>NC_134559.1:13248902-13557800 GCF_025594145.1 Primulina tabacum
CTGGGGTGTGAGAGTTGCTGGTCCTACCACTTATGCTATCGTCGTGTCGATAGCTTTGGCAGCAGAGCAGGACCAAAAGGACATTGAGAAATGACAGGCAGGGCAAAAGGCCCTATAAGGCACCCTAGCAGCAGCAACAGTTTAAGAGGCCTTTCCAGGGGCAGCAGGGGAAGAAGTCGTTTCAGGGGCCGTCGAAAGGCAAGGGTCCTATTCCACAGAATAAGGCTCCTCATAGGCCTGGTGAGCAACTGGTGGGACTTTGGTGTGCCCAAAGTCCCACCGCCAGCATGCTGGAAAATGTTTATGGGGATCGGGCAAATGCTTCAAGTGTGGAGCCAGCAATCATATGCTGAAGGACTGCCTACAGTGGAGGCATCCGACCTAGGGGAGAGTGTTCTCCATGCAGGCAGAGGAGGCAAACTCAGACACGACCCTGTTGACTGGTAACTTATTTAATTCAGCACTGTACTATTTTTGCCATTCATGTTTTGAATTTGATTTGGGATTATTAGTGTGTTGTTCCGTATTTTTGGTGACTTGGGATAGAAATTTCCAATTTATGCATGAGGTTAAGATTTGTATTTTGGGGTGTAAGTTTTTGTGTGGTGCTAACGTCTCTCAGGAAATATCTTTATAAAGAGAGTTGCCACGAAGGCCTTGATAGATTCCGGAGCCACACACTCTTTTATCTCAGAGATGTTCGCTAATCATTTGTATGTCAAGTCCATTGGACTCGACATGAACTACTCAGTGAAATTCCCATCAAGGGAAGAGTTATCAGCTACTAACGTGGTCAGAAATATTTATCTTGAACTGCAGGGCCACCTAGTGTATGCCGATCTGATTGTGTTGCCGATGCCAGAGTTTGACATTATCTTGGGAATGGATTGGCTAACGAAGAGCATAGTTCTTATTGTTTTTCAGAAAAGATCAGTGTTGGTAAGACCGTTGGGCATGAAGAAATTTCTCTTTGAGCCGGATAGATGGACGAAATTCCATCGCATGATCTCTTGCATGCAGGCATGAAGACTTATTCATAATGGGTGTCAGGCTTTCTTGGCCAGTATTATTTCCACACATGACGTACCCACTCCGTCAATATCTGATGTACCAGTAGTAAGAGATTTTCCTGACATTTTTCCTGATGACGTCACAGGCCTTCCACTAGAGAGAGAGGTGGAGTTTGTCATTGACCTTGTGCCAGGCACTGTGCCAATCTCTAAGGCACCGTACCGTCTAACTCTAGCTGATATGTTAAAGCTCAAACAGCAGATTCAAGAGCTTCTTGACAAGGAATTTATTCGCCCTAGTTTCTCACCTTGGGCGCACCAGTGCTCTTTGTAAAGAAGAAAGATGGGAGCATGAGGTTGTGTATCGATTACCAAGAACTGAACAAGGTAACGATCAAGAATAAATACCCACTACCAATGATCGATGACTTATTTGAACAGTTGCAGGGAGTTACAGTGTTTTCTAAGATAGATCAACGATCTAGGTATCATCAATTGATGGTAAAAGCTGTAGATGTTCATAAGACAGCCTTCAGAACCATATATGGGTACTACTAATTCTTAGTGATGCCGTTTGGACTAACAAATGCTCCAGCGATTTTTATGGACTTCATGAATTGAGTATTTCAGCCCTACCTAGATCAGTTCATCATAGTGCATTGACGATATTCTTCTCTACTCAAAGAGGCATGAGGAGCACAGTCAACATTTGGGCATAATTTTGCAGGTCTTGCAGAGTCGAAAGTTGTTTGAAAAATTCAATAAGTGTGAATTCTTGTTGGAGAAAGTAGCATTTTTGGGTCATATAATATCTAGCAGTGGCATTGAGGTGGATCCAGATAAGGTCGCAGCAGTTAAGGAATGGGTTGAGCCGAAGAATGCGTCGGAGATATGTAGTTTCCTAGGCTTGACAGGCTACTACAGGAAATTTATTCAGGGTTTTCCTCGATTGCTGTGACACTAACTTCATTGATCAAGAAGAATGCTAAATTCGTATGGAGGAAAGAGGGTCAGAAGAGCTTTGGTACTTTGAAGCAAGCTCATATCACAACGCCAGTGTTAGCCATGCCAGGAGGGCAAGCCAATTTTGTGTTATACACTGATACTTCTAAGCTCGGGTTAGGCACAATGTTGATGCAACATGGTCGGGTTATAGCTTGTGTCTCCAGATAGTTGAAGGTGCATGAGAAGAACTGTCCGACTCATGATCTTGAGTTAGCTGTCGTTGTCATTGCGTTGAAGATTTGGAGACATTATTTGTACGGTGAGAAATGCCAGATGTTCACTGATCACAAAAGTCTCAAGTATTTCTTCACGCATAAAAAACTGAATATAGGGACAAAGACAATGGTTGGAGTTAGTAAAAGACTATGATTGTGAAATTAGTTACCATCCAGGGAAAGCTAATGTTGTGGCCGATGCTTTGAGCAGAAAAGTTGCAGTCATAGCACAGCTGTCAGCGCAGAGTTCTCCTCAATCAGAGATTCAGAGGTCTGATTTAGAGGTTTATCCTTAGGGCAGGGATCCTAAGCTGTCTAATATGACAGTTCAGTCTTCCTTGCTAGACCGAATCTGTAGAGGTCAGCCTTCGGATGAGCAGTTACTGAAATGGAGACTGAAGGATGAGGCCAAGGGCATTGTAATATACAGAGTGTCTGATGGTATTGTGCGATACAAAGGGAGGATGTGGGTGCCTAGTGTTGATTTGATCAGAGAGGATATTTTGAGCTTCTTGACGAGGAACTTATTCGCCCTAGTTTCTTACTTTGGGCGCACCAGTGCTCTTTGTAAAGAAGAAAGATGGGAGCATGAGGTTGTGTATCGATTACCGGGAACTGAAAAAGGTAACGATCAAGAATTAATACCCACTACCAAGGATCGAGGACTTATTTGAACAGTTGCAAGGAGCTACAGTGTTTTCTAAGATAGATCTACGATCTGGGTATCATCAATTGATGGTAAAAGCTGCAGATGTTAATAAGACAGCCTTCAGAACCATATATGGGTACTACTTATTCTTAGTGATGCCGTTTGGACTGACAAATGCTCCAGCGATTTTTATGGACTTCATGAATCGAGTATTTCTGACCTACCTAGATCAGTTCGTCATAGTGTTCATTGACGATATTCTTATCTACTCGAAGAACCATGAGGAGCACAGTCAGAATTTGGGTACAGTTTTCCAGGTCTTGCAGAGTCGCAAGTTGTTTGCAAATTACAATAAGTCTGAATTCCTGTTGGAGAAAGTAGCATTTTCGGGTCATATAATATCTACAGTGACATTGAGGTGGATCCAGCTAAGGTGGCAGTAGTTAAGGAATGGGTTGAGCCGAAGAATGCGTCGGAGATACGTAGTTTCCTAGGCTTGACAGGCTACTACAAGAAATTTATTCAGGGTTTTTCCTCGATTGCAGTGACACTAACTTCATTGACCAAGAATAATGTTAAATTTGTATGGAGGGAAGAGTGTCAGAAGAGCTTTGGTAATTTGAAGCAAGCTATTATCACAATGCCAGTGTTAGCCATGCAAGCAGGACAAGGCAATTTTGTGTTATACACCGATGCTTCTAAGCTCGGGTTAGGCACAATGTTGATGCAGCATGGTCGGGTTATAGCTTGTGCCTCTAGAGAGTTGAAGGTGCATTAGAAGATTTATCCGACTCATGATCTCGAGTTAGATGTCGTTGTCATTGCGTTGAAGATATGGAAACATTACTTGTACGGCGAGAAATGCCAGATGTTCACTGATCACAAAAGTCTCAAGTATTTCTTCACACATAAAAAACTGAATATAGAGACAAAGTCGGTGGTTGGAGTTAGTAAAAGACTACGATTGTGAAATTAGCTACCATCCATGGAAAGCTAATGTTGTGGCCGCTGCTCTTAGCAGAAAAGTTGCAGTCATAGCACAGCTGTCAGAGCAGAGTTCTCCTCAGTCAGAGATTCAGAGGTTTGATTTAGAGGTTTATCCTTAGGGCAGGGATCCTAAGCTATCTAATCTGACAGTCTAGTCTTCCTTGCTAGACCGAATCCGTAGAGGTCATCCTTCGGATGAGCAGTTACTGAAATGGAGACTGAAGGATGAGGCCAAGGGCATTGTAATATACACAGTGTCTGATGGTATTGTGCGATACAGAGGGAGGATGTGGGTGCCTAGTGTTGATTCGATCAGAAAGGATATTTTGGGCTTCTTGACGAGGAAATTATTCGCCCTAGTTTCTCACCTTGGGCGCACCAGTGCCCTTGTAAAGAAGAAAGATGGGAGCATGAGGTTCTGTATCGATAACCGAGAACTGAACAAGGTAACGATCAAGAATTAATACCCACTACCTAGGATCGAGGACTTATTTGAACAGTTGCAGGGAGCTACAGTGTTTTCTAAGATAGATCTACGATCTGGGTATCATCAATTGATGGTAAAAGCTGCAAATGTTCATAAGACAGCCTTCAGAACCATATGTGGGTACTAATAATTCTTAGTGATGCCGTTTGGACTGACAAATGCTCCAGCGATTTTTATGGACTTCATGAATCGAGTATTTCAGCCCTACCTAGATCAGTTCGTCATAGTGTTCATAAACGATATTCTTATCTACTCGAAGAGACATGAGGAGCACAGTCAGCATTTGGGTACAGTTTTGCAGGTCTTGCAGAATCGCAAGTTGTTTGCAAAATTCAATAAGTCTGAATTCTTGTTAGAGAAAGTAGCATTTTTGGGTCATATAATATCTAGCAGTGACATTGAGGTGGATCCAGCTAAGGTGGCAATAGTTAAGGAATGTGTTGAGCCGAAGAATGCGTCGGAGATACGTAGTTTCCTAGGCTTGACAGGCTACTACAAGAAATTTATTCAGGGTTTTTCCTCGATTGCAGTGACACTAACTTCATTGACCAAGAAAAATGATAAATTTGTATGGAGGGAAGAGTGTCAGAAGAGTTTTGGTAATTTGAAGCAAGCTATTATCACAATGCCACTGTTAGCCATGCCAGCAGGGCAAGGCAATTTTGTGTTATACACCGATGCTTCTAAGCTCGGGTTAGGCACAATGTTGATGCAGCATGGTCGGGTTATAGCTTGTGCCTCCAGAGAGTTGAAGGTGCATTAGAAGATTTATCCGACTCATGATCTCGAGTTAGATATCGTTGTCATTGCGTTGAAGATTTTGAGACATTATTTGTACGGCGAGAAATGCCAGATGTTCACTGATCACAAAAGTCTCAAGTATTTCTTCACGCATAAAAAACTGAATATAGAGACAAAGTCGGTGGTTGGAGTTAGTAAAAGACTAAGATTGTGAAATTAGCTACCATCCAGGGAAAGCTAATGTTGTGGCAGATGATTTGTAATGCCCCGAAAAATTTAAAGGTCCACGCGAACCACATGCATGAAATTATTAAATTCTCTTGTATTTTAATTAAATGTTTTAATTTCATGAATTTATTATGTTGTGCATATTTACATGTTTAAAATATATTTTTCTACGTGATTGCATTAAAATGTATTTTTACAGGTTGTTCGAGTTGCGATCGAGGAACGGAGATCGAGGGATGAAAAATAGAAAATGTTTTATTAAATAATTATTTTTAATAATTTAAATTAAGTGGATGCTTTTTCTTATTTTTGAAAATAAGGGGTTTTGAGGTGATTTTATACGCCGGGACGTAATTTTTATCGGTGTTGGTTTTTCAACAAAATACATTTAAAAATACATTTTAATGCAATCATGTAGAAAAATATATTTTTAAATTAAGGGGATGATTTTTCTTATTTTTGAAAATAAGGGGTTTTGAGGTGATTTTATACGCCGGGACGTAATTTTTACTTAGTCTTAATTAGGATTTAATAAAATATTATCAAAGTTTTTGTTTAAATAAATTTGTGAATTTATTAGCCGGGTTGCCAACACGTTCGATTTTTTGTTGAAAAACCAACACCGATAAAAATTACGTCCCGGCGTATAAAATCAACTCAAAACCCCTTATTTTCAAAAATAAGAAAAATCATCCCCTTAATTTAAATAATTAAAAATAATTATTTAATAAAACATTTTCTATTTTTCAGCCATCGGTCTCCGTTCCTCGATTGCAACTCGAATAACCTTTAAAAATACATTTTAATGCAATCATGTAGAAAAATATATTTTTAAATTAAGGGGATGATTTTTCTTATTTTTGAAAATAAGGGGTTTTGAGGTGATTTTATACGCCGGGACGTAATTAAGCCTTAGTCTTAATTAGGATTTAATAAAATATTATCAAAGTTTTTGTTTAAATAAATTTGTGAATTTATTAGCCGGGTTGCCAACACGTTCGATTTTTTGTTGAAAACCCAACACCAATAAAAATTACGTCCCGGCGTATAAAATCACCTCAAAACCCCTTATTTTCAAAAATAAGAAAAATCATCCCCTTAATTTAAATAATTAAAAATAATTATTTAATAAAACATTTTCTATTTTTCAGCCATCGGTCTCCGTTCCTCGATTGCAACTCGAATAACCTTTAAAAATACATTTTAATGCAATCATGTAGAAAAATATATTTTTAAATTAAGGGGATGATTTTTCTTATTTTTGAAAATAAGGGGTTTTGAGGTGATTTTATACGCCGGGACGTAATTTTTATCGGTGTTGGTTTTTCAACAAAAAATCGAACGTGTTGGCAACCCGGCTAATAAATTCACAAATTTATTTAAACAAAAACTTTGATAATATTTTATTAAATCCTAATTAAGACTAAGGCTTAATAGGCCTCAGCCTAGTTAGTAGTTTAAGTACTATTTAAAAGGTTAGAACCCTACACTCACAACACAACTCACGCCTCTCACACTTTTAAAAATTCAGAAACTCTCCCCAAATTTCACGGCACACACGGCAACACACACACCACAAAGTTGAAGGAATTTTCGAAGGGTCATGGTAGAAGCTAGCCAAGGTTTTGCTCCATTCTTCATCGTTAACGGTTTTTCGTTCGTTTAAAATACAAAGGTACGCCATACATCTCCTTTTCTCGTCTATCACATCGTATTATTGTTTAAATTATATTTGAATGAAAAGCATGAGGTTTTTATGAATATTTTCGAAACATTGCATGTACATGACGTATACTTATGAATTGTTGTTCCAAAAACTTGTTTAATATGTGTTTTGGGGCTGCCATGATTTAGGTAATGATCAAGCATGATTTACACGTCCTAAAGGGTCCTAGAAAACACACGACATGCTGCACATAAAAGCAAGATGGAACTGTATGCTATATTGAAGGGCCGAGAGTCTGTTGTTCATGCATGTGGCTCGTTTTCTTTGCATGGGGCTTAGGGGTTCGACCAGGTCTAGGGCTTGGGTCCTAGGGGACGTGGGTCAGGAAGGGTACTAGCATGGCTAGGACTCCTTGGTTGCAGCCTAGGAGGAGTCCTTTAAAGCAAGGACTCCTCGCGCGCTGGGGAATTAGACAGCACCCAAGGGGGGATCGCTGCTGAGGGCTGGGTGGCTCAGGTAGGTCCTATAGGGTCTAAGGTTGATGGGCAAGGGCTGGGTCAGGGGCTGGAGAGGATGGGATGGCCGCTGGCTCGAGAGATCGTGAGAGGCGTGAGGGAACAAGTGTGCGCGCAGGTTGCTGTCTACTACAGGCGGCTCGTGCACGGGGTCCAGGGTTTGGGCTGGTCTGGGTAGGGTCTGTGCATGGTCCAGGGATGGTGAGGGTCGTGTGGGCTCGGTGGTGGCTTAGCTGGAGGTGACCTAAGCTAACTACGAGGCCTGTAGCGTGAGGTTCACCATAGGCACAGATTTTGGGTGAGTTTCCAGGAGGTTTTTGCGCGGTCCAGGGGTTGTTATTTGGGCCGGGCTTGGTTAATAGGGTCCCTAGGTGGGTTGGCTAGGTTTTGGCTCAAGGTGGCTCGGGCGTGGCTCGAGTAAATTAGGAGATGGCTCGGTGTGTTCGATAAGTTTTAAATTTCGAATTTAATTAGACTGAAATTGAATCCATGGGTCCACAGGGGTGGATCATGAATTGGAAGGGTAGAATAAATCTTAAAAATGTTATGTTAAAAATTTGGGATCAAAATAATGAGTTTTGGATTTATTTGGGATTTAATCGCCGCACGAAACGCTAAATAACGAGTTAATTGAAAAGCCTAGTTTTTGCTTAATAAAATTATGAAAAATTATATTTAAGCTTAAATAATTATTATAAGTCTAACTTATTAATTTGGGAATTTTATATTAAGGTTTGGTTTAATTCGGGATTAAAACGCATTAATACATCTTATTTAAAAATTAATTTAAAAGTCCTCGATTTAAGCTAAATAAAAATATGAAAAAATTCTTGTAACTTTAAATAATTATTTGGGATATGTTAGAGTCAATGAAATTAAGAAAAATTCAAAAACGTGAAATTTTACGTCCAGGGGTAAAACGGTCTTTTTAAACCTAAAATTAGTAAACGTCATGGCAGTGCTCTAAATACTGTTTTTATGATATTATGATTATTTTTAAATGTTTATGAAATATTCATGATTTTTAAATGTCTATGGGATTTTTATGAATTAAAGAAGACATTTAAAAGACATGTTGCATGCTTGGTTTCAAAAACAAAATTATATGTAATGCATGATTTTTAGAAAGTGATGAGAATAAGAAACGTTGAAGGAAGTGAAGTAATTGTTACTATTACGTGGTTACATTGGAGATATCGTGAGGGTCATGGTCCAAGTGGGAGCCCGACGATCGTACTTTTTTTGTTACCATTGAGGATATGAGGATATGAGGTTTGAGGTAAGAATGAGAATATCGTGAGGGAAGAAGGCCCCAGAGGGAGCCCACTTACGGGAGAAGGCCCCAAAGGGAGCCCCGACGATCGTATTTCTATTCGAAAGAGGATAGGCCAAGGCTCAGTTGACGGGTGAGAGTGTCGCAGATGTCCCCACCGCCCAGTATTGTGGTTACATATAGATGGATCCATCGACTTTTGAGGTTTGAAAAAAGTCACAATTAACGATCTGAATTCAACAAAGGAAAAAGGAAAAGGAAAAATGTTTATGATAATGAAAAATGTTTTATGTTATGTCATGTTGAGGGAAAAGAAAGGAGATGGTTAAGGTTTATGTGATGCATGTCATGAAAATGTTTATACTTAAAGTTGATGCATCATTATGAAAATGTTTTTATTCTAGGTTCATGCATCATCATAAAAGGTTTACGAATATGTTCATGTTTGAAGTTTATGCATCTTCATGAAAACGATATTTTAAGTACAAGTATTTTTCACTGTTATATGTTGACTGTATTACGTATTACTTGTTACCAAGATTATGGTGTATTGAGTCTTTAGACTCACTAGGTGTGATGGATGCAGGTGAGGTTGAGGGTGGGCTTGACGGATGATTTGACTGGACTGAAGGCGCACACAACCCGAGGACCAACGTTTCTACTTTTCCGCATTTACGATTTATAAATAATGATTTATGCTAAAGATTTTAAGACAATTTATTTATGCTTTTGAGAGATTTTTGAGAGATTTAGTATGGGCTATACTTTTCAAACGTATTGCTTTTTAGGTTTGGTAAAACATGCGACGATGTCATTTTTATGACTATTTCACTTGATTTTTAAAATACTAGTTGGTTGATGTTTTATTTTAAAGGGGGAAAATATTTTCATGTGGTAAATGTACATGGCCAAAAGTTGAGTGCTTTTTTTTTTAAAAAAAAAAATTCTAGTACTTTAAAAGGAATGAAAAGGGCAGACGTTTCATACTTTGAGCAGAAAAGTTGCAGTCATAGCACAGCTGTCAGCGCAGAGTTCTCCTCAGTAAGAGATTCAGAGGTTTATCCTTAAGGCAGGGATCCTAAGCTGTCTAATCTGACAGTCCAGTCTTCCTGGCTAGACCGAATCCGTAGAGATCAGCCTTCGGATGAGCAGTTACTGAAATGGAGACTGAAGGATGAGGCCAAGGGCAATGTACTCCACACAGTGTCTGATGGTATTGTGCAATACAGAGGGAGGATGTGGGTGCCTAGTATTGATTCGATCAGAGAGGATATTTTGAAAGAGTAACATACATCTCCGTATTACATCCACCCAGGGGGTACCCAGATGTACAAGGATTTGAAAATATTGTATTGGTGGCGAGGGATGAAGCGGGACATCTGTCGATTTGTATCTGAATGTCTCACTCGTCAAAATTGAAAGTAGAGCATCAGAGGCCAGTAAGAATGCTTAACCCGCTCCTATCCCCGAGTGGAAATGGGAGAATATCACCATGGATTTCGTGGTTGGTTTGTCGAGGTCAGTTAGAGGATCCAATTCCATTTGGGTATAGTGGATCGACTTACTAAGTCGGCACATTTCTTACTCGTGAAGACGACTTTCTCCATGACTTAGTATGTAGAGTTCCATATCAGAGTGATAGTTCGATTGCACGGAATCCCAGTTTCTATTGAGTTCGACAGGGACCCGAGATTTACATCGTCCTTTTGGAAGAGTTTACATGCGGCCATGGGGACGAAGCTACTATTCAATAGGATATTCCACCCTCAAACAGAATGCCAGTCTGAGCGAGTGATTCCGATTTTGGAAGATTTGCTGCAAGCTTGTGTGATCGATTTCCTTGGGAATTGGGAATCAAAACTACCTCTAGTGGAGTTTACCTAAAACTACAGTTTCCAATCACCCATAGGTATGGCTCCCTACGAGCATTGTATGGAAGGAAGTGCAGATCGCCGATTCATTGAGATGAAGTCGGTGAGAGATCAAAACTTGGTACAGAGATTGTTCAGCAGACTACAGATGTGGAGGTAAAGATCCGAGACAGTATGAAGACCTCCCAGAGTCGTCAAAGGAGTTATGCTGACAAGAGAAAGAGAGATCTCGAATTTGCTGTAAGAGATCATGTGTTCGTAAAGATAGCATCTATGAAGAGTGTTATGAGGTTTGGGAATAGAGGCAAGCTAAGTCCGAGGTTCATTAGACTATTCAAAATTCTTGACAGAGTTGTGACACTTGCTTATCGTGTAGCCCTACCATCGAATCTTGCCAGAGTACACAATGTATTCCACGTTTCAATGCTGAGGAAGTATATAGCAAACCCTTCGCATGTTTTGAGTTTTGAGTCATTACAGTTGGCTCCAGATCTGTCATATGAGGAAAGACCTGTCCAAATCTTAGACAGACAGGAGCGGTGACTTCAGAACAAAGTGACCAAGTTGGTCAAAGTCCGGTGGCTGAATCAATCAGTGGAGGACGCCACTTGGGAGGCTGAAGTAGATATGAGGAGTCGCTACCCGGAACTGTTTGGTAAGATTTAATTTCGAGGACGAAATTTATTTATGTGGGAGAGGAATTGTAGAGCCCAAAATCAATAAACGTAAAACCCATCTATTTATTTAAATTATTAAATTATTTATTTAAGTTTAAAATGATTTTAGCGTGGCATGATTCATGAATTTGCAGTATTTTAAATTATTTATGTTTATATTATGCACGTTAAAATGTTTTCTTGAGTTTCATGTTTCAGATGATTATTTGATGCGGGATCGAGAAAAAGATACCGGCGATGATTTGGGCGATTTGTAAAATGTGGTATTTTATTTCAAGTCAAGAAAGTGACATTTTAATTGATTTATTAAGTTTTTAGCACTTTTAAAGCCTAATTTAACTATTAGGTGATTTTAAAATTGTAAACTTTTAAAGATTTGTCACTTGTGCATTTTATTTTAAATTATGGGATTTTATTAAAGTTAGTGTGGATTAACATTTTCATTAACATTTTTAATTATCAATTAAGCACTTTTCCCCTATTTAACCTCTAAACACACGCACAAACACGTTATACTCACATACACATATAGCTTTCGTTTCATTTTTTTAAGAAAAACCTAGGGTTCTTAGTGCTTTCAGCAGCAGCCACCCTTCCCTTGTCAAAGTTTTGTAAATTCATGTTGGTTTTCTTCAAGAAATCGTATCGCAAATCGTTCCGGATCAACCCTCGCATTCTCTCCGCTTCAGTATCGTCGTTTTGATAGTTTTAAAGATCGAGGCATGTATATTATTTCTCTTTTGCATCGATCTTGTCATAGTATATATTTTGATGTTTATTGTGTACAAAAATCCATGTATGTTATGCAAAGTTTGAGCAAAATTGTTTTGAAACGATTTTGTATCTCAAAAGCGAGTCTACTGTCATTCGAGTACTGTGAATTTTTGGTCGACTTTCGGTAAAAACTTTTAACATATAAAACGTAGTAATTTTTGATATCTTCAATTTGACATTAAGTTCGTGATTTTTGGACAAGAAATGAGTGAGTTATGATCATTTTCGTGTGACTGCTCAAACTTTGATGTTTAAACTAGTTTTAGATCTCGAAAACCAAATCAGCTGTCATTTTGAATCCTGCGAATTTTTGGTCAAAGTTCTGGAATAAATTTCAACATATAAAATATAGTAATTTTGATACCTTCGATTTGACAGTAAATTCATAATTTTCGGACAAGAAACGAGTGAGTAATAATCATTATCGTGAGACCGCTCAAACTGTGTTGGTTTTCAAAACTTTTCACGCAGGACGGGGCTCGAGCGGTAAGATTTTACTGCCCGAGCGCCAAGAATTCTAGGAAAAAAATTTAAATTTTTGTCTTGGGCAGGCATGCATAATGTATTTGTATGTTCGACGTGCAAAAATTTTTTTTATGTTTTTGAGATATGATAATTGTCTTGTGATCAAATATGAACGGGTTTGAAAGCCGGTGGACATGGCCGGGGACCTCTTCACCTCGGTAAAGCATGACCGGGTTTAGATCAGGATTGGAAAGCGGTAAAGCATGACCAGGGACTATTCCACCCGGTAAAGCATGACCTGGATCTCATGTATGTGGTAGTGGACATCCCTGCCAGTCCAGTACTGTGGTTTAGTCTGATCAGGCACACTATGTTATGGTTCACTTGCTTTGAAACATATCTCTACGCAAAATGATGATGTTATGTATGTCCAAGTATGTACGATGCTAGCATGTTTATGAAAAGTTTTACGATTTGATGACACGTCTATGTTTATGCAAGTACGTTCAAGTTTAAGAATGTAAGCTCTACTTTAAAGATGCATGTGATTTTATCATGAATTACTTTTTATCTCCAGTTTATACATGATGAGTGTTTAGACTCATTAGATTTGATCGATGTAGGTGAAGACGAGTATGAGGAGACGAGGGGTGGGGACCAATGAGCTAACTCGGTATGCGTAGGAGGCTAAACCCGAGGACCGCCTATGTTTTTAAGACTTTTTGCATTTCTCAAATACTCTGATTTTCACGAGATTTCTTTACGTTGTTTAAACCAATTATTTTGCAAACTATATTTGTAATCTTTTTATTGCAAATATTTTGGACGAGATGTTTATCTTTATCGTAACTTGAAGGATTACTATTTATTTAAGAAAATTTTTTTTCCGCAAATTTTAAAATAGTTTAAAAGTACGGTAAAAGCATTAGGTCTAAGTGCTAGAATGTTTACAACATCCAACATCTTCGTTTTTCTTAAGTCTTGAGCAGCAGAGACAAAGACATTTAGGACATAAAACATTTTGCTGAGTTGAACAGCAAAACCAGTGGAAAGCTTGGTAACCATTTCCACAAGAGATTCAAAGATGATAGAACACCAGTTAACCTATACACCGACTGTGATATCATCCATCACCAAAAACTTCTGATTGGTGTTGGCATCAAACGAACCAGCTTTAACCAGTAAAGCTTTGGCGATAAGGTCCATAAAAGTTGATATTCCATTTTGATCTCATTATTCTTACAAGATACAGATATAGCATTATCAGTGGCAGAGAATCCCTACTTCATCTGGGAGAAAACAGATTGAGATATTTGATAAAGATAAGATAGTCCTTGGGTCAGCATAGATAACGTAGAAGCGAACAAGGCTTCAACAGTAAAAGTCGTCACCCAGAGAGCGTGAAATATATTTATCAGCAGTAATAGTGGTACTGGCATAGAACTCCAATAATGTATACTCGCAGATAATAACAAGAAGACTTAAGAAAGTTCGAAGTCCAACAGCTTCTAGAGTTCTGAACATCACCATCATTGCAGCATCTTCAAGTTTATTGCATCTTCAAGTCCATAAACAGAGTCAAAGTTCAAACGATATGCATTCATTATGCATGCTGCTATTTCTGCAAATAAGATTGAATCGAAATAAACAAATTCAAAAAATTCCTAAGAATGCTGAGAGCGCTGTGTGAAAGAATATGAGGAGATTACTTAGTGAAAGAGAGGCGGTGAAAAATTATACGTACAACAACAAGAGACAAACACGTTTTCATGTGTCAACGAGTGTGCAGTTATTTTTTTTTTAAATGAAATAAATTAAATAGAAGACTTGAATTTCAAAAGTTTAAAAGAAATAATTGTTATGTTGTCCTTAACATATTATTGGAGAAGGTAAATTGGACTATTTACACTATATGATAAGGACCACTAAAAAATATAATTACTGAAATTCAGCAGAGATTCTATTTTAGTAGACCGTTATGTTTCATCAGTATAATAAGTAAAGCATTATTCCGAAAAAAATTGAATATGCAATAATTAAGATAAATCAATAAAACCCAAAATATTTCTTAAATAAGAAATAATATCTTCTAGTAATGATTTGTTAAAGATATCAACAGCTTGATGTTCATTATATTCCAATATGATCTCTCTCTTAATGACGTGGTCTCTGATAAAATAGTGTTTGGTATCGAATTTATTAGTTCTTGAGTGCAATATAGGATTATATGTTACTGCGATTTCACTTGTGTTTTCACATAAAATAGATGATTCAGAGGCTTGAATTCCATAATCTCTTAGTGGCTGTTGATTCCAAAACAATTGATAAAAGCAACTTCCAGCAGCCAAATATTCAGCTTCTTCTATTTATGTAGCAATGGATTTCTACTTCTTACTGAATCACATTATTAGTCAATCACCAAGAAATTGACAAGAGCCACTTTTACTTTTCAACTCTAACTTGCAACATGTATAGTCAAAATTTAAATATCCAATTAATTTAAATTTTGAATCTTTTGGATATCATAGTGCAACATTCTGAGTCCAATTAAGATATTTTAGTATAATTTTAACAGCGATAAAGTGAGATTTTTTAGGGTCAGAATGGAAGCGAGCACAAATAAAAACAACAAACATTATATTAGGTCTATTGAGCGTTAAATAAAGTAGTGATCCAATAAGACATCGATAAAAAGTGACATCTATTGAAATTCCTCCTCCGTCTTTATCTAACATAGTTGATGAACTCATCGGAGTCGCTGCTGAAGAACATGTCTCCAATAAGAACTTTCTCAGTAGATCCTTGGTATACTTCACCAGATTGATAAAGATATCAGATTTCAGCAATCTGACTTGTAAAACCAGGAAGAATGTTAATTCTCCCATCACATGCATTTCAAACTTTTCATGAATTAACTTGGAAAATTTATCACACAAATTTTTGTTAGTAGATCCAAAATAATGTTGAAACGTCTACTACTAAAGATACTGCTATAATTATTTTTTTAAAAAAACTAAAACTCGAAATAAATTTAAATGCATGCATGCAACAATAGCTGACAATCACACATTTTTAAAAATATATTCAACTACTGGTAAAAATAATGCAGTTAAAAATAAAATAAATCGTCAAACCCTAGATTGTCGTGTAAAATAAAACAAATGTGAAGCATGCAAAACTCCCGACATGTAAAAACGAATGTGTATGAAAATATCCATGTTCACTTCTAACTCATAAAAATAATGTGCAGAAAATATTGTTCTCGAGTTAGCGTGTGCACATCCAGCCCCGCCTACTCAGTCTTCGGCACCTCAAGTCTCCTCATCAATATGCTCACCTGCATCATTCACACCTAGTGACTCTAAAGACTTAACACACATGAACCGTTATAACAAGTACATATAAATGACATGTAACAGTACTGAAAAGTACTATACTTAAAGTAAACTTCATGATCTTAAATGCATGACCTTAAACAAATCGTGTCAAAGCATAACGTGTCCAAAACATGTCTTATCATATCAACATATACATGTCCATTTTCTTTATTTGAATTCAGATCATTAGTTGTGACTTTCGTATCAGCTCTAGTCGATGGATCCATCTACGTATAACCATGGAACTCGACGACGGAGACATCAGTTACAGTCTTACCCATTCACTAAGCCTTGACATTACATGTTCGTGTTCATATTAGTCACAACAACTCACATCCTTCAAAACATTTCATCATATTAATCACTTATAAAAATAATGCATATACGTAAATTTCTTTAAATCAATCATGCAACGTATTTTTCATATTTCCATAAAAAGTCATGTTCATGATAACGTATACATTTAAAACATGTCGATTTGTGATCAGAGCAGTGCCAGGACTTCTAACTCGACCCGGGTGCAAAATAACCATTTTGCCTTCTAGAAACTCTAATTGACCATTTTACCCATGGATCTCAAAATTTCGACCTGAAACCAACCAAACTCCTCAAAACACCCCATAAAATATATATAATCAATTCTTAGACATAACCTCGAGCTCATTACATAACTTACAGGATCCGTTTTAAAACATGGACCAGGGTCCCAGTTTTAACCCGAAACCCGAAACATAACCAAACTTTCCCAAATTTTAACCAGGACTTATTCACACCCTACCAGCTCCTAAACAACATGATTCCAACCGTAATGAACGCCTTAAAACCCGTTGTTACCTGCTGTAATTTTAGGCACCTAGATTCCTACAAACCCTAACTGCACCAAGCCCTCCATAATTCAATCCTAGACCTAACAAACTCGAACTAGCCTTGAACTAACGCCACCTAGGACAAAGATCAGATTGTGAATGACCTACTGGACCAACCCTAGCCACGCCTACAGATCCATGCGCTCATCCGTGCGTGAGTTACCCGAAAACAAGCCATACCACGATCCTAATCAACTCATGCACCTCGACCGATTCCTAGGTTGAGGCCAGCAGCGGTTGTGTAACGCCCCGAAAATTTAAAGGTCCACGCGAACCACATGCATTTGAATTATTAAATTCTCCTGTATTTTAATTAAATGTTTTAAATGCATGAATTAATTATGTTGTGCTATATTTACATGTTTAAAATATATTTTTCTACATTGTCGCATGAAAATGTATTTTTAAAGGTTATTCGAGTTGCGATCGAGGAACGGAGACCGATGGCTGAAAAATAGAAAATGTTTTTATTGGTTAATTGTTTTTAATTATTTAAAATAAGGGTGATACTTTTTATTATTTTTGAAAATAAGGGGTTTTGAGGTAATTTTATACGCCGGGACGTAATTTTATCGGTGTTGGATTTTTCATCAAAAATATGAACTTTTTGGCAATCCGGCTAATAAATTCACAAACGCATTTAAACAAAATTATTTTATTAAGTTAATTAAGCACTAATGGGCCTAATTTACCTACTAGGTGGGCTTAAGCCTAATTAGTAAATAATTAACTATTTAATACTCAAACCCTACCCTAAACCATGACACAATTCACGCCCACTTTTCAGAATTTTGTTCTCCCAATACTCACTCAAACACACGACCACACAACACATCATATTTTGAAGAAAAATATCGAGAAAGCTCTAGGGAGTTTCAAGCCAAGGTTGTCGTCGTCGTTCTTCGTAATCGTCAACGAGAAATCGTGCGTTTAAAACGCAAAGGCACGCCATATTTCTTCCTTTTCTCATCTTTCACACCATAGTATTTATTTAATTATGTTTTGAATGAAAAACAAGTTGCACTTTGTTATATTTTTGTTTTTGCATCAAACATGAATTTTAAGGAATGATATGTGAACCAAAAACATGATTTTTATGATCTAAAGGGGCTGCCATGATTAGGATATGTTTGAGGGATGTTTTTACATGTTTTATAGAGTCCTAAAGCACACCAAAAATGTTGCAAGTAAATAAGAACAAAGCTGGAACCAATTGATCATTAACGTAGATGGTGGGGCTCGGTTGGAGGGAATTTGATGCATGGGGCTTAGGGGCTCGACCTGGTCTTGAGGAGAGTTCGGTTGGGACGTGGTTAGGTCCTAGGAAGGGGCCTTGCATGGCCAGGGCTTGCACTAACGGGCTGGAGAAGAGTCCCCACGTGAAAGGGCTCTTTCGAGGCATACTTGAGGGTGACCGAGAGATTTGTGAGGGTGGCTTGAGAGAGGGCTGGACTAGGACGTCTAGGCTGTGGCTCAGGGTGTTCCAGAGAGGGTCAGGAAGGTTGGGACTCGAGGGTGGCTCTAGCCATGGGCTGGGGAAGAGTCCACGTGATGAGGGACTCTCCCCCAAAATTATGTGCTTGATTCTGTGACATCAGCCAGGGGGGGTCGCTGCTGGGGCTAGGTGGCTCAGGGTAGGTTCCTCAGGGTCCAAGGGCCATGGGCAGGGGTCAGGCTAGGGCCTGGTGCGGCTGGCTCGCTGCTGGCTCGACCAAAGTAAGGAAAACGTGGGGAGCAAGGAAGAACGCGCATGCTGCTCTTCTGATTTTTGTGCTTCGCCTCTTGGATTCAGGGCTTGGGCTGGTCTGGGTAGGGGCTGGCCGTGGTCCAAGGATGGTTAGGGTCGTGTGGGCTTGGTGGTGGCTCAGCTAGAAGTGCCCTAGTTGGGTTAGGAGTTCTACAGAAGCTAGGAGACTCACTCTCAAAACATGCAGAAATTGGGGTCAAGTTGAAGGTGGGTTTGAGCGAGCTAGGGGCTTGTTCTTTGGGCTGGGCTTGGTCAGTAGGGTGCCTAAGTGGGTTGGCTAGGTTTTGGCTCGGGGTGGCTCGGGCATGGCTCGAGTAAATTAGGAGATGGCTCGGTGTGTTCGATAAGGTGTCAATTTCGAATTTAATTAGACTAAAATTGAATCCATGAGTCCACGGGGGTGGCTCATAACTTGGAAGGATAGAATAAATCTTAAAAATGTTATGTTTAAAATTTGGGATCAAAATAACGAGTTTTGGATTTATTCGGGATTTAATCGCCGCGTGAAACGCTGATTAACTAGTTATTTGAAACGCCTAGTTTTATGCTTTATAAAATAATGAAAAATTATATTTAAGCTTAAATAATATAAAAAGACTAAATTTTGAATTTAGAAATTTTATATTAAAGTTTGAGGATTTTTCGGGAATAAAACACCGTCAAAATAATTAGTTAAGATAAATGAAAAAGTCTAATATTTATGTTAAATAAAAATATGAGAAAATTCATGTAAGCTTAAATAATTATTTGGGACATGTTAGAGTCAATGAATTCAAGAAAAAAAAAAGGAAAATTTACGTCCAGGGGTAAAACGGTCATTTTACACCTAAAAATTAGTAAACGTCATGGCAATACCCTATTTGCTGTTTTATATGCTAATATGATTATGTAACATGTGTATGAATTTTTATATGTTGAAATATGACTTTTAAATGTTCATGATTTATTAAGGATTAAATTGGACATTTAAAAGATATGTTGCATGCCTGGTTTCAAAATAAAATGATATTAAGAATGTTTTTATAAAGTGATGATAACATGTTGAAGGACGTGAAGAGATTGTGACTACTACATGTTGGAAGTATCGTGAGGGTTATGGTCCCAGTGGGAGTCCGACGATCGTGTTTCCTTGGATACGGATACAGATACGAATACGAATATGTTAATACGTTGGCCAGGACCCAGTTGACTGGTGAGAGTGTTGCTGGTCTCCCCCGCCGCCCAGTACTGTGGTTTTCTTTAGATGGATCCATCGCCCAATACGATCAAGAATACGAGTCACAATCACGATCTGAATTCAACAAACACGAACATGAATATGAAGACGAATATGAATATGGATACGAATATGAATGCAAATATGAATATGAATATGTTTATGTTTATATGAAAATGAGTATGAAAATGTTTATAATTAATATTATGGAAATATTTCTATTTAAAGTTTATGTATCATGAAAATATTTATGAAAATGGTCATGTTTGAAGTTTATGCATCTTAATGAAAACGATATTTTAAGTACAAGTATTTTTCACTGTTATATATTAACTGTATTACGTATTACTTTTTATCAAGGATATGATGTGTTGACTCTTTAGACTCACTATGTGTGAATTGATGCAGGTGATTATGATAATGTTAATGGAGGTCCTGATGGGTTGATCTGACTGGGCTGGAGGTGCACATAACCCGAGGACCAACGCTAGTTTTCCACACTAGTTATTATTTATATTTTAAGTAATGTTAAAAATATTTTTACGTCTTTTATTTATGTTATGAGAGATTTTTGAGAGGTTATAGTATGGGCTATACTTTTCAAATAATGTTTTTAGGTTGGTAAAATTTTTGACGATTTTATGCTTTAAAATATTTTCTTTTGGATTTTTAAATGGCAGTTGGATGTTTATTTTTAAAATGATGTCAAAAATATTATATGATTCGATCGAATGCTATGTGAGGTTTTTTTAAAAAAATTCTAGTACTTTTTAAGAAAACGAATAAGCAGACGTTTCAGTTGGTATCAGAGCAATGATTCTGTAAAGGGTTGTGCCACCATCAGCGCCGGAAAGCTCAGTCGTCAAGCCTCAAACTTGTAAGTTTAAATGCTTTATATGATTTATGATGTTACCTGCATAAGTACATGACTTATATGTTCACGTCACATGTTTAATAGCATTATGATGATAAATGTTTTATATGCTCTATAATTTTTATACGTAATATGATATGAAATAACAAATTATTTGATTTAAACGCATGTTGGTTTTGTGGTGGAATTGGACTATGTTGACTTTTTGGGTTTTAGTATGGACATTTTACTTTTGGGCTATAAGTTAATCATGAATATTATGAATGCTTTGGGACACGTAGATTTTCTAAGAAAATATTCGTGATTCATGGTTATTAGTCGAATTAATTTTTGGGAATTAGACCTAAGGAATAATGATTTAAGGATTTACAACGACTTGGGAGTAAGAAAATGTATAAATTGGGATTTTAAGTTTTGATGAAAGGTAAGATTGGTTATAAAAATTGATTTTGGGAAAATAAGCTTAAAATTTTTGAAATTATGTTATGGGAAACTTGTAGCAGGAAATTAAGAATGCCAAGAACTTATGGGTTAATCGTAGGATTTTTGAAATTAAGAACCAATTAGGATGGTTTTTGAGGAAATTAAGAATTTATTTTTGCAATTGCTAAGGAATTTGGGAACTAGTTTAGCAATAAGTGATAATTGAATGGTTAAATGATAAGAATTTTTGATGATTTAGACTTTTAAGAATATTTGGAACTTTGGGATATCTTAGGTTATAATGTTATAAGGAATGTTAATCAAGGGTTTTTAAGGATGAATCGATATTAGGCTTGAAAATCTAAGCGTTAGCGGATGCGTTTGGGATTTTAAGATGGAAATTTGATAAGTTGACGAACATTTTGGGTATCAAATAAGAAAAGTAATATACGATAAGTATGGTCATCCATCTTTTAATACTGGGAATTTTAAGAAAAATTGAAAGTCGGGGTTATAATAGTATAGCACCAAGTCATTATGGGTTTTCTTAAGTTGCAAATCGCAAATAAGGATTTAGAAGAAAAATTTAATTGGGATCAAGGAGACGTAAGGACATTATAGAATTTAAGTTTTATCAGAGTAGCGCAGCGGAAGCGTGGATTTTTGGGATATTAGAACTGAATCTAAACTTTGGGTTATTAAGGATAAGCGAATTTCGAGGACGAAATTCAATTTAAGGGGGAAGATTGTAACGTCCCGAAAATTTAAAGGTCCACGCGAACCACATGCATTTGAATTATTAAATTCTCCTGTATTTTGATTAAATGTTTTAATTGCATAAATTAATTATGTTGTGCATATTTACATGTTTAAAATATATTTTTCTACATTGTTGCATAAAAATGTATTTTTAAAGGTTATTCGAGTTGCGATCGAGGAACGGAGACCGAGGGCTGAAAAATAGAAAATATTTTTATTGGTTAATTGTTTTTAATTATTTAAAATAAGGGTGATGATTTTTATTATTTTTGAAAATAAGGGGTTTTGAGGTGATTTTATACACCGGGACGTAATTTTATCGGTGTTGGATTTTCATCAAAAATATGAACTTTTTGGCAATCCGGCTAATAAATTCACAAACGCATTTAAACAAAATTATTTTATTAAGTTAATTAAGCACTAATGGGCCTAATTTACCTACTTGGTGGGCTTAAGCCTAATTAGTAAATAATTAACTATTTAATACTCAAACCCTACCCTAAACAATGACACAATTCACGCCCACTTTTCAGAATTTTGTTCTCCCAAAACTCACTCAAACACACGACCACACAACACATCATATTTTGAAGAAAAATATCGAGAAAGCTTTAGGAGATTTCAAGCCAAGGTTGTCGTCACCGTTCTTCGTAATCGTCAACGAGAAATCGTGCGTTTAAAAAGCAAAGGCACACCATATTTCTTCCTTTTCTCATCTTTCACACCATAGTATTTATTTAATTATGTTTTGAATGAAAAACAAGTTGCACTTTGTTATATTTTCGTTTTTGCATCAAACATGAATTTTAAAGAATGATATGTGAACCAAAAACATGATTTTTATGATCTAAAGGGGCTGCCATGATTAGTATATATTTGAGGGATGTTTTTACATGTTTTATAGAGTCCTAAAGCACACCAAAAACGTTGCAAGTAAATAAGAACAAAGCTGGAACCAATTGATCATTAACGTAGATGGTGGGGCTCGGTTGGAGGGAATTTGATGCATGGGGCTTAGGGGCTCGACCTGGTCTTGAGGAGAGTTCGGTTGGGACGTGGTTAGGTCCTAGGAAGGGGCCTTGCATGGCCAGGGCTTGCACTAACGGGCTGGAGAAGAGTCCCCACGTGAAAGGGCTCTTCTGAGGCATACTTGTGGGTGACCGAGAGATTTGTGAGGGTGGCTCGAGAGAGGGCTGGAATATGACGTCTAGGTTGTGGCTCAGGGTGTTCCAGAGAGGGTCAGGAAGGTTGGGACTCGAGGGTGGCTCGATCCATGGGCTGGGGAAGAGTCCACGTGATGAGGGACTCTCCCCCAAAATTATGTGCTTGATTCTGTGACATCAGCCAGGGGGGGTTGCTGCTGGGGCTAGGTGGCTCAGGGTAGGTTCCTCAGGGTCCAAGGGCCATGGGCAGGGGTCAGGCTAGGGCCTGGTGCGGCTGGCTCGCTGCTGGCTCGACCAAAGTAAGGAAAACGTGGGGAGCAAGGAAGAACGCGCATGCTGCTCTTCTGATTTTTGTGCTTCGCCTCTTGGGTTCAGGGCTTGGGCTGGTCTGGGTAGGGGCTGGCCGTGGTCCAAGGATGGTTAGGGTCGTGTGGGCTTGGTGGTGGCTCAGCTAGAAGTGCCCTAGTTGGGTTAGGACTTCTACAGAAGCTAGGAGACTCACTCTCAAAACATGCAGAAATTGGGGTCAAGTTGAAGGTGGGTTTGAGCGAGCTAGGGGCTTGTTCTTTGGGCTGGGCTTGGTCAGTAGGGTGCCTAAGTGGGTTGGCTAGGTTTTGGCTCGGGGTGGCTCGGGCATGGCTCGAGTAAATTAGGAGATGGCTCGGTGTGTTCGATAAGGTGTCAATTTCGAATTTAATTAGACTAAAATTTAATCCATGGGTTCACGGGGGTGGATCATAACTTGGAAGGATTGAATAAATCTTAAAAATGTTATGTTTAAAATTTGGGATCAAAATAACGAGTTTTGGATTTATTCGGGATTTAATCGCCGCGAGAAACGCTGATTAACTAGTTAATTGAAACGCCTAGTTTTATGCTTTATAAAATAATGAAAAATTATATTTAAGCTTAAATAATATAAAAAGACTAAATTTTGAATTTAGAAATTTTATATTAAAGTTTGGGGATTTTTCGGGAATAAAACACCGTCAAAACAATTAGTTAAGATAAATGAAAAAGTCTAATATTTATGCTAAATAAAAATATGGGAAAATTCATGTAGGCTTAAATAATTATTTGGGACATGTTAGAGTCAATGAATTCAAGAAAAAAAAGGGGGAAATTTACGTCCAGGGTAAAACGGTCATTTTACACCTTGAAATTAGTAAACGTCATGGCAGTGCCCTATTTGCTGTTTTATATGCTAATATGATTATGTAACATGTGTATGAATTTTTATATGTGGAAATATGATTTTTAAATGTTAATGAATTATTAAGGATTAAATTGGACCTTTTAAAAGATATGTTGCATGCCTAGTCTCAAAATAAAATGATATTATGCATGTTTTTATAAAGTGATGATAACATGTTGAAGGACGTGAAGGGATTGTGACTACTACATGTTGGAAATATTGTGAGGGTTATGGTCCCAGTGGGAGCCCGACGATCGTATTTCCTTGGATACGGATACGAATACGAATACGAATATGTTAATACGTTGGCCAGGGCCCTGTTGACCGGTGAGAGTGTTGCTGGTGTCCCCCACCGCCCAGTGCTATGGTTTTCTTTAGATGGATCCATCGCCCAATACGATCAAGAATACGAGTCACAATCACGATCTGAATTCAACAAACACGAACATGAATATGAATACGAATATGAACACGAACATACCCTAGGTTTGATCAGCCCTCACCCAGACTCGACCAGCTCGTGACTCCGGAAAGGGGATCGATTATGGATGTCAGGAATGCGCAACGGAAGTTTTTAAAAAATATATTTTACAATAGCAAAACTTGATCACCCCTCACTTAGATGTGTAGCTAATAACAAATAAACACAAATGTCATACGTATTGTGTTTAAAAATTTACCTATCAATCACAAAGATTGATTATTGACTCCAACGAAGTTGTAAACAACTTAGCTCTTAAAGGGTTGACCCAATCTACAAGCTTCCTAGAGCACTCTTTGCTCAAATGGATTCTTTCCTTCAAATTAAATTCACCACTAATCAAGAAGATCCACTGTACAATTGTACTAGAAAAAGTAGAGTATTTTTTTTTTTTGAGAAGTTTATGCTTTCAACATCAAAATGAAGAAGAAATTTTTTGAAGAAAATAAGCTCAAAATTTCGGCCATGCTAGGAGGAGAGAAGGGAAGGAAATTTTCTTTGTGCTTGAAAAAGTTAAAAAGTTCATGTGCATGCCATGCCTTGTTTATTGAAAAAGTTGTCTCCCAACTCTTCACCTCCCTTGCATGCATTTTATTTGGGCTTGTAACAATTACCAAGCACATGGACTTTTATTTAAATATCCCAAACACATTTGAGACCAATTAAATTTTGCTTGAATTTACTCAAGCCCACTAGTTGAATAATTATTTTCAATTGGGCTCTATAAAACACAATAATTAAATTAATTCATAATTAAATTAATTCAACACTTGAATTAATTTAATTATTTGGACTCTACTAGGTCTACTAGTGTTTAATTAATTCAACACTTGAATTAATTTAATTTAGTCCATAATAATGTTTATTAAAATCACAATTTTTCAAAAACATTATTTATTTGAGCCATCTTTTGATTTAGAAATACTTTCATAAATTAAAAGTTACATTCCTCATAATCCTCTTATAGAAGTCATACTTCTATTTTTCTTTGCACTTATAAACTCCTTTATAAGCCGTTCAACACATTGAACTTTTTTCTTCTCAACGGGATCTAGAAAATTAGCACTTGTGTGACCCTCAATGGTTCAATGATACAACTAGCAGTGGGTTCACATCTCAATTATGTGATATCGAGACTAAACATGTCTTTATTCGAGCATACCCCAGTTGCTCCATTCTTAATTATCAACTCTTGATAATAAGAACGTCAGAACTCAAGTCCGATAATACCCAACCAGTCATGTTAAACGCATAACAGCATCGCTTGCATGGTTTCCTAGGTATCAAATGATAGTGACTGCAAGAACTATTCCATTATGGTTAGCGCACAGTACGGTCCCTTCATCTCATATATCCCGACTATTGGTATATCTAGAGCTGTGAAAGAATCGATACTATGTGTCATGTCGTAGTTGCATCGATGGTGTAATCTAAGAAACCGTTTTCTTAATTCCCACCAACACTCTAATCAGAAATTTCGTACTACACACACGAGATCACATAGGATGTCCATACCCGAAGGTAAGCGGTGAATCCCCGTCTACAATGCATCGACTCCGATATGTTTCGACAAAACACCCAACCTTGCCACCTGATGACCCCGTAAGTGTTGGTAAACAAGTCAAAGTGCAATGCTAACATATAGAGTCTCAATGTTGTCCCGGGTTATAAGGACTAATGGTGTACAATCATAAACTAGGAATTTTCCACTCGATAAGGGATAACCACTTGGAAAGTCCTTTATGGAGGAATTGTTCAGTGAACTCTACGAGGAGCACCTATCTGCATTCTCGGAAATCACATTGTCCCTTACCAATGAAACATGATACTCACATCGCAAATATTAGTCTCAAACTTAAGCGAACGTTATCCTTCTTAATGGCGGCTCAATCGAACTAGGAACTGTTTAGAATATACAGTGTTCCAAATATGAGTTTCATGATACTCATCATATGAGCATATCATATTCTTTCTACTATTTGTATATTCAAGGACTTTATCTATGCATCTAGCATGGGTATACAGATAGATATGTGCCAAAGCAATAGTTTCAAATATTATTAAAATAAAGATTGTTTATACATAGAGTTTAAACATGAACCCTCGGCAAACACTTGGCTCGACGAGCACCTACTCTAACAACTCAGCACCTTGACACCTTGACTCTCGACAGATACAGTCCCCTAGAATCTCAAATCGGAAGCCCCTTACAGAAGGAAAACAAAAACGTGAGTTACATGTAAAAATGTATGCACATTTTATGACAAATCGATGCAAAATCGATGTAACATAAAAATCTATGCATTCCTCATGCAAACACAAACATCAGCATATAATAGTGTGAATGACGAGAAAAAAGAGATTCATGGCTTGTCTTTGCGTTATTAAGCTCGAAAACCTGGAGATACACGCGTAGAACTTGCATCGGAGAGATGGGGAAGGAGTTCTTTGAAAAATGCTTGAGAAAACCTAAGGGGGAGGGCTTCTGAAATTCGAAGGAGGATGCTGGAGGTTGCTGGAGGGGCGGCCGAATTGTGAGGATTAGGTTTAGGGTTTAGTTGGTAGGTTTTAATAAAATATTAGTGTATAATGGGCCCTAAATAAAATAATTAAGTCCAATAAAATTTTGGGTCCATTATGCATTAAATAATCCCATTAAGCCCAAAAAATTTCTCGAAAAATATTTCATTTAGGTACGTTTTTGAAAATATTGCCCGAACCCTCAAAAAAGTTCCTCCGACTTGCTAAAATTTGCGTACCGATTTTAAATATGATCCGGCAAGTAGAAATACTCCATCAAGGCCATTTTCAAAAATTTTATATTAAATAATTAAAAATAATTATTTAATCAAAATACTTTTCCTTAACTGTCCCTGGTCTCCGTTCCTCATTCGAGCGCGAAATACTACTAAAATCCCTAATGCATTAAATCTTAATAAACCATGAAATGAAACACAAATCCATTCAATAATCATGTATTTAAAGCTTTAAAATAATTAAACACATATTTTAGTAAAATCCTAGATTGCATGTAGTTAGGTTACGTATTCCAATTTTTCTAGACCTTACAATTCTCCCACCTTAAATAAAATTTCGTCCTCGAAATTTAAAACATACCGAATAACTCCGGGTAGCGACTCGTCATCTCGGTCTCGGTCTCCCAAGTAGCCTCCTCCTCGGAATGATTCAGCCACTTGATCTTGACCATCTTGATCACCTTATTCCGGAGCCTCCTCTCCTATCTATCAAAAATCTGAGTGGGTATTTCCTCGAATAACAGGTTCGACTGTCAGCTGCAGTCGCTCATAGTTCAACATATGCGAAGGGTTCGACAAGTACTGACGCAGCATCGACACGTGGAACACGTTATGAACTCCCGCCAGATTCGGGGGTAATGCAACTTTGTAAGCTAGCGTCACAACTCTCTAGAGGATCTCGAATTGTCCTATGAATCTAGGACTGAGCTTGCCCTTCTTTTTAATCTCATCACACCCTTTATTGGTGCTTCCTTCACAAAAACATGACTGCCAACTGCAAACTCTAGATCCCTACGCCGCTGATCTATATAACTCG
Source organism: Primulina tabacum (assembly GCF_025594145.1). Lineage (NCBI taxonomy): Eukaryota > Viridiplantae > Streptophyta > Magnoliopsida > Lamiales > Gesneriaceae > Primulina > Primulina tabacum. The sequence goes on from NC_134559.1 coordinate 13,277,140, forward strand.
TCTGTCGGCTCTGTGAGAACTTCATCCTGTCCCAGATCTTGACCAATAACTCTGCAGTCTGACTAACAATGTCTGGGCCCAACTCTGCTCTCTCTCCTATCTCATCCCAATACACTGCTGACCTACACTTTCTCCCGTACAGTGCCTCATATGGAGCCATATCGATGGATGCTTGATAGCTGTTGTATGTGAACTCCACTGTGAGGTAACTTTGGATCCCAGCTGCCCTGGAAGTCGATCAAGTAAGCTCTGAGCATGTCCTCCAATATCTAAATCACTCTCTCTGACTGACCGTTAGTCTGTGGGTGGAAAGATGTATTGAATAACAACTTAGTACCCAATGCCTGATGCAGACTCTTCCAGAATGCAGACGTGAGCCTCATATCCCTATCTTACATGATGGACAATGCAATCCCACGTCAGTCTGACTATCTCTCTGATATACAGCTCTATGTACTAAGTCATAGTGAAAGTCTTCTTGATCGGTAGAAAGTGTGCTGACTTAGTGAGCAGATCGACTATCATCCAAATGACATTATACCCTCCATCTGTCCTTGGTAGCTCTGTCACAAAGTCTATGGTAATGTTCTCCCATTTCCACTCAGGAATAGGGAGTGGTCTTAGCTTTACTGCAAGTCTCTGATGTTCGGACTTAACCTGTTTACACATCAAACAATCGGACACGAAACCATAGATATCTCGTCTCATGCCCAGCCACCAATATAGAGACCGCATATCTTTATACATCTTCATACTCCTCGGAAGAATGGAGTACGGAGTGGTTGTGGGCCTCACTCATGATATATGCTCTCAGGGAATCACTGCTAGGAAACCACAGTTGGTCACGATATCTGACTATGCCATCCTCAACTGTATACAACCTCAGGCTCTTAGACTCATCCCTATGTCTCCGCTTCTGTAACTGCTCAGTCAGAAGTCTTACCTGCTCGAATCCTGTTCCTCAGTGTCGACTGCACTGTTAGGGTAGGAAGATTATGGGCATCACCCCTAGCATAAACTGCAAGCTCAAGCTTCAGAATCTCTTCCTGCAGCAGTCTCTGTATCAACAACTAAGTGATAACTGCATTCTTCCTGTTCAGGGCATCTGCAATGACATCAGCCTTACCCGGATGGTAGCTAATGTCGCAGTCATAATCCTTTACTATCTCTAGTCACCTCCGCTATCTCATGTTTAGTTCTTTCTGCATGAAGAAGTACTTCAAGCTCTCGTGATCGGTGAAAATACTGCACTTCTCCCCCATACAGATAATTCCTCTATATCTTTAGGGCGAATACTACTACTGCTAGCTCGAGGTCATGAGTCGGATAATTCTTCTCATGGATCTTCAACTGTCTGGACTCGCAGTCTATAACCCTGTCATGCTGCATCAAAACTTCTCCCAAACTGAGCTTCGAAGCATCTGTATAAAGCACAAACTCCCCTTTGCCTAATGACATAATTAGAACTGGTGCTGAAGTCAATGCCTGCTTCAGCCTGTCAAAAATCTCCTGGCACTCTAATCCCAAAATTAATTTGGCATTCTTCTTTGTCAAGATGGTCATGGGCACCACAATAGAAGAAAAACCTTGAATAAACTTCCTGCAGTACCCAGCCAACCCCAAGAAATCGTGGATCTTTGTCACACTCTTAGCCACTGGTCAATCTCGGACTGCCTCGACCTTACTGGGATCAACCTCCACTTCATCTCGGGATATGATATGGCCTAAGAATGCCACTCTGTCTAGTAAGAACTCGCACTTACTAAATTTGGCATACAGTCGATGGTCCTTCAAAACCTGTAGCACTGTCCTCAAATGCTAACTGTGCTCCTCTCTGCTCTTCGAATAGATCAGGATGTCGTCTATTAACACTATGACAAACTGATCCAAATACTGCTGAAAAAACGAGATTCATGAGATCCATGATAATCGCTGGCGTGTTCGTTAGTCTGAAGGGCATCACCATAAACTCATAGTGTCCATAACGCGTCCTGAACGCCGCCTTATGTATGTCAGACTCTCTCACCTTCAGCTGGTGGTATCCTGATTGGAGATCTATCTTTGAGAATACTGATGCTCCTTGAAGTTGATCAGATAGATCTTCAATCCTAGGCAGAGGATACTTATTATTAATTGTGTCCCGGTTTAGCTCCCGGTAATCAATGCAAAGACGCATGATGCAGTCCTTCTTCTTAACAAATTGTACCGGTGCGCCCCATGGAGAAAAGCTCAGGCAAATGAATCCTTTTCCAGCATGTCCTGTATCTAACCCTTCAGCTCTTCCACCTCTACAGGTGCTAGACGATAGGGGGCCTTAGAGATCGGCACTGTACCTGGTATCAGCTCGATGGAAAATTCCACCTCTCTGTCTGGTGGATTGCATGAAACATCGTCCTGGAAAACATTAGGAAAATCCCCGACCACCTCGACCTCCTCGAGAATCTGGCTGACTGGCTCAATCACTGTCACAATACTGGCCAAAAATTCCTGGCAGCCTCTCATGAGCTTCCTCGCGCAGATGCAAGAAATGATGTGCGGAATCTGCTGGTGTCTGGCTGCCTCAAAAATAAATGGCTTCCCGCTGCGGTCAGACAGATACTGACATACGTCGAAAATCTATGGCAGCTCCGTTCGAAGAAAGCCATAGCCTCTGGTATGATCCCTAGTAGCTTGACTAAAGACTCAGATATAAATAAATGTGTAGCTCCGGAACCTAGCAATGCATATGTGGCTAAACCTGAAATATATATCATTCCCGCGACAAACGTACCATCAAATCTGATCGTGTTGAAACTTAAGAAATTCTATCAGTAATTATCCCAATATCCTTGAAATTCACTGATTTACTTCTAGTGTTCCCTTAAAAATTTCTAAATTTACTTCAAAAAATTCGGAAATTACAAATTGACCCCTAAAGTTTCGAATTTCTAACCATTTAGCCCTTCAATTTTTCAAAAAGTGCATCTTAGTCCTTATGAAATTTCTAGTTTAGTCATTTTGGGTCTTAAAATTTTAGAAAGTTATTAATTTGATCCCAAAGATTTCGAAAAATACGGAACAGTCCCTCAACTTTTTAATTTTTGCGATTAGGTCCCTATAATATCGGTTGCTGCATTTTGGTCCTCAAAGCTCTTAATTAAATAAATTCAACCCTTAAGTCCACCTATTAGAACATGCAATCTAATTTATTCTAGGTTCTCAATCCCAAAAATGATTCCCACAACCAACACAATAATCCATACAATCGAGGCGGTAAATAAAAATTCTCAAACATAAAGGTTACCAATGATCAGTGTAGAGTCTGACTCCACCTCCGCCTCCTCTACGTGCATCACATAGGCCCTGCCAGTAGTGGGGCCCTTGTTCCTAGGGCAAGCAGCTGACTTGTTACCCTCTTCCTTGCATATGAAGCATTTGAAGGTCCCCCACATACACTTGCCGAAGTGGAACCGGTTGCACTGCTTTCAACACTGCCTCTCCTCCAGCTTAGGAGCCCCTGGTGCCTTGGTGGCCTCTGTTGTTCGGGCTTATGGAACTGACCCTGGGGCTTTTGTTGCCCCTGATGCCTCCGTGGCCCGATGAACTGTCTCTTCTGTGGCTGCGAGCTAGTCTAGGTTTGATGCCTCTTCCGCTGCATCTCAGAGTCAATATCTCTCAAGACCTGTTCCGCCTGAAAGACAAAAAGCGGTGGCCTCATCATAAATCTCTGGTCTCAGCATCATAACTTCCCGGCGCAACGTGGGTATGAGGCCATCCATGAAATGCCTTAGCTTCTGAGCGGAATCTCTCGCAATAAGGGGCACAAAGTGACAGCCCCTGTCAAACTTCCTGATAAACTCTGCCATAGACAAGTTCCCCTGTCGGACACTCATAAACTCCCTCGTCAGGCGTCCCCTGACCTCAACTGGAAAGTATTTGTTGTAGAATATATACTTGAATTTATCCCATGTAAGGGTAGCAAAGTTCACCCCGTGCGCTGCTCCTTCCTATCATAGGGATGCATCGTCCCTCAGCATGTACGTGGCACACTTGACCCGATCTCTATCTCTCATATCTAGATATTGAAAGTGCAACTCTAGAGATCGGATCCAACCCTTTGCTAAGAATGGATCAGTAGTACCCCCGAACTCCTTCAGGTTGAGCTGTCTGAACTGCTCATAAATTTCTGTCTGGGGTCTAGGAGCCTGCTGCACCTACAACACCCTCAAGGACTCGGGTAGCTGCGTCTCCTGGCAGTGGTGGTGGTGGAAGGCCTCTATCGCCTCCAAAAGTATCATTGTTTCTGTCGGTGCTGGGGGCGCGTCTGGGAGGCATAGTATCTGAATATAGTCCAAATTCTAAACGTAACCCATCATGCAATTTAATCTAGTCTTCAAATCATTAAATCCTGAAATCATGTGAACAGCTAAACATATACTATAAATCATCGAAAAACATGTATCATGTAAACGTGCAGGTGATAGTATTAAACCATTCAAAAATTTTAAAACATGCAAACTTACAGATTTGATGCTTGAAGACTGAGCTGCTAAAACTGGTGGTGGCACCACCCTATACAGGACCCTTGCTCTAATACCAACTGAAACGTCTACTACTTAAAATACTGCTAGAATTTTTTTTCTATACTAAAACTCAAAAATACATTTAAATGCATGCGTGCAACAACAGCTGACAATCACACGTTTTAAAATAAAAATATTCAACTATTGGTAAAAAAATTGCAGTTAAAATAAGAGAAATCATCAAACCCTAGACTGTCTTGTAAAATAATACTAATGTGAGGACATGCAAAAATCCCGACAAATCATCAACATGTAAAAACGAAAGTGTATGAAAATATCCATGTTCACTCCTAACTCATAAATATAATGTGCATAAATATGGTCCTCGGGTTAGCGTGCGCACATCCAGCCCCACCTACTCAGTATTCGGCACCTCCAGTCTCCTCATCAATATGCTCACCTGTATCATTCACACCTAGTGTGTCTAAAGACTCAACACACTTGAACCGTTAAAACTACTATAAATACATGATATGAAACTGTGAAAAGTATTGTACTTAAAATAAAATTCATGATCTTAAAAGCATGAATTTAAAAATATCGTGTCAAAGCATAACGTGTCCAAAACATGTCTCATCATATGAACATATACGTGTTCATTTTCTTTATTTGAATTCAGATCATTATATAGTCGATGGATCCATCTACGTATAACCGTGGTACCAGTGGCGGGGACATCAACGACAGTATTACCCATCCACTAAGCATTGGCCTTACATGTTCGTGTTAATCACAACCAACTCCCATTCTTCAAAACATATCATCATATTCATCACTTATAAAAATCACGCATATACGTAAATTTCCTTAAAATCAAGCATGCAACATATTTTTCATATTTATAAAAGTTCATGTTCGTGATAACGTATACATTTAAAACATGTCAATTTGTGATCAAGGAGCTGCCAAGACTGCTAACTCGACCCACGTGCAAAATGACTATTTTGCCCCTAGAAACTCTAATTGAACATTTTTTACTGAATTCCAAATCCTCTCACCACAGTTTTCCGCCCCACAATCCTACCACAGGCACGCCCAAAAAGAGTGCTCGTCAGAGAGGTGGTAGACACAACTTGTTCAGGATTAGATTTGCCTCATGCCCTAACTGATCTTCTATCCCTTTAGGAACTAGGAAATAAATTATTCACGAATTTTTGCATACTTCATTTATCTCTTAGAATGGACCTAAGAAAATTGATGAAGCTCTGATTGACTCTAATTGGATAAATTCCATGCAAGAATAATTATATCAATTTGATAAAAATAAAATTTGGCATTTATTTCCTAGACCATCCGATCAATCTGTTATAGGTACAAGATTGGTTTTTAGAAATAAACTTGATGAAAATGAAAATTGCAATGTAATAAGAAATAAAGTAAGATTAGTGGCACAAGATTATAATCAAGAATAAGGAATATGTTGGAACATTGTAATTTTCAAAGTTTGGAAATTAAATTCGTGAGAGAAATGAAGAACTGAACTGATTGGAAAAATCGTAACTGAAAAAAGAGTTAAAACCGTTGACATAAAGCTCAGTAAATGAATTGATAATTAGAACTGAAGAATTCACTTAACTGAACTAGTAAAATCTTTATCAACTGAAGTATCCTTAATTGAAGAGACATCAGTTAGAACTGATGATGTCCAGCTGAACTGATCTGTAGAACAGTTTACTCCTGAACAGCTAGCCACATCATCAGTTGTAGTATCAACCGATAGATTGATAGTTCGTACCAAAGTAGAACAAATGAAACATAGAAGAACAATCTGATACTTCATACCACTGTCAGACAAAGTCATTAACTTGAACTGAACGACGATTCAACAGATATTAGTCGTTAAATGCATTCAATGTCATCGTTTGGATCGAAGACTACATATAGATGATAGATTCAGTTGAAGAAGGTTAGTGAAACGTACAAAACAAACTATCTACCATCATCAATCAGTTACGATACTTTCTTCAAGCATTTCTCAGTTTACAAATCCCATACTTAAGCTCTTATTTTCATTGTATTTATTCGTAGCATTCAGGCTACTCATTAAGAGAAATTTAGTTATTTGTTGTAAAGTATTTGTTAAACTAAGAGTTTCAGTTTAGCAGAGTATAAATTCAACTGAAGGGGATTATTACAATCTGTTGTAATACATCAAATTCTTTTAGTGATAAACCTATCTTTGAGATAGAAAGGGTGACGTAGGAGCATTTGAAGAGTCTGAACATCCATAAAAATCGTGTGCTCTAGTTTATTATATATTCAGTTTTTACAGTACCATACACTCAGTATTCAATCTATATTTCAGTCTAATTCCGCACTATCATTAGTTGACATGTTTATATAGACAAACAAGATTTTAGGATCAGTTCAATAAAGATTGGTTCATACTCAAAAGATTTCAAGAAGCTATAATTTTTATTCAACCCCCTTCTGAACACTTTAACTGTATTAACCGATCATATCAGAATAGATTTCGATGAATCATTTGCACTTGTAGCTAGATTAAAAGCTATGGTAGTATTATTGCTTATGCAGTTTTAAATGCTTTAAAATCTATTAGATTTATGTTAAAAGTGCATTCTTGAATGGTTTAATGTACTACCCGATTATGTATTTATATTAAATAAAGCATTATTTTGAAGCAAGTTTCCAAAGTCTGGTACGACAACTTATCCAAATCTTTAGTCGAGCATGATTTCAACATTGACACAATTGATAAAACTATTTTTAAATTCAGTCAAGGAGATCACTCTCTGTTAGTTCAAATATATGTTGATGCATTATATTTGGATCATCTAACCCCAAACTCTATGAAATGTTCTCTAAGTTGATGCATGAAAAGTTTGAAATGCGTGATGAGTGAGCTAACATTCTTCCTCGGATTGCAAGTTAGACAGCTTGATAGAGAAATTTTCATAAATCAAGCTAAGTACACCAAAGAACTTCTCAAGAAGTTTATAATCGAGAATTTCTCAGAATCATCAACACCATGAGCTCCTCAATCAACCTAGAAAAGGATGAGATTATACCATCGGTTGATGTGTAATTTTTCAGAGGTTTAATTGATTCTCTGTTGTACTAATTGCTAGAATACCAGATATTATGTTATTTTTCTGCATATGTGCTAGTTTCCAAGAAAATCATAAGCAATCGCATTATATTGCTGCCAAATTTATATTGAAATATCTTAAAAGAACTCAAAACGTTGGACTTTGGTATTAAAAAGATTAAAGTTTCCATTTAATTCTTTATTCTGATGCAGATTATTCAGGTTGTAAAATAGCCATGAAAATAACAAGTGGAACTTGTCAATTTTTGTGTGACAGACTGATCTTGTTGTTTAGCAAAAAAAAAACCTCAATTGCTACCTCAGCAGCTGAAGCAGAATAACTAGTTGCTAGGAGTTGTGCTTAAATTTTGTGGATTAACAACACAGAGATTATGGTGTTCAAGATGATGAGTCCCCAATATTCTGTGACAACAAAAGTGCTATAACAATTACATATAATCCAATGTTGCATTTAAGAATCAAGCCCATTGATAATAGACATCAATTCATAAAACATCATGTCATAAAAGTCATCAGATTGGAATATGTCTCAACAGATTATCAAGTGACATATATCTTGTAATGCCCCAGATTCGACGACTGTCCTCACTATATCAAGACGGATCTTTCAGCGTGCTTATGTCCTTGCCCACACACACTCTGGGAAACTTCACAGGTGGTCACCCATCCCAAAATTACCCCAAGTCAAGCACGCTTAACTTTGGAGTTCTTATGTGATGAGCTACCGAAAAGAAGATGCACCTTTTTTTATATGAGTAGTACATGTCAAATCTTTTAAGCCCTCCTTAACTGCACAGTCTATACCTGAACAATTTCAGAATCCCTCTCATTCCGATGTAAGATCGGTTCATTCATGTTCCCTCCGCCTAGGAAGCCTGCCAGAAGCCGTTCATTGTCCGTGCAACCTCATGGCACTGGCGATCACTCCCGCCCTCTTTGACCCTGGGCCTCACATGATTGTTAATAGCAAATACATATACATATAACACAGTAGTGAAAAATATCGTAATCAACATACATTTCATGAACTTAAAGGCATGAACATAAATGTGTTATATAGAATCATAACATTTCAAAACGTAGTCTGAACATATCATCATATACCTATACGTATACATTTTCCCAACTGACGTGAAATATGACTTGTTCCAAATTGGGTTTTCTGATCATTTAAGTTGGCGGATTGTCATTTGGATCATCCAGTGGAAAGATATCATCAAAAAACCAAAGCTTGCTAGAAATTCAGTTTTTGCAGAATTCGGTTTCAGTTTGCTTCTTGTGTTTGCAACTTCACACATGAGTAAATATGTTAGAAATACAATAACAAGTTTTGTTAACATTAAAATCTAGATTACGAACATGAAATGTTCTAACAATCTCCCCCTTTTTGATGATCACAAAACTTGGATAAACAATCAATTCGACTAACAAATTTCTCCCTAGTTCGGCAGCCACTTTGCATGGTTAAAAAAACGTGAGCAACATGCAAAGGAACCAAAATTTCATGTCAATCTTTTCGCAAAAACGCAAGCATGGTGCAGATCGTAAACTGATAGAATCGATTATGGGGGTAATCGTTGAGTTACAATAGCTCGGTTCTTGAAATATTGAACACCAATGAATTAAATCGAGTTTGGTTTAAAAACCAAGCGGAAAATACTCGAAATAATCCTTCGTAGAAACCTATTAAATATTTTGTAAAGCATTTAAAATATATGCAAGTTGAATGAGTAAAAATATTTTTGTTGAATCATTTTATCAAACACTTGATATGCAATATTTTAGTACTTGAAGAACACATAAAATGTTCCAACAGTGCATCTTTAAAACAATGAAAATAATAAATAAATGCAATAAACAAATAGACACGAAGTTTGTTTATGATGTTCGGAGACTTTCCACTTCTTTCTCTTAAGAAGGATTCACTAGAAGACTTTGATTTATACAACTCTTTGTACAAACCCACTCAGCTATGACTTGCCCACTGCCTCAACTAAACTCCTATCACTCAAGATTGTAGGCAGCACCTCACAATCAGCATATTGTTTAATGTCTCATATGCAAAGGCTACAAACACATTGTTTTACGTCTTTGTGTGAAGACTCACTCAACTAAACTTTGAAGTTCAACTCTCTTGTATATGTGAGTGATTGTGCAGTGAGTAATTTATCCTTTACAATATACATCTCAGATGTATTCTCACACAAGGGCTTGTGCTCTCAACTAGCTGATTTTCTTCATGCTAACCGCCAATGCTTTGAATCTTCTTCAAAAGCTCTTGTTTGATCTTCTAGATGTTGTATTTATAGGCTCCAACAATTATATATACAGTTAGACACAAGAATATAACCGTTTGAAAAGTTTCTGTACTGTTTCTGCAATTGCAACGATCAAATTCACCTTGCTGGACATTTTCCCGACTGGTCAACTCAACTGGTCTTTCAGTTCAACTTGTCAACAGCTAGTTCAATTCAGTTCAGTTCAGTTGGTCAGCTGCTGGTTAGGTTCTGTTCAGCTGGTTCAGTTGGTCTAGGTTCGGTTCAACTGGTTCAGTTTAAGTTGGTCAGCAGCTGGTTCAGTTCAGTTGGTTGGTCAGCTGGTCAGCAGCTGGTTCAATTGGTTCAGTTTCAGTTGGTGTGCTGAAATCAGTCTAACCGATTTCAGTTTGTGCAGAACCAGTAGCTTCATCGCCATTTATCATCATCTTAAGCTTCGATTCAGAATTTGACTTCTGAAGATGATCTATAGATCATTGTATATATTTCCAACGCATACTGAATCGCTTTATTTCGATATTCGAGCTGAGAGAAATGACCAAAATACCATAGCTGCTCATTCCCAGCTTATTGATGTTTTCGTGCAATCAGTTTGATAATTGAGTGACCGTTTAGACCTTAATAACATCCGATTTTTCCCAACTGACGTGAAATACTACATGTTCCAAATTGAGTTTTCTGATAATTCAAGTTGGCGGATTGTCATTTGGATCATCCAGTTCAGAGATATCATCAACATACCAAATCTTGCCGGTAATTCAGTTTGTGTAGAATTCTATTTCAGTTTGCTTCTTGTGTTTGCAACTTCATACGAGTAAATATGCTAGAAATACAATAACAAGTTTTGTTGACATCAAAATCAAGATTGCAAAAATGAAATGTTCCAACATAAACTTCTAATAAAAATATATTAAATTTAGCATAAATAATACGTGTAAGAAGAGGAAATGAAAATACAAGCGTGCCTTAAAGATCTTATGACCAAAAGCTTGAAGGTACGCGCGTGGGATGAGAAACGGGGAGGCGGGGAGAAGTTTTCTTGAAGGAAGAGTCAATGGCCGAAAGTTTGCTGCCATTGCTGCTGAAATTCACGTGAAACTCTGATGGAGAAGGAGGGTGGGCGGCTGCTTTAGTGAGGTTTAGGTTTAATGATTTTTTAGGGTGTTATAAATAGATAATAAAAATGCTAATGGACCCTAACTTTGATTTAAAGAGGATTAAAGGGTTTTGAGCCCATTAAGCTTAAAAATAGCCCATCAAACCCAAACACACTCCCAAAAAATATTTCGTTTTGACAAGTTTTTGAAAATGTTGCCCGAGCCCCTCAAAAAATCCACTGATTGCATAAAATTTACGTACAGATTAAAAAAATGCTCTGATAGGTAAAAATACCCAACAAAACCCAATTATTGAAAAAGTTAAAACACCATATATTAATAAATAAAAATTAAACATGTAATTAAAATTATTTTTCTGATAATTCCCCAGTCTCCGTTCCTCGTTCGAAGTGCGAAATGCAACTTAAAATCCTAATGCATGAACTTTTAAAATATCATGAAATAAATCCTATCATGCAATAATTATGCATAAAATTACTTAAACACATAATTAAAATAAAATCTTAGATTGCATACATTTAGGTTACGCAAATTAATTTCCTGGACCTTACAACTCTCTCCCCCTTAAAACAAAATTTCATCCTCGAAATTTAATACGTATCGAATAACTCCGGGTAGCGACTCCTCATCTCAGTCTAAGTCTCCCAAGTAGCCTCTTCCTTGGAGTGATTAACCCAATTGACTTTGACCATGTGGATCACCTTGTTCCGGAGCCTCTTCTCCTGGATGTCCAGTATCTGAGTGGGTTTCTCCTCGAATCAAAGGTGCTGTGTCAGCTAAAGTTGCTCATAGTTAGCACATGCGAAGGATTCGACGTGTACTTCCGCAGCATAGAGACGTGGAACACATTATGAACTCCCGCCAGATTCGACGGTAATGCAACTTTGTACGCAAGTGTCCCGACTCTCTCTAGGATCTCGAATGGTCCGATGAATCTAGGGCTGAGCTTGTCCCTTTTTCCCGAACCTCATCAAACACTTCATCAGTGCGACCTTCACAAAAACATGATCCCCCAATTGTGAACTCGAGATCTCTACGCCTCTGATCTACATAAATTTTCTGACAGCTCTGAGCGGTCCTCATCATGTCTTGAATCCTTCCCACTAACTCTGATGTCTGTCTGAAAATATCTGGACCCAACTCTGCTCTCTCTCCTACCTCATCCTAGTACACTGACGACCTACACTTCCTCCTGTACAGTGCCTCGTATGGAGCCATACCAATCGATGCCTGATAAATGTTGTTGTATGATAACTCAACAAGAGGTAACTTCGGCTCTCAACTGCCCTGGAAGTCGAAAATGCAAGCTCGGAGTAGGTCCTCCTAGAGTCTGAATCATCCTCTCTAACTGTCTATCTGTCTGAGGATGGAAAGCAGTACTGAACAGTAACTTAGTACCCAATGCCTGATGTAGACTCTTTCAGAATGCAGACGTGGACCTCAGATCCCTGTCTGACACAATAGTACACTGGAATCCCATGCAGTCTGGCTATCTCTCTGATGTAGAGCTCTGGGTACTGAGTCATGGTGAAAGTTTTCCTGATCGGTAGAAAATGAGTTGATCAACAATCACCCAGATGGCATTAAATCCTCCATTAGTCCTCGGAAGCCTTATCACAAAATCCATGGTGATGTTCTCACATTTCCACTCGGGAATATGGATTGGTCTCAGCTTTCCTGCATGTGTTTGATGCTCTGCCTTGACCAGCTAAAAATTCAAACACTCGGAAACGAATCGCAGAATATCTTGCTTCATGCCCGGCCACCAATAAAGAGTCTGAAAGTCTTTATACATCTTTGTACTCCCTGGATAGATGGAGTACGGTGTGTAATGGGCCTCGCTCAAGATATCTGCTCTCAAGGAATCATTGTCAGGAACCCATAGGCGGTCTTTATATCTTACTATGCCGTCCACAACTTCATACAGTCTCTGGCCTTTAGCCTCGTCCCTCTGTCTCCACTTCTGCAACTGCACGTTAGAAGTCTGTCCTGCCCGAATTCTATCCCTCAATGTAAGATGTACTGTCAAAGTAGCAAGATTCGGGGCATTCGCCCCTGGCATAAACTGCAAGCTCAAATCTCTGAATCTCCGCCTACAATGGTCTCTGTACCGACAAATGACCAATCACCGCGTGCTTCCTGCTCAGAGCATCTGCAACCACATTAGCCTTACCCAGATCTTAGCTAATGTCACAGTCATAATTTTTCACTAGCTCTAGCAATCTCCTCTGTCTCATATTCAGCTCTTTCTGTGTGAAGAAGTATTTTAGGCTATTGTGATAAGTAAAAATTATGCACTTCTCCCCATACAGATAGTTTCTCCAAATCTTCAGAGCAAACACCACTGCTGCTAGCTCGAGGTCATGAGTCGGATAATTCTACTCATGACTCCTCAGCTGTCTGGATGCGTAGGCTATAAACTCTGTCATGCTGCATCAGAACCGCGCCCAAACCGAGCTTTGAAGCATCTGTATATACCACAAACTCTCCCTGCCCCGATGGCATAGCTAGAATTGGTGTTGTGGTCCATGCTAGCTTCAGTCTGTCAAAGCTCTCCTGACACTCAGATAAACTTGGCATTCTTCTTTGTCAAGGCAGTCATAGGCACCGCAATAGAAGAGAAGCCCTGAATGAGCTTCATGTAGTAACCCGCTAGTCTCAAGAAGCTACAAATCTCTGTCACGCTCTTAGGCACTTTCCAATCTCTGACTGCCTCGACCTTACACGGGGTCGACCTCAATACCATCATCGAGACACAATGTGGCCCAAGAATGCCACCCTGTCAATCCAAAACTTTAACTTACTGAACTTGGCGTACAACCATCTGTCCTGTAATGTCTGCAGTACAGGTCCTCAGATGCTAACTATGCTCCTCGAATAGATCAGGATATCGTCAATGAAAAATATGATGAACTAATCCAAGTAAGGTTGAAACACATGATTCATGAGATTTATGAAGATCGCTGGCGCGTTCGTCAAATCGAAAGGCATGAGAATAAATTCATAGTGCCCATAATGCATCCTGAAAGTTGTCTTATGCACATCAGACTCTCTCACCTTCAGTTGATGGTATCCGGATCGGAGGTTGATCTTCGAGAACACTGAGGCTCCCTGAAGCTGATCGAACAAATACTCAATCCTCGGCAATGGATACTTGTTCTTGACTGTGACCCAGTTCAGCTCTCGCTAGTCAATGCACAGTCTCATGCTACCATCCTTTTTCTTGACGAACAAAAATGGAGCACCCCAAGGAGAAAAGCCAGGGCGGATGAAGCCCTTATCTAGCAGGTCCTGAATCTGATCTTTGAGCTCCTTCATCTCTGCAGACGCTAACCGGTAGGGTGCCTTAGATATCGGCATTGTGCCTGGCATAAGCTCAATCGAAAATTCCACCTCTCTGTCTGGTGGGATGCCTGAAACATCATCAGGGAAAACACCGGAGAACTCCCTGACCACATTGATCGAGCAAAACTTGCACTGTGGAATTCTTAATAAAAATATGGTTTTGTATGCTCAAAAATTAATCTCAAGTGCACGATGTCAAGTAATAGTATAATGTACGTGAGTACGAGTATCGTTCCACTGAAGACTGTATTTTACAATTATTATTTTCAGTTATCAAATCTTTAGCAACAAAATTTGATTGATTGTTTATTACTACTAAGCTCAAATAAATATGCAATTAAAAAGATTCAAGAATTAAATAATGAGATATGATATCTAGAATGATTGATTAAAATTCAATGAGAAGTGAATTTGTTGGGAATTTCAGTTCACCAACCCCTCGTTAATTTATTAATTCGTTCGATAGTGATTGTATGCTTCCGACAGGATTTCCTATTCAATTGAACACACCCTCTCGAGCTATGCCAAACTAATTCCACTCAATGAAGTAACTAAATATCTTTAATTATTTATGAAGAGTGAATCGCTTATCGGTCTATGAAATCCCCTAGTTTTCGCACTAATGGACTATGACTATCGGCGCGTATCCAATTTCATATGTCTATGTATATTGTAGATCCACGAACTATGCTACTCGTTCCTATCACAAGCTATTCTCTCGAACTCACTCACAATATAAAACATTGTTAAAGTTAGCTATGCTCTAACAACACAATCAAGAATAAACCAACAACTGAAATATGAATTAACTAAATAGTGTTCGGGGTAGGATCCCCTTAAATCCCAACAAATATTTAAGGTTAGCTACTCGAATTCATAATAAAATAAACACAACAGTGTTTAAAAGATCAAAACTAAGTTAGAAATACTAGATTTCATGAAAAATGCAAAGACGATGCTCGGAAATCTTCAAATCTACAATCCAAGCGCGAAATCCTCTCCAAGGCTTCGGTGGCTGCTGAATGATTTCTGATTTTTGTCCAAAAACCCTTCCATATCCTCCCTCAGCAGAATTAAGGGAAGAAATCGTCCAAAAAATCTTCCCAAAATTACAAACGCGCCCGGGCGGACATCAATTTCTGCCTAGGCGGATGGCTTGAGCAAATCTTGTATTTTAATTTTTCTTTGACGCGCCCTGGCGGACATAAGTTTTCGCCCGGGCGGGTGACTCTCGCGAAAATTCCTTTCCTCACACCTTGCAGGCGCCCTGGCGGATGTGAATGTGCGCCCGGGCAGATGACTTTCGCATATCACAGCATTTTCTTCAGTTTATTCTCCAATCTCCTGCATTTTTACACATGAGACACATGAGTAACAATAAAACATAATATATGCCAAAATAACACAAAATGGATGCAATGTAAACGATAAATGCAGCACAATGAGCTATCACATAATAAGAAAAACACATAAAACCCACCTATATAAACCCCCAATACTAACATTTTGCTCGCCCTCGAGCAAAATAGGTGACATGACAAAACGGGACAAGACACAAAGCAGCTCGACAGTGATTCATAGTCATCAACTAGCCTCAGCGAAACGCAACATATTCCCTTGTCGATCAATGTAAAAGCACGACTCTTCGCACTTGCATTGGTCCAGACATTGTTTCAAATAAAACCTGAACGTGTATGTGTGTGTCGTTAGTCCTATCATCATAAATGAAAGAGAGATCCATTTTCAACCATTGTTAGAGAGTTAAATCAGCCTGTTACTGTAAATCTTACTCTCATTTATTCCTCTGCACTCAGTAATCACCAGTAGCGCCCCGTTTTCTATTATCACTTTTTTTGACTGAATTGGAATACAGTAATAAAAGGACTAATTAGAATCTTTCATCTCAGATTCAAATCCATGTGTTTTACATTTTTAGCCAGAAATAGCATTTCATTCCTTTATTTGGCTCCACAGCACCTTACATTTCCAACTTTAGCCAGGAATAGAATTTCATTCCTTTATTCGGCTCCCCCACACCTTACATCTCCATCGTTCTCTTTTTTTAAACGCTGTTGATAGATACCTCGATTCGAGAGAATATAGTCAAGTTCAATTTACGCCTTCAAACATCTTCGTTCCCCACTTTAGTTTTAAATTTTCCCCATCTTATCATGCATGCTTCTAGTTCTAACATTTGTGCAAAGAGAGTTCAATGTTTTAAATAAAACTTCATGTCTTTACCACAGTAGGTGCTAAAGAAGTGCGAGTACACGATAGACAGGACATGTCTCATCACCTCTTAATCTTCCTTGGCTCACACGTACTACTTCGAACACTGTCGGCTGACACCCATACCAATGCAAAACAACTAAACTAAATGCCAAAAAATATAACCAACAAAGCACCAAAAATGAACACACAAAATAACACCTATCCACCCCCAAGCAGTGTCCCCAATGCAACAGACGATAGAAAAAGAGACAGATAGTGCCTAACACAATAGATGCAATATGACCTAAACATGCAATAGCAACAGAAACAAACTAAAGGACCGAAACAAAATGTAAGAAATAAAAAGACGGGACAGAAGTGACTCCCCTCTCAATGATCATCCTACTCGTGCGCCTACGGGGGAATGACACCGGATTCCGGCTCTAGTGCATCGACATAGTGGAACTAAAATGGTGGCGAGAAAGCTGGCATAGGTGGTGGCATAAGGGCTGGGTCAATACTACTGTGGCTCAGGGACAGATGCAGCATGGCATCGGTAGCAGTCTGATATGTCTGATTCACAGCCTGCCACTGTAATTGATGGTCTGCGAAGGCAGCAAATTCGACCATCCGGTCCTGAAGAAGGCGACGTCAAGGTCACGGGGCCAGTGGTGGGGGCGACTATGGTAGTGGATCGAACATCAAGTCGTCCCATATAGGGCCAAACTGAGGGAAGGCCTTCCGCCGTACTGCCATTTTCTGTAGCCAGCTAGCGTCATCAAGGGCCTTGGTCTGTGGTAACCATTCGTCATCATCTTGAAAAATGACCCCTGCACCCGCACACAGCTCGATGATAATATGGGGAAAGAATAGTGCCACATTCGGATTATGAATGGTCAGCTGGATCTGTGAATGAATAATCCAGCTGAGCATTCATAATCCTGCCCACATGAGTGGCATCTGGGTCATCAGTGCATACAACAGCACTTCCCTCTCCTTCTGTACTTTGCTGGTGTGCCCGACTGGCATCAAATGTATGGCCAGAAATGCATACCACATCGCAGCCGGGACGAGAAAATATTTCTCTGCAAAACAAGTGTACGATCCAGGTGTCTTCCACGCAGACCCCGGATAGCAGATTCTTTGCATCATCAAGTCCAAGTTGGGTTCTGCTGCCTATGCCACATATACCGAGTCACCCACCGTCGGTGTCTCAAGTACCCGTTTATCTCTACCGAACTAAAATCTACCAGCTTCCCTCTCAAAAATGATTTACTATCACTCCTCTCAGCCGCATTAGCATAAAATTCCCTTACTACCGGTGCCACCGCGGCTTGCGGTTGGCTACAAAATTTTCCCCATCTTCTAGTCTCAATTTGATTTATAATAAAAATTTGGACAACAAGCTGGAACCCTTGCTCTCGAATCGGAGCTCGATATATTTTTGCATGTTCGTAGTGTTCCCTAGCAGGCATCATTCACAAATAACTGGGAATTACGCAATGAAGACGAAGATGCATCGTGACTTACTCGAGCTTTCTTGGGTGCCATTGTGGATTATTTGGGAAGCACAAGTAGCCAGGAGTAGGAGGCGTGTTGCAAGAAGAAGATGGTGGCCGAAGCTTCAGCGGCGGCTGGAGATCACAGAGGTGGCCGGAAAGTTTCAGTGATGGCCGGAAAATTTCACTTCTTGACGCTTGGTGAAGGTGATGACCCACGATTTGACCTGAAATCGGCACAAAACAAACAATTTGAGCAAGATTTGAGTGAGGAGGCATGGAAAAATCGAATGGGGCGGCTAGGTTTCGACTGGGAAGAGAAAGAAGAAGTTTGCGCTTTTAAAATCTCCGCGACCCGCCTAGGCGGACGTAAGTTTCCGCCCGGGCGGATATGTTGCGGCTTTTAAAGTTTTTTAGAAAAAGGGGAGTGCCAGGGCGGACATAAGTTTTCGCCCGGGCAGATGACTTGCGGCTTTTGAAAAAATATTTTTTTGTAAAAGGGTTGCGCCCGGGCGGACCTCGTTCGCTGCCCCACGATTTTTTTTAAACAATAAGAAAATAAACTTAAAATCTAATTAAATGCAAGATAAGAGAAAGAGAGGTAGTTCTCAATTTATAGTCGAGAGCTTAACTGTCTGTCAGTTTCAGTTCGAATTGCTTTGGAACAGGGTGATTTCAAGTTGTGGCTCAATTGTGTCATCCATGTAGTGCTTCAGTCGCTGGGCATTGACCGTAAATGTCCTATCCTTTCCATCTTCCAATTCTACAGCTCCCGATGGGTAAATTTAAAAATTACGAATTGACCAGACCATCGCAACTTCAATTTTTCGGGAAACAGTCGCAACCGGGAGTTGTAGAGTAGCACATTTTCGCCTTCTTTGAATTGTCTTTCGATGATCCGCCTATCATGAGCCCTCTTTGTATTTTCCTTGTAAGACAGTTCAAGATCATATGCCAGATTCCGGAATTCCTCCAACTGATCCAATTGAACCAGATGTCGTTCATCTGCATCAGCAAAGTTAAATTTTAGTGCTTTTGTAGTCCAATATGCCCGATGCTCTAACTCTACAGGTAGATGACACGTTTTACCGAACAATAACCTATATGGTGTAGTGCATATAGGTGATTTGAACGCAGTCCTATATGCCCAAAGAGCATCATCTAACCTTACAGACCAATCTTTCCGACTGACACCTACCACTTTTTCTAAAATCCGCTTGATCTCTCGGTTAGACACTTCCACTTGACCACTCGTCTGGGGGTGATAGGGAGTAGAGATCTTATGTGTGACACCATATTTGCTCAAAAGTTTTTCAAAGAGTTTGTTGCAAAAATGGGTGCCACCATCACTAATGATTGCTCGTGGTGTCCCAAACCTGTTAAAAATATTTTTCTTTAAAAATTTCAGGACCACTTGAGCATCATTAGTGGCATATGCTGCTGCCTCTGCCCACTTAGACACATAGTCAACCGCCACCAAAATATACTTTTTTGTGAACGAGGTGGGAAACGGTCCCATGAAGTCTATTACGCACACATCAAAACCTCACACTCAATGATATTATTTAAAGACATTTCATGACGGTTAGAGATGTTACCAATACGTTGGCATTTATCACAGGCTAGCACATAAAACGAGCATCTTTAAAGAGGTTTGGCCAATAAAAGCCACATTCAAGTACCTTAGATGTCGTCTTTGTTGGTCCAAAATGACCACCTACCTCAAGGTCATGGCAATGGTTGAGAATTTGACCAAACTCTTCCTCTGCAACACACCTTCTGATCATAGAATCTGCACATATTTTGAACAAGAAGGGTTCCTCCCAAAAATAATATTTCACGTCCGAAAAGAATTTATTTTTTTGCTGAAATGTGAAATTTGGGGGGGGGGGGGGGGGGGGGGAGGTTAGCCTGTAACAAGAAAATTTGCAAAGTTTGCAAACAAAGGACAATTTTTCACCGCTAACAGCTGTTCATCCGGAAACCAATCATCTATCTCATCGTTTTCACAATTTTTACTAACGTGCTCTAGCTTAGAAAGATGATCAGATACCACATTTTCTACACCTTTTTTATCTTTTATTTCGAGGTCAAACTCTTGGAGAAGTAATATCCACCTAAGCAATCGTGGTTTGGCCTCTTTCTTACCAAGCAGATATTTAAGGGCAGAGTGGTCAGTAAACACATTACTTTCGACAAAACAAGATATGAATGGAACTTGTCAAGTGAAAATACTACTGCAAGTAATTATTTTTCAGCGGTGGCATAATTTAATTGTGCTTCATCTATAGTCTTACTTGCATAGTATACAGTATGAAATACGTTGTTCCCCCTTTGGCCAAGGACAGCATCAACCGCAGTATCGCTGGCATCGCACATGACCTTGAAGGGTAGATCCCAATCTAGTGCCACCAAGACAGGAGCCGTCACCAAGCGCTCCTTCAAATCCTCGTATGCCTGTAAACATTCAGAATTGAAATCAAAAGGCACATCTTTCATAAGTAAGGAAGATAGACGTTTGGCAATTTTTGAAAAATCTTTGATAAACCGCCTATAAAAATCGGCGTGGCCTAGAAACCTTCTAACTCCCTTTATTGAGGCTGGTGGTGGTAGGTTCTTTATGACTTCTATTTTAGCTTTGTCCACCTCAATCCCTTGTTCCGAAATCTTGTGCCATAAAACAATTCCCTCTTGTACCATGAAGTGGCACTTCTCCCAATTAAGTACCAAGTTCGTCTCCTCGCACCTCCTCAACACGGTTCTCAAATTCTGCAAACACTCATCAAACATTGCACCAAAGATAGAAAAGTCATCCATAAATATTTCATGAAAGGTTTCAATCATATCATGGAATATAGCAGTCATGCAACGTTGAAACATAGCAGGGGCATTACAAAGACCAAAAGCATACGACAAAAAGCAAAAGATTCCATAAGGACAAGTGAAAGTGGTTTTCTCTTGGTCCTCAGGTGCAATAGTGATTTGATTATACCCCGAATACCCATCTAGAAAACAGTAAAACTTATGCCCCGCTAGTCTATCCAACATCTGATCAATAAAGGGCAGGGAAAAGTGGTCCTTACGGGTGGCATCATTCAACTTACTCTAGTCAATACACACTCTCCACCCCATAACATTCCTCGTGGGAATAAGTTCATTCTTTTCATTAGTGATCAACGTAATCCCACCTTTTTTGGGCACACACTGAACAGGACTTACCCATGCACTATCTGAAATAGGATATATAATACATGCATCGAGAATCTTAATGGTTTCAGCCTTCACTACCTCTTGCATCTTCGGATTGAGTATTCTTTGAGGTTGCACGAGGGGTGAATATTTTTCTTCCATCAAGATTTTGTGCATGCAGATTGATGAACTTATTCCCTTGATGTCTGCCACCTTCGAAGAAAATGCATTTTTGTGCTCTTTGAGAACTTGCAACAATTTTTCCTCCATAGCATCTATCAAAGCTGCAGAAATAATGACAGGTAGTTATTCTCACCCAGGTATATGTACTTTAGGTGTGGAGGCAATGGCTTGAGCTCAAGCATTGGTGGTTCCTCGGTGCTTGACTTTGGAGGGGTCAAATCTCTTCGCTCTCCTAAATCCTCCAGTCTCATTCGATCTCATTGGCTTTCTCCATGGATGGTTGGCATTAAAGTATGCCACTATTTTAGCTTTTTCTTCGTCCAAGTCTTCCTCCTTCAATTCAGTTGTGAGAGTGGCTTCCAATGGGTCTTTCATGGCATCCTGCACAAAATTACACACTAGAGAATCCACAGCTTCAATTCTAAAATAGTTATCAGTGTGCAGTGTATGCTTAAGAGCATTAAAGACGTCAAGAATAATTTCTTCCTCGCCCACTTGCAATCTCAACTTCCCTTCTTGAACATCAATCAGGGCCTTGCCAGTTGCAAGGAATGGTCTCTCCAGAATTAAGGGCATCTTCACGTCTTCCTCCATTTCAAGTACCACAAAATCTGCAGGAAATATGAATTTGTCCACCTTTACCAAGATGTCCTCTATGACTCCTCGCGGGTATTTGACAGATCTGTCTGCTAGTTGCAAGGACATCCTTGTTGGGTTAGGTTCTCCTAATCTGAGTTTCCTGAATACAGATAACGGCATAAGATTAATACTCACACCAAGATCACACAAAGCTTTATGAAAAACAATATCACCAATCACGCAAGGAATAGAAAAACTCCCTGGGTCCTTCAGTTTCGGTAGGATTTTGTTTTGCACCAAAGCGGAGCAATTTTCAGTTAGATTTACCGTCATGTGATTCTCCAATTTTCTCTTGTTTGCTAATATGTCCTTCATAAATTTAGCATAGCTTGGCATTTGCATCAGAGCATCAGCAAAGGGAATATTGATGTGCAATTTCTTGAATTCTTCTAAAAACTTACCGAATTGTGCATCTAATTTCGCCTTTTTAATGTTCCAGGAAAAGGTGAAGGGATAACAATTTTAGATTGTGCAGTGGGTGCTGGTGTTGAGTTGGAAGACTTACCTTTCGATGACTCAGTATGTTCATCCTGTACTTGAGTTTTTTTCTGTCCCTCTAGCCTCTAAGATCTTTCCACTCTTCAACTCGATAGCCTTCACTTGCTCTTTTGGATTGGTCTCTGTGTTAATTGGCAAGGTGCCCGGCTCTCTACTTGCTATCATCTTTGCTAACTTTCCAATCTAATTCTCTAGCCCCTCTATCGATGCATCTTTGTTTTGGAGTCTAGTTTCGTTAGATGAGATGAACTTAGACATCATCTGGTCCAAATTGGAGTTTTTTCTTTAGGAGGGTCAGATCTGTACATTGGTTTTGTTTCCCATATTGTTGTCCTCTATGTGGTCGATTCTGACTGTTTTGGCCACCCCATGAGAAGTTGGGATGTTGCCCTCCATCCAAGATTGTATGTGTTCGAATAAGGGTCATTCCTTGGACGATTTTGGACTCCCACTTGATTCATTGGTGCCCCTTCTTACACATAAAAGGGATTTCCATCTTGACAGTCCTTAACATAGTGTTCTCCTCCGCACTTTTCACAAAATATCTCTTTAAGACGCATAGCCGTGCCACCCATATTCAACCCATCCATCTTCCTGTTCAAAACATCAAGTTGTGCAGTGATAGAAGAAAGATCAATTACCTGGTGGACTCCTGCACTTCTCCACTGGTTGTTTCTTTCAGATTGAAGATGATAGCTGCTAGCATGAAAGATTCCTGGTCGCTTGATGAAAGATTCAAATATAAGCGAATTAGTCATAGTCTATGTAACCCACCCGGAGAATGATATAGGGGGGAGTCCCATGTGTAGCCCCTGAATCTAGCAATGCATGCGCGCCTACACCTGAATTATGTATCCTCCCTGCGACAGAACATACCATCAAATCTAATCGTGTTGAAACTTAAGTAATTTCTTACCGGCAATTATCCCAAAATCCTTGAAAAGTTACCGAATTAACCCAAGCATTCCACAAAATATTCGAAAATTCCAGTTTAGTCCTTAAAGTTTCAAAAATTTGCAAAATGACTCCTTAGAATTTCGAATTCTAACCCCAAAAAAATTGTACAATTCTCGAAATAAAATTATAATTAAATCATCAAATTCCCGATTTTTAGCAATAAAGTCCTCAGATTATCGGTTATTACAATTGCGTCCATAAAATTCTCAAATTAACCAATTAAATTCTTAATCCCATCTAGGTAGAGCATGCATCCTAGGTCCTTCTATGTTATCAATCCCACAAAAATCATAACAAACATATAACCCATGCAATTGAGCGATAATTTAAAATCTTAAACATAAGGGTTACCAGTAATCAGCGTTGAGTCTTGATCTGCCTCGGCCTCCTAAGCATGCATCATATATGCCTGACCAGTAGTGGGGCCCTTGTTCCTAGGACGGTGCTGCTTTTTGGCCCTCCTGTCCGCAAATGAAGCATTTAAAGTTACCCAACTTGCACTCGCTGAAATGGAACCTGTTGCACTGACAGCAATGCTGGCCGGCCTCTGGCTTAGGCGCCAGGGGAGATCTCTGCTCCTGGGGACTCCTAAACTGTCCCTAGGGCTTTTGCTGCCCCTGCTGCATCGGTGGCCCCAAATACTACTTCTTTTGCGGTAGGGAACTGGACTGAGTCTGTTGTCTCTTCTGCTGCATCTCAAAATCAATGTCTCGCAGTGCCTGCTCCACATGAAAAGCACAGGCAGTGGCCTCGTCATAACCTGCCGGCCTCATCAGCATGACGTCCCGGCTAAGGGTGGGTCTCACTCCGTCCAAGGAATGCCTCAGCTTCTGGGCGGCATCTCTAGCTATCATGGTCACAAAATGGCATCCCCTGTCAAACTTGTGGATAAACTCCGCCACAGATAAGTCCCCCTGTCGGAGACTCATGAACTCTCTCGTCAGGCGGCCCCTGAAGTCAGCGGGGAAATACTTGCCGTAGAACATCTCTTGAACCTGTCCCAGGTGAGAGTACACTACAAGAAAATACACATTCAACAACACATCAAAGACAACGGTTTTTATTAAAACCGTTGTCTTTTTACTTTTAACAATGGTTTCAACAAAAACCGTTGTTGTAGCCTAAAAAAATCCGCTCATAGACAACAGTCTCTTGAAAACCGTTGTCTTTGATATATCTACGACAACGGTAGCGACGGTTATACAAAACCGTCGCTAAATTTAGCGACAGTTTTCAGCAAAACCGTCGTAAATTTTAAACTAGCGATGGTTGTAGAAAAACCGTCGCTAAATTTAGCGAGAGTTTTGCATAACCATCGCTATATTGCGACTATTTGACTCAAAACCGTCGCTAATAGCGACAGTGTTCGTTTACCTGTCGCTAATAGCGATGGTTACACTACAAACTGTCTTAGATTTTCTATAAATATCAGTGTTTACAGTCCATTTTCCTCCACAGTACTTCACAACACTTAAAATTTTTCTCTCTTACACGATTTTAAATTCGATTTAGAGCAAATTTTTTCGCTTTAATTTTTAGTAATTTTTTAAGTGTTAGTTAAGATCAGGAATATTGTTAACATAGTAATATTGTAAGTTTTTTTTATATTTATTAAATTATTAAAAGTAATTTTTTTTATTTTATTGAAAAAATTAGCGACAAACTTTATGAAATACCGTCACTAATTTTAGCGACAGTTTATAACTACAGACAGTTTTGCATGAACACCGTCACTAATTTTAGCGAGAAAAACCGTCGCTAATTAATTTGCGACGGTTTTTGTAGCAACAACAGTAGTTTTTAACCATTGTCTTCGAGCACACTCTTTAACCATAGAGCCTTTAACAACGGTTTTACAAGACCTAAGACAACAGTTTTTCACCGTAGTCTTTAGACGTCTACGACAACGGTTTTTCACCGTTGTCTTTGAGCACACCCTTTAACCACAAGGCCTTTAACACTGGTTTTACAATACCCGGTCTTTAGCATTTTTTTGTAGTGGTAGCCAAGTACACTACATGCACGACTCCCTCTCGCCATAGGGATACATCATCTCTAAGCATATAGGTGGCGTACCTGTCCCGGTCGCCATCTCTCACCTGCAAGTACTCAAAATACAGCTCCAGTGATATAATCCATCCCTCTGCCAAGAATGGATCAGTGGTACCGCCGAACTCCTTCGATTTAAGTCGCCTAAATTGATTGTAAACATCCCCCTGAGTCCTGGGAGCTTGCTGTACCTGCTCAGTAGCCTAGTCATACCCTCCATTACACGGGTGGCTGCATCCATAGGCGGTGGTGAGGGTCTCTACTGCCTCCAGGAATATCGTCATGTATATCTGCACTGGGGGCACGTCTGGGAGGCATGATATCTGAATACAGTTCAATTTTGAATGTAATCCATCATGCAATTTAATCTAGTTTTTAAAACAAAAATCCTTAAATCGGGAAAGCATTTAAACAGGTAATGTAAATCATAGCTCGTGTAATAATGCAGGTGATAACAGTACATCATTTAAAATATTTAAATCGTAAAAACTTACAGACTTGAGGCTTGAGGACTGAGCAGCAGTAGCTGGCGACAACACAACACTATACAAGACATTTGCTCTGATACCAACTTTAATGCCCCAGATTCGACTATTGTCCTCACTGTATCAAGACGGGTCTTTCCAGTGTGCTTATGTTCTCGTTCACACGCACCATGGAAAATTTCCTAGGTGGTCACTCATCCCAAAATTTTCCCAAGACAAGCACGCTTAACTTTTGAGTTCTTATGTGATGAGCTACCGAAAAGAAGATGCAACTTCTTGATATGAGTAGAACATATCAAATCTTTTAAACCCTCCTCAACTGCACAGTCACATACCTGAACAGTTTCGGAATCTCTCTCCTTCCGGTGTAAGATCGGTTCATTCATGTTCTCTCCGTCTAGAAGCCTGCCAGTAGCCACTTATGGCACCGACGATCACCCCCCACCGTCTTAGGCCTCGGGCCTCACATATCTTCACAAAGTCGTTACTTAAGACTAATTTTTCTTACTTTATAAATATTTTAGGATTAATAAACAAATTAATTTGCATGTTCTTATGAGAAATTTTTAGAATAAGCTGATGAGACAGTTGTCGAACTCATAAACTCAAGTTGACTAACAGCTCAAACTTGTGATCAGTTCGATCTTATAAATATAGTTCTCATATATGGACATTTACCCAAAAGAGATCGGATAAGAATAGTCGGTAATAATATTTATTATTTTAATTTACTTTGAAAAGATACATTTATTTACCTCTTTGATTGTACGACGTATGACGATTCAATTTTTTAAACTTTCAATATTCTCGACAAATATGCTGACACGATTGTCTCTTATGCGATCGTATATATGTTCAAGAAATGTCAATGACTAATTCCTTTACCGTCTTTTGATCGTATTCTCTAAGCTCTCTAAAATTTACAGCATTCTCTACTTTCAAGCTCTTGCATAGCAATTCTAAAAATGTCTTCCTTCACCAGCAATGCTCTTTAGGTTGACTTTGATGCAACATATATATTTTTGGATGAGAACAAGGGGGAATATCAGTTGAGCGTCACTCTACAAAGGCTTAATAGGTTCATTATTGTACCTAACTGCTAGCCTTCTTTGTCATGCCCCGAAACTCAGGATTTGACACCGGCGTTGTTCATCAATCACACAATCGAAAAACAACCAGCCTCGTAGCACAGTATAAACCGAAACCAGCTTATTTCATAAATTCGCAAAAAAAAACAACCATTGTCTTTACAACTAAATAAATTGAATAAATTGCGGAAGCGTTTACAATTAAAATAAACCTACTAAAATTCTTAAATCCTTGCAGCAAAATTCTCGAAATTTAAATAATTTCACCAGCCCCAAAATTGCTCCGACTCTTCTTCCTCAACCTGTTCCTCTGATTTATCTTCGGATTTATCTGGGAAGGTTGTAAGGGGTGAGTATTTTGGGAAATACTCAGCAAGTGGGGGCCGTTCGAGTACACAACAACATGCATATAAAATTCGAAATACGTACACACACACACACCATGCATAAATTGACTCATACCACATTCGTATCCTTGACCTGACACTGAGATTCCTCTACTTTCAATGGTTTACTGACGTCAGTCCCTAATTTTTATTCCTCTAAGGGGGCGAGGCCGGATCGGTTATATCCCCACCGTATGAGGGTCATATCATAGTTGGGATTCCCTCCCATATCAAGTTGAATCCTCACAGTGTCAACATAAAACTCATGCACAAATCGTAGCCAGAAGGGGTAGAAGAAGAATTGTACTCGACCGAAATTTCGAAAATACGAAAATGCATACACCGAAATTACACATTTAAAACAAGCCCACTTACCTTAGATATCGTAGAAAAACGTGAATAGAGGGGAATCCAGCACTGGAATTTCGAACCCTAGCTTCGGGGTTGGACTGCAGCAGCGCTTCGCTTATTCGCACACTGAGAGAGCAAGCTCTCAAAAATCCTAAGAAAACTAGGAGAGGAGCTCGAAAATTTGAGTAGAAATGGTGTGATTTTTTTTTGAGTTATAGGCCCTCCTATTTATAGGGGTTGGCTGCTATCTCGATAGATGTCATCCGCGCGTTTAAACTTGAATCAAATCTCCATCAAAATCGTGATCAAATCTAAATTTTATTCTTTATCCTAGAGCTAAATTTCGAAATTCATGTATGTATCCCAAGGATAAATTTCGAAATTTATGCTTTGCCCAGCCTGCAAAATTTCGACTTTTGTGTCTAATTCCCAATATTCGGTAGACTTTTTATTTCCTAAAATAATAAAAATTATATTTCTTATATCCCAAAAATTTGCTGACTTAAACCTGAAATTTAGTAGTATTTTTCCCAAATAAGATTTTGATTATTTTCCTAAAATCCTGGTAGTTAAATCTTTCCCAAGCTGCATTTATCGTGTAGACTTTTCCCTTTATCTATGATTTTCGAAAATTCCCTAATATTCTTTCAATATTATTTTCGAAAATCCCATGATAAAATTCTCAAGATTTTTAGTTCCAAGATTGGGTTATCTTCTTTCTTAAATCTTTATCCATGTATATCAAATCTTAGATCTATATCTGGTATAATTCTGCATATCTCAAATTCCGAAAAAATATACACGATATTATTTAAATTCTTGAGTTCCAAAAAAAATGCTAGATCACAAATTCCGAAAATCTCGCAAATCTTGGTACAAAATATTATCATGAGAAAATCTAACATCCTGGATTTTATATCCCTCCCTCCTTATGGAAATTTTCGTCCTCGAAACTTGGGTTGGTTTGGTCTATGAAGAGATACGAGTATTGGTTCCTCATCCTTTCTTCTAACTCCCACGTGGCTTCTCTTTCAGTGTGGTTAGACCATTGCACCTTGACGTAGGGAATGATTCGTCGTCTCACTACTTGGTTCTTGGTGTCCACGACTCTAATGAGAACCTCTTCGTACTTCAGCTCTTCTCCCAAGTTACTCTCGATTATGAGCGGTTCTACTTCCAACACGTGGCTTGGATCCGAGATGTATTTCCGTAGCTGGGATACGTGGAAAAACATTATGAATTCTATACATGTTTGGCGGCAGTTCCAATCTGTATGCCAGTGTACCCACCTTTTCCAGAATTTCAAAGGGTCCTACATAATGGGGGTTCATCTTCCCAGCTTTGCTGTATCGGACAACTCCTTTCATAGGCGAGACTTTTACGTAGGCCTTCTCGCCAACGTTGAATTCCACTGGCCTTCTTTTCAGATCTGCCCAACTCTTTTGTCGGTCTTGAGCTGCCTTGAGTTTCTCTCGGACTACTGTAACCTTGTCTATTGCTATTTGAACAAGCTCGGGTCCTACCATCGCCTTTTCTCCAACTTCATCCCAATATAATGGTGACCGACACTTCCTTCCATACAGAGCTTCATATGGAGCCATTCCGATGCTGCTGTGATAGTTGTTGTTGTAAGCAAACTCAATTGAAGGTAGATGAGTGCTCCAATTGCTACTGAATTCAAGAGTGCATGCTCGCAGCATATCTTCCAAAGTTTGGATGGTTCTCTCCGTTTGTCCATCCATTTGAGGATGATAGGCCGTACTTAGGGTTACTTTCGTTCCCATGGCCTCTTGAAAGCTCTTCTAAAAGCGCGAGATGAACCTTGGGTCTCTGTCAGACAGGATGCTCACTGGTACTCATGAAGTCTTACAATATTGTCCATGTACAACGTAGCTAATTTGTCCAGATTGTAGTTCATATGGACGGGTAGGAAGTGTGCAGATTTTGTAAGTCTATCTACAATTACCCATATTCCGTCCTTACCTTGCCTTGACTTTGGTAATCCTACCACAAAGTCCATGGAGATATGGTCCCACTTCCACTCAGGTATCTCCAACGGTTGCAATAATCCTCCGGGTCGCTGGTGCTCTGCTTTGACCTGTTGACAAACCTGACACTTAGAGACGAATACTGCCACATCTCTTTTCATTCCGTTCCACCAAAAATTCCTCTTAAGGTCTCTGTACATTTTTGTACTGCCTGGATGGACTGAAAACTTGGAATTGTGTGCTTCTGATAGTATTTCTTGGCGAAGGTTATCGCTGTCTGGTACCCACAGTCGTCCTTTCATCCAAACGACTCCCTTGTCATCAATTTGTAGATCTTCAGACTTCCCGTTTTTGACTTGTTCCTTAAGTTTCTTTAGCTCGGGGTCTCGGTCCATATTTAACTTGACGGTCTCCTGCAGACATGGCTGGGCCGAGAGGGAAGCTAGAGTGATCTTGCCTCCATTTTTCCGACTCAGAGCATCGGCCACTTTGTTCGCTTTATCTGGATGGTAACTTATAGTCAAGTCAGTAATCCTTCAGTAGTTCGATCCATCGCCTTTGCCTCATGTTTAGTTCTTTTTGGGTGAACAAGTACTTGAGGCTTTGGTGATCTGTGAAAATTTCACACTTGGCGCCATAGAGGTAGTGCCTCCAAATTTTTAAGGTAAAAACAACTACTGCTAACTCAAGATCATGCGTAGGGTAGTTCTTTTCGTGCGGTTTCAACTGCCTTGACGCATAGGCGATCACTCTTCCCTCTTGCATGAGTACGCATCCTAGACCTTTCTTAGATGCGTCACTGTAGATGGTGAATTCCTTATCTTCAGTAGGTAAGATTAGTACTGGCGTGGATGCAAGTTTTTCTTTCAATGTCTGAAAACTTTTCTCGCAACCTTCGTCCCAGATGAACTTGGAATTCTTCTGAGTGAGCTTAGTCAGTGGTATAGCTATGGAAGAAAAACCTTCGACGAACTTCCTGTAATAACCTACCAGTCCAAGAAAGCTCCTGATGTCTGTGGCGTTCTTAGGTTTTGGCCACTCTGTAATTGCCTCAACTTTCTTGGGATCCACTGATACTCCTGCTTCAGAGATCACATGTCCTAAAAAGGATACACTCTTAAGCCAGAACTCACATTTTTAAACTTAGCATATAGCTCTTTCTCCCTCAGTGTCTGTAGTGCAAGGCGGAGGTGCTCTTCATGTTCTTCCTCGTTGGGAGAATAAATGAGGATGTCATCAATAAATACCACTACGAACCGGTCCAGAAATGGTTTGAACACTCTATTCATTAGGTCCATAAAGGCTCGGGGCGCATTGGTCAACCCAAAAGGCATCACTGTGAACTCATAATGCCCATATCTTGTCCGAAAAGCTATTTTGGAGATATCTTCAGCCCTGACCTTCAGTTGGTGGTATCCAGTCCTCAGATCCAATTTAGAAAAGACTGCAGCTCCCTTGAGCTGGTCAAATAGATCGTCTATTCTCGGAAGAGGGTACTTGTTCTTGATTGTGATCTTGTTCAGTTCCCTATAGTCGATGCACAATCTCATACTCCCATCTTTCTTCTTCACAAAGAGTACTGGCGCTCCCCATGGGGACACACTAGGTCGAATTTGCTTTTTGTCCAGCAATTCTTCGAGTTGCTCTTTTAGCTCCTTGAGTTCAGCTGGCGCCATCCTGTAAGGTGCTTTAGAGATTGGTGCTGCACCAGGAACCAGATTAATTTCGAACTCAACTTCGCGGTCCGGAACTGTCCCTGGGAGTTCTTCTGGGAAACCATCCGGGAACTCACATACTATTGGGATGTCTTCTATCCTCATTTCGACTTCTCCTTGCACTTCGTTGATCATTGCTAGGTAGATGTCTTCTCCGGATTTCATGGCCTTCCATGCCTGGGAAGCGGAAAGGAGTGATTTTCGTTCCTTGGATTTACCATGATACACGATCTCTGCCTGATTTGGGGTTCGGAGCTTAACTCTTTTCCCTTTACAGTCCACTATTGCATGGTTTTTGGCTAACCAGTCCATCCCTAGAATGATGTCGAAATCGACCATAATCAATTGTATCAAGTCGGCACTGAAAGTCTGATTAGCGATACCGATCTTACAATCCTTGTGAATTTCATGAGTTTCTATGGTCTTACTCATAGGTGTGGCTATCCGAAAAGGTTCAGTTAGAGATTCGGGCTTAAGTCCTAATTTCTTAGCAAACCTTTTAGACACAAAAGAGTGTGTAGCACCACAATCAAACAATGCATAAGCATGTACTTTTTGAAGTAAGATGGTACCTGATACGACTTCATTGGCAGTCGTCCGCCTCTTCTTGGTTCATAGCGAACACCCTGGCATTAGGCTTATTCTCCTTTGGTTTGTTGGGGTTAGCTCCCACATTCGGCCCAGTTCCCTTGTTGGGCTCAGCTGCTTGGTTGGCGGCCGTAGGACAATCTGCGATCCTGTGCCCTACTTTCCCACATCTGAAGCACGCACCACTGGCTCTTCGACATTCCCCGGGGTGTCTGAAACCGCACTTCGGGCATGGATTGGGTCCTTGATGGTTGGCCGCTGAGTTTTGCCCTGAGGAAGGTCCGCCTGATTGGTTTGGCTTTCTGAACTTCTGACCGCCCTGAGAAGACTGACCGGCATGGGGTCGCTTGTTCTTATTCTCTCCCTCCCTGCGGCGGATGTCGGTTTCAGCTCGGATAGCTGCGCCCATAAGATCTGCAAAATTGGCGGGCTGATAAACTGCTAAGGCTTACTGGATTCTACTGTTTAATCCTCTCTTGAAGCGGTGCAGCTTCAAAACTTCGTCCGCCATGATGGCCGGAGCATAAGATCCAAGGGCATTAAACTGGGACGTGTACTCCACTACTGACATGTCTGGAGCTTGAGTGAGATTTTCAAAGTCACTTAACTTCTGCAATCTGACTTCTGCCGGGTAGTACTGTTTCAGAAATGTTTCTCGGAAGTTTCGCCATGTGATTGGTCCAGCAGCGATCATGGCATGGCGAGACTGCTTCCCACCATTTAGCTGCTCTGTCTTCCAGGAAAGGCACAATCACATCCACTTTGAGTGCCTCGGGAACTTCCAAAAGCCTTAACTGAGTCTCGACACTCTTTAGCCAACTCTGGCCAACTTCAGGATCAGCGTCCCCTTTGAATATCGGACATCTGTTCTTTCGGAGGGATTCATAATGAAATTTGATTCCATTCGGTGGTGGTGGTGGTGGAGGTGGTTGATTGGCATTTGGGTTTCCCAACCCTTGCAGTGTTGTCGCCACTATGGTGGCTATGGCCATAAGATCAGCTCGGCTTAGATTAACTGCAGGCGGTGGTCCATTCTCCTGTCGATTCTCCTGTCTCTCTTCGCGATCGGCATTAGCGTAACGCGGGTTGCGGTTTTGCCTTCGGGGTCTGCCGGCCATTTCCTACATTCGCAAGTTCTAAAAATTGGTACGAGTAGGTTCATGCAATAGATTGCGCAGAAGTAAATTGAAATCAATGGAGCAAATAAAATATTTTATTGATTTCTCAAACAGGAAAATAAATTAACATGACCAATCTAAATAAATAAATGTACTAAAGAAAAGAAAACGTAGCAACAATGAGAATAAACTACTAAGAATGATTCACTAAAATGTTCTAATCCGCTATCTCTCCATTCCCCTCTGCCACGTCAGGTAGGGCTTCTTCCTCCTCGGGATCCTCAGGCACCTCTGGGTCTAAGAACTCTGCAAGCTGCATCTGAAGACTCTGATTTTCCGATTCCAACTCAGCAATCTCTTCCCTGTGGGTCAGAATCTTTCCTATCGCGTCATTCAATTCATTTCTAGCGTGTGCGCAGTTTGTTTCATTCTTCTGGATGAGCTCCTTCTCCTTTGCTTTCCTTTCGTCTACCTCCTTGGATAACCTTTGGTTATTCTCAGATAATTGCATGATCACATTCCAGGATTCTTCAATTTTTTTCTTATCCCTCAGTCGGGCTTGACGGGCTTCAGACAGTTCTATGGTACGTCTATCCACTTCCTCCTTAGCTTGCTTGGCTTGACTCATCGTTATTTGTAATGACTCTCGCAGTTCGCAGTTATGTTTTTTAACGAGCTCGAACATTTGGAAGACCTCGTCAATTCTTTTCTCTGCTGTCTCCAGTTTGGTAGTCAGATTTTCCACTTGTTGCCTCCTCTCAAGATTACTAGCTCTTAGCCTCCTGATAGTCCTATCCTGGTGTCC
Source organism: Primulina tabacum (assembly GCF_025594145.1). Taxonomy (NCBI): domain Eukaryota; kingdom Viridiplantae; phylum Streptophyta; class Magnoliopsida; order Lamiales; family Gesneriaceae; genus Primulina; species Primulina tabacum. Next base: position 13,311,260 of record NC_134559.1, read on the forward strand.
TATAGCCAATTCCTTTAAATGTATAGCAGCCTGAGCGCGTGTGCGATGCTGGTGGTAATCCAACTGAATAGTCTCCCTATGGGTAATCGGGGTTACTTTCTTACGAGCAGTGACACGAAAACGAGCCATTTCCTGAAACAATAAAGAAAGGAAACGCTCAAAATATCAAAAATAGGATAAAGTAAATATCAAGAACTAATAGCAAGGTATCGAAATTTATATGTATTTTTCAAAAATTTCCGAAAATAGGAGGTTAAAGCTGGCGGGTTGACTCGATGATTCGGCCGAGTTGACTCGCCGGGTTGACTCGCCGAAGTACGGTCGGAGTAAAGGCGCGCGTTGGCGAAGAGGTCAGGGTCTCGGAACCGGCGATGTCACGGCCAGAATCGGTCGGAAGTTACCTAATTTGGCCGGAAAAAAATTCGCGCAACTCGCTAACTATCTCGAATTTGGGCGTTTACGATTGGTTGATCCGATCCAAAAATTGATTGTTGAGAAACGTTACCCATGGATTGTGTATCGTTTGCGTAAAATTAATTTAAAATCGGAGAAGGATTGGTAGGGTAATTGGACAAAACAAAATTCGGCGTTTAGGGTTTACACGCCCTAGTTCTTAGATATGAAATTACGGCTTCACCCGAACACTAAATCTGAAATTGGTTGAGGGCTATTGTTCGTTTCGTCGAGACGATTTCGGAACTGGTCTCTGATCGAACACACATTACCGGAAGTGGCCGGAATAGGCAGAAAAGCTTGGCGGCGCACGTAAGGTGCTGTTTGGCCGAAATCTGAAATTTTTTTTTTTTTTTGAAACTCGATTCTTCTACTCGGATTTTGAACCTGGCGGCTCTGATACCACTTAAATGTCACGCCCCAAAACTCTGGATTTGACACCGGCGTTGTTCATCAATCACACAATCGAAAAACAACCAGCCTCGTAGCACAGTATAAACCGAAACCAGCTTATTTCATAAATTCGCAAAAAAAAACAACCATTGTCTTTACAACTGAATAAATTGAATAAATTGCGGAAGCGTTTACAATTAAAATAAACCTACTAAAATTCTTAAATCCTTGCAGCAAAATTCTCGAAATTTAAATAATTTCACCAGCCCCAAAATTGCTCCGACTCTTCTTCCTCAACCTGTTCCTCTGATTTATCTTCGGATTTATCTGGGAAGGTTGCAAGGGGTGAGTATTTTGGGAAATACTCAGCAAGTGGGGGCCGTTCGAGTACACAACAACATGCATATAAAATTCGAAATACGTACACACACACACACCATGCATAAATTGACTCATACCACATTCGTATCCTTGACCTGACACTGAGATTCCTCTACTTTCAATGGTTTACTGACGTCAGTCCCTAATTTTTATTCCTCTAAGGGGGCGAGGCCGGATCGGTTATATCCCCACCGTATGAGGGTCATATCATAGTTGGGATTCCCTCCCATATCAAGTTGAATCCTCACAGTGTCAACATAAAACTCATGCACAAATCGTAGCCAGAAGGGGTAGAAGAAGAATTGTACTCGACCGAAATTTCGAAAATACGAAAATGCATACACCGAAATTACACATTTAAAACAAGCCCACTTACCTTAGATATCGTAGAAAAACGTGAATAGAGGGGAATTCTGCACTGGAATTTCGAACCCTAGCTTCGGGGTTGGACTGCAGCAGCGCTTCGCTTATTCGCACACTGAGAGAGCAAGCTCTCGAAAATCCTAAGAAAACTAGGAGAGGAGCTCGAAAATTTGGAGTAGAAATGGTGTGATTTTTTTTTGAGTTATAGGCCCTCCTATTTATAGGGGTTGGCTGCTATCTCGATAGATGTCATCCGCGCGTTTAAACTTGAATCAAATCTCCATCAAAATCGTGATCAAATCTAAATTTTATTCTTTATCCTAGACCTAAATTTCGAAATTCATGTATGTATCCCAAGGATAAATTTCGAAATTTATGCTATGCCCAGCCTGCAAAATTTCGACTTTTGTGTCTAATTCCCAATATTCGATAGACTTTTTATTTCCTAAAATAATAAAAATTATATTTCTTATATCCCAAAAATTTGCTGACTTAAACCTGAAATTTAGTAGTATTTTTCCCAAATAAGATTTTGATTATTTTCCTAAAATCCTGGTAGTTAAATCTTTCCCAAGCTGCATTTATCGTGTAGACTTTTCCCTTTATCTATGATTTTCGAAAATTCCCTAATATTCTTTCAATATTATTTTCGAAAATCCCATGATAAAATTCTCAAGATTTTTAGTTCCAAGATTGGGTTATCTTCTTGCTTAAATCTTTATCCAGGTATATCAAATCTTAGATCTATATCCGGTATAATTCTGCATATCTCAAATTCCGAAAAAATATACACGATATTATTTAAATTCTTGAGTTCCAAAAAAAATGCTACATCACAAATTCCGAAAATCTCGCAAATCTTGGTACAAAATATTATCATGATAAAATCTAACATCCTGGATTTTACATTCTTTATATTGTGTTTGCTGTTTGCATGTATGCTAGATTCCAAGCAAATTCTAAACAATCGCATTTTACAGTTGCCAAAAGAATTTTAAAATATTTAAAAGGCACTCAAAATGTGGGATTATGGTATGCTAAAGACTCTTCTTTCAATTTAGTTGGATATTCAGATGCAGATTATGCTGGATGTAAGCTAGATCGTAAAAGCACCAGTGGATCATGTCAGTTTCTAGGAGACAGACTGATCTCTTGGTTCAGCAAGAAGCAAACACCCATAACCACTTCCACAACTAAATCAGAATACCTTGCTGCTAGAAGCTGTTGTGCCCAACTGCTCTGGATTCAGCAACAACAAGATTATGGAGTTGATGCTAAAGAATCTCCGATATTTTGTGACAATACAAGTACAATTGCAATTACATATAATCCAATTCTTCACTCAAGGACTAATCACATTGATGTCAGACATCACTTCATCAGAGATCATGCTCTGAAGAAAGCTATCAGACTGGAATATGTGTCAACTGAACAACAAGCCGCTGACATCTTCACCAAACCATTGGCTGAGACTAATTTTTCTCACTTTTGAAATATACTTGGTTTAATTGATTTATCTTAATCAGTTTTATTGTTGTTCTGTCAGTTGTTTTTTTTCATTCAGTTTGTTATTTAAATGATTATCAACTGATTTCTGTTAACTCACTAATCAGTTCACATGTTCAATTCTTTAACTGTTTGAGTTATTTATTAGTTATGATATTCAGTTAGTTCTCCGTCTATCAACTGATGTCAGTTATTAATTAATCAGTTAATAATCAACTGATGTAATGTAAGTGCAGTTCTTGCAGAAAGTAAAGAAACAACAAAGATGCAAAAACAGGATTTTATTAAGCTTCAAATCGAATCCATACAAGATTACTCAGTTGCCTCCCTATAGCTTCTTGTCAATCATTTAACCAATTTACAAGCTCTTGGCTATGGAATTCTCTGACAAATTCGAAATTAGAGACATTCTCAAGCTGATGCCATTTTTTCCACAGAATCACATGCCACAGAACTATATAAGTGACAAGCAGTGAAACGTGTCGGATGTTAAAACGCCTGAAATACTTTCTGGCTACAGCTCTTTGTTGAGTAGAAGAAACTGGACCATGTCTTCGAATAGACTGAAGTTCGTGAACTTTAATCCAAGAAGACATCACCTCAACCAAACGAACTCTTGGATATCTTTCTTCACATATTTCAGTTCTCGTGCCCTTTGTGTCAACAGGTGATGATTGCTGCTACAAGCATCTGAAATGATTGAACCAGACTCATTGGACAAACCAGACTCACTCGACATATTGAATTGTTATAATCTAACATTTTTTTCATCTTCTTTATAGACATGTCTCATTTAAAATTGAAGAAGATGAAAAGACTCAAGTCAACTGAACCGTCTTTTGACTCAAACAAACTGAGTTTCTCTTACCCTTACTTTTAATTATATGCATTTATTAAGGGGGAATGTCGATTTGAAAAGTTAACTGAGAAGACAATGGTCAGTTGGTCCTCAACTGAACTGACTAGTTTCTCAACCGGTCATTCAGCTACTGACCTAACTGATATTCTCTTTTATGTTAACTGATAAATAGAATAATATTATATATTAAATGATGTAACTGTTTGTCGAAGCATTAAATGCTGTCTTTCAATGAATAGTATTTTGAAACATGGACCCACGTAATCCATTAATACTTTACACACGTTTTTACCACACGTACACACTTTTTTAATTCAAAACTTCCTAGACTGACACGTGTCCAATAATTTGAACATTCACTTACATATTTACAATACCCCGCTTCATTTCAGTTTTTCTTTTACGCGCACATTCTAGCATTCAGAGCAAAATTCTATCTACAACATACTCTTTTTCGCAGATTTTCCTCAATCAAATGGCAAACCAGATCCCAGCTCACCTCATGAATTCCATGGCAATCGACTTCGACTCCATCTTCACTGTCAAGGACGATGGAATCAAGAATGTCTTTCTGAAACTGGAAGCAGCCGGTTTGAAGCAATTTCTGGGATTATCTTCCCAAGAAATTTATGTTAAAGAGGTTCAAGAACTCTACGCCACTGGCTATATCACTCAAGAAGGCAATATAGCGTCGATTGTAAATGATCAGTTGCTGATCATTGAGGAGGAGTTACTTCTGCAATCTCTTCCAACTACCTACTGAGGGGCTAGTCAATCTTTCTGAGGTGAAGGCATCCGATATTGAGGAGATGCAAACTACCATCTCTGCTGCTGGTCAAAAGATCAAAGTTTCTGATCCGAAGAAGGAACTGAAGCCAGAGGTACAACTATTGGCTGATATTGTAGCCAAGGACCTCTTGGCAAAGGCAGGATCATTTGCTGCCCTCACTCTCGAGAAGTTTCAAGCTATTACTGCAATCATAGCTGGAAAGAAGATGAACTGGAGAAACATTGTCTTCAACATTCTGAGGAATATGTTTCAGTCATAAAAGCAGTCAAAGGGCTTTGCATGCAGTTCAAGCCATCTGCTGAAGGTTAAAGGAATGGTGACTGATGATTCGAAGAAGTCATCAAAAATAAAGATTTTCAATGCCATGTCGGTCTAGCCACCTAAGCAGAAACTGGACATGTCACCTGAGCAGTTCATTTAGGTGAAGAAGGAAATTGGGAAAGAAGGAGCTCTCAAATCAGTCAAGAAAGCTCGGAAGGAGGCTCAAAAGAAGACAACCAAGCGCAAGCTGATTGTTAGCGAAATCGATTCTGAGAGGACTCCTTCTCCCAAAGTTCTGAAGAAGCCACGAACTTTGAAAACCAAGCCTACTGCTGCAATTGGAACCATCCCAACTGGTCGACTGATACAGTCGGGAGCTGAACAGCCTATCAAGGCTGTCCCACTGAAGGCTATCGCAACTGAACCCTCAACTGAGGATCAGTTGCCTCTATCTGAAACCCTACCAAAGAAGAAGGTCACCAAATCTGGTGACAAGAAGAAACTTGCTGAAGTTAAGGCTCCACTGATCATTATTTCTGGTTACACTTTCCTACCTCCTCCCAGACCTAAGGGAATAGTGATCAGAGAGAAGATCGACGCAACAACAACAGGGTTGAGCATTCCCCATGTCCTAAATGAATCCAAGGGCAAAGGGAAGATGCAAGAAGAACCCAGACCATCTAATGCCATTCAAACGCACATTGATCTCATCTGGCAAGAGATCAATGAATTTGCAGCAAAAAAACTCAAGACCTACAATGAGTGGGTGAGATTCAGGACTGAAGTATTTTCCAAATAGCTTCAGTCGAAGTCTAAAATGAAGAAGTATTTTGATCTGGAGGCTGTTGTTCTGAGAGTAGTCAAAGCCTCCACAATTGTTCAGGCTCTGGAACGAAAAAGTTATTTCTTCGATCAGTTGAGAGCCAAGAAGCTTCAAAAGACAGTTGCTGAGTTGCGACAGAATTTTGATCCTACAAGTCCAACAGCAACGATACAGCTGTTCATAATCAACTGGACTCAGATCTTCTCTGTTGGCAGATGCAAATCAAAAATTGGGAAATGGATCAAGAACTAATCATTTCAGCGGCTTCAAAAGACTTATCAAGTGCAGAAGAGCCAGCTGAACAGTCGGTTCAGAAGCCACCCAAAGGCTCAGCTACTGAAGCTACTCTACAAGTAACTGAACCCTCCACATCAGTTGCTCAACCATCTTCATCTTCAGCATCTCAATCATCGACTGCTGATCCAATGCCGTATTCTAAAGCTGTATTATCTCTGGCCAATCTTGATGATCAAATCAGTAACCTCAGACATTCAGCTGGACAATTCAAGATCAGTCGAAGATGTGGTTGTTGCTGAAGAACCAGCTGTTCAAGCTGTCAATTTTGAAGAAACGATCAGGGAGCCTATTTTTGAACAAACTAGAGAACCAGTTCAGTCACCAGTTGTGACTGAACAAACAGTTATGGAACAAACTGAACAGGCACTCTCTCAACCAACTGAAGAGGCTCAGCTGCATTCAGTTCCAACTGAAGAAATGCAAGCTGAAGAGTCAGTTCTACAACCAACTGAAGAACCAGTTGTTGAACCGACCGAAGAACCTTCTAATACTTCTGCTCTTCTAACTGTCTCGTCTCTTCCCCAGGACCCTCCAACTGAAGATATTTCAGAAATAGCTGCGCATGAAACAGAACCAACTGACGGTGCAATTGTTGTATTTACTCAACCAGAAAGGGAACAGATTCCTGAAACTTCTGGAGCCATGTCTCCTAGAATTTCAGCCACTGATGCTCTATTTGAAAAACTTCAAACCGTTCAGTCAAACCTAGTCAGTATGATGAATTCTATTTCGGCAATATAGTCTACTCAGCTCGCACACAATTTGAAGCTCAACTCGACCAATGAGTTTACTACGAATAGATTAAATATACCCAATCAAAGTGTGACTTCTCTATGCCTCCAGATGAAAGAAATAAAGAAAGATAGACTGTCGACTGAATCTTACTTCCAAACTCATGCTTTCGTCGGCAGACATTTTGACTTTCTAGAGAGTAAAGTCACTAAGAAAATTGATATGCTGCAGAATATTGTGATGAATGTCGTATCAGATATTGCAGCAGATGTTCGTAAATTAACAAAGAAATTGGATGTGCTTGACAAAAAGGGGGAAATTATTCGAGAGACAGAAGAAGACAAAGGGAAAAAGAAAATATGAAGATCAACTTACTGACTTCAGTTAGTGGTTGAAGATATGAAGATTCTTCATTCTTTTTACGAATCTGTACCTAATTCTTTGTACGAATATGTACATCAGAGAGTTATTTTATCCACAATGAAATCGAAGTTTATCTTTAGTACAGTTGATCAGTTCATATCTTACAAGTTTTGTCAAACGCCAAAAAGGGAGAAATTGTTGGAAACTTAATTGCAGTATTTTGACAAACTAAAAGATTAAATCTATTAAATGAACTGATCACGTATTGACAGTTGTCTAAGTAAATATTAATGTGCAGATTATCAAAGGCAACTGAAGCGAGCTGAACTGAAATTACAACTGACTTATCAGTTGGAAACTGATCAGTTGAGCAGAACTGAACTTTCAAAGACAGCTGACTGATCATTTGGAAACTAATAAGTTGATATATTCATTTATGAGCTTACCAGCGAGTGCCTATCAGCTGATTCTTCAGCTGTACACATCATCAGTTGAAAAGGACATTCAACCGACAATAGTACAAAGCAGACTGTGACTCGTAGTGGAGCGCCGCATTTCAGAGACTACAGTGTACGAATTTTAGAAGTATATTGACGTGGCAATCAACGGATATAAATACTCAAATTATAATTAATGTTACCATTGGAAGGAAGCCTATAAATAGGCGAGAAGAGCAGATGAGAAACAACTTTAATCAATACGATTCACCTATTCTCTCAAGCTTCTTGTTACTCTGCTAAATTTATTACTATCATTTGATATTCAAAAAGCTCACACTTATCAGAATTATTTGTAGCATTTGAGGCTACTTTTTGACCTTACTAGCACAAACTATTGTATTATTTATTTGATCTAAGTTAGATCAGTCGTGCTAAGTCCAGTCAAAGAACTGTGAAAATTGTTGTTAAACTAAGAGCTTAAGTTTTGACAGTGTTAAGTCCAAACTGAAGTGGGTCTGTACAAGTTTTGTATTGATCAAAGTCTTTTAGTGTATATCATATCCCTGTGATAGAAGGGGTGACGTAGGAGTTATTCAATCTCCGAACATCCATAAATCTTTGCGTAATTATTTCAGTCATTTATTCTATCTTTCAATCAGTTTATTTCCGCAACTATATTCAGTTAAACTGATTGTCATCGACTGACAAGATTCCTAAGTTTAAGTTTATCAAAAAACTGATACTTCATTCGAAAATGTTATAAAAATCGTGAGTGTTTATTCAACCCCCCTCTAAACAATTTTCTACCTATTAACTGATCCTATCAAAAACACAGGAAGACACTGGACTCAATGGATTCATCGGATGTGCAAGCCATATCAATGAAGAAGGCTTGTCTCAAGTCTTCTCAGCTTCCAAGATCGATAATGAAGTAGTGTTCAGCACAATCAATAAACAAAATTGTCTTTCACTCGGCAAATTTTCACTGATACCTTGGATCTACCAAAAAAATGGATCACTTATTCAATAGGTTTCCTCAGAACCCTTTTTAGAAATGAAGGTTCGATTATCTCTGTTTGGTGCTCCCCTCAACTCCTTTGGGAAGAAGAATGACATGAAGATTTATTACCGACTGTTGAATGACAATATGGCCAAACCAATCACAGCTAAAGTAGGTTATTTTGACGCCTTCACTGTGGAATGACTAAAATTATGACTGCTATTACTGTCAGCATCAAGATCTACTAGTCTGTTGTGCTATACAAAATTTTGGTAGCTACTGTCTGGTTCTTGAAAAACAGCACCAAGGCTTCGTTGTTCCAATATGTCGACTCTTGGAACAATGCAAAGCTCGGATGGGACCATCCTCCTCTCCGCACTCCCATAAAGTGCTCAATCAAAAGTCAATCGACGTATACAAATCCAAAATATCATCACAAGAGATTATCTGTTGAAAGTAAAAAAGGAGGTTGCCAAAAAGAAGAAAAATAGAAAATCTTCCAAGAAGGAACCAGTTAAACAAAAACTGCGGGTTAAAGTGTCTGACTCAGAAGACACTGATTTTTATTAAGAGAAGCTTCAACTTACCAAAGACTTTTCACCAGCTCCTGAGAAGAAGAGAAATAAGATAAACAAGCTGATAAAGCATTTCTATAAGACCAACTATGATCCCAGCTGTTCCGATCAACAAGGTTCTACCCAACATCAAAATTGTTTGAAACAAACATTACTTCCCATGAGCCAGGCTTAACAGGAAATGGCATCCTCATCGAATCCTCCAAGCCGTTGTCAGCAGTTCAAACTGGTATCAATCTTGCAATGCAAGAAGTGGAAAACATAGTTCAAATTCAGCTAAAAAAGTTTGATAAGTGGCCAAAAAACAAAATGTTTCGGTACTATTCAGAGATGTGGAATTTGAAGAAACTTGAACAAATGACAGCTAAGGAAAAAAAAATTATGGAATGGACTGAGACTCAGGTGATCCTGAAGCACTGAAGAAAAGAGAATTTTTTGCCATGATGATAATGGAAAGTGGCATTAGACTTCTATTGAACAAAAAAATACAAAATTTAAATTATCATGACCCAACAGATAATGAAGACTCTACAATCATCATCCAATTAGAAATGGACACACATGAGTTGTCCATGAGAGTAAGTCTAATGAGAATAGAGATCCAAATACCTCTTCCCATTTAAGAACTTCATGAAGATAGTCCTTCAAAACAGATGGATCAGGAAGAACGAATCAAACAGTTCGATAGAGAAGAAGAACAGGTGCCTCAAACTGATCAAGGCGTAGAATCAAATCCCTCCACCGATCCAATTTTGAAGCTGCCAAAAGAAGATGTACAAAAACCAAATGGTGAACAACTTAAGGAAGATCCATTGCCTTCCCACTATTCAGAAACTCTTCCGAAAGTACCTCTGACTACAACAGCTGAGATGCTGCAAACCATTGAGAGCACAACCACTCCTGAACTGACTTAAGTTTCCATTTTCGAGGACACTGATTCCATGATCACATCAGCCATCCCAATACATAATTGGCAATATGTGAATATACTTCAAACTTTCTCCACCAAATCATCAGCATAAACACAACAGAACAACAACTTGTAACATCTTCACTACCCTTTATTGACGACATTATCTACAATATGTTTCAAGCTCCACCTCTTTTGACTCCACAAAAGCTACCAGAACAAGAATAAAACAAGAATTTTCTACCTCAAATAAAAAACTTCCAACTAAGGAATATGTTGATGACCCCAAACCGATAATTAAGCCACCACTTCAACCAGACAAATTTGCTAGAATTTCAGCTACAACAAAAGTCTCCACCATTTCACCTCATGAATTTTAAGAAACTAATCAACGACTTGCCCTAAGAGTTTCCAAAGTTTGACGAAGTAAACTTAGTTTGTAATGTCCAGGAATTTAATTTACGTAACTTGAATGCATGCAATCTAGAGTTTTATTTAAATGACTTGTTTATTTATTTTTATGTATTTAATGCATAATTATTGCATGATATGATTAATTTCACGATTATTTTAAAAGTTCATGCATTAGGGTTTCTAGATGCATTTCGCGCTCGATCGAGGAACATAGATCTGGAAATTATTAGGAAAATTATTTTTATTACATGTTAAATTTTTATTAATTAATATAAGTTGTTTTAAGTGTATTTTTCAAGAAATGGCTTTGTTTGGTATTTTTATCCGTCAGAGCATATTTTTAATCGGTACGCAAATTTCAATGATTCAGAGGACTTTTAGAGGATTCGGACAATATTTTCAAAAATGTACCCAAACGAAATATTTTTTAGGAGCATTTTTGAGCTTGTTGGGGTTGATTTAATGCTTAATGGGCCCAACTATCCCTTAATCATTATTTTTGGCCCATTAGTGCATTGTTTAATATTTAAATATGCCCTAAACTAATCCTAAACCCTAAACCTAATCATTGAGCAGATTTTCTCGTGAAGTTTAAGCAGCCTTGCTGAATAAAATATCGGTCCTCCATTATTTTTTCAAACAAGATACCTTCCCGCTCCTCCAATGCTTCCCCGGCACGAGATTCTTCGAGGTTTCGTTAAATCATCAAGGCACGCATGTTTCTTCCTTTTTGCATCATATATGCTGATATTATGCGAAACTTTGTGTGAAAGCATGTAAATCTTTCGATCTAATCGTGTGTGCGCAACGTTGTAGGTTATTATGATAATATTGCATCCTATTGTTTGTAACCCACGTTTTCTTGCATCATTGTGTAAGGGGACTGCCGATCTTCATGCTAGGGGCTTTCCACGTTGATTAGAATGATGTTAAGATGCTAGAGTCAAGGTTTGGTCGAAAACTTTGAGGGGCCGATCGGTGTTTGTTGTAGGGTGGCTCGGTTTTGCAAGATCTAAGGTTTTGGGGTGTGCTGTGATGCATGGCTCGATTCCAAGCAAGGGGCTGGCCCTCTGGGGTCCATAATGGGGCTGGGAGAGTGCCAAGAACAGTTGGTCAAGGTCTAGGAGACAGGTCGAAGAGCTAGGTGGAGTTGTGATTCGGTGGTCTCGTGTGGAGCGCCTTCGTGAGTATCACAAGGGGCTGGGGTTTGGGGGCAGTAAGGTCAGCTAGGTTTGGTCAAGGAGAGTCTCTTGGGTCGAAATTTGTCCTAGTATGGTTGGTTAGGTGTTGGTCTGCGTGGTCTTGAGCTAGGATCGATAATTTTCAAGTTTAGTGAATTAGGTTTGAAGATGTCTTGCACAGAATTTTCCAGCAGCCTAAGGGGCCCGGTCGAGGGGTTTAAGGGGCTAGTTTTGAAGGTTTTAAGGCTGTTAATATGTTTATAAGGTGTGGTAAAAGGTTGGGAGAAATTTGGTCAAGTTTCGATTCGACTCGGGTTAAAACTGAGAGCTCGATCCAAGTTTTAAAACGAATCGGTTAAGTTTTGAAACATGCTCGAGTTTACGTCTAAGAAACACTTTTAATTATATTTTGGGATTTTTTAAGGAGTTTGGTAAGCTTCGGGTCAAAATTTAAAGGTTCAGGTGTAAAACGGTCATTTTGGGTTTCTAGGGGCAATATAATTTTGCACGCAAGGTGAGTTTTTGGTCCTGACAGCCCTCTGAGCACAAATTTATCATGATTTTAATATGGATCATGATTATGATTTTTTATGAAATTACGAAAAATATGTTGCATGCTTGATTTTAAGAAAAATTTACGCATGTGCATGATTTTGATAAGTGATGAAAATGATGATGTGTTGAAGGATGAGAATTAGTCGTGACTAACGATGTATATGTAAATGCTTAAGATGTATATGTAAATGTTGACGATGAGGCCTAGACACAGTGGATAGTTAATATTGTAACTGATGTCTGACAGTCGCCGGGTACCACGGTTCTATGCAGATGGATCCATCGTATAATGATGAACGATGTTACGAAAGTCACAACTCATGAATTGAATTCATTAAAAAAATGATGTATAAGTATATGATGATAACGATGAGCTGTTTTTACATGTTATGATTTCATATGACACGTTACATTATGCTTTTAAAGTTCACGAAAGGTACGTTAATTGCAATATATCTTCATTGTTGTGTGCTATGTATATGTACTTGTTATTTTCTGGTACAGGTGTGTTGAGTCTTTAGACTCATTAGGCGTGTGTGATGCATGTGAGCATGTTAATGAGGGAACTGGAGGTGCCGAACTCTGAGTCGGCAGGACTGGATGTGCGTGCACAACCCGAGGACCATATTTCCTCCGCACATTTTTTAATGAGTTTTGAGAGGAAATGAGAATTTTTACGCATTGGTTTGTTCTGATGATGGTTTTAGGATTTTTACTCGTTATGTTTACATATTTTTTGTTGGTCGAGTTTGGCCATTTTAAACAGCACTATCTTAAATTGTTAAATATTTACGCTTATTTTTAAATGATATATTTTTTAGTAGGGTTGCATGCATGCAAAATATTTAAACGATATTTACCAAAATGTGAGTTTTTTTAAATTAGTAGATGTTTCATAGTTCATCAGTCCTTATCCCAATTACAAAATGAAATTTCTGGCCTGAGAGCATATCAGATGGAATCTACACCAGACTTGGTGCTATTCGAAAAAAAAACTTAAACTCTCAAATTTTGAAAGTCCTCAAAGCAATAAATCTGCAATCAATTAAACTATTGGAGCTCATACATACATTTTGACGATCTAATATTGATGTGGTCTGTCTTGTCGACATGTAGGAACATGTGCTAAAAGGTCATATTGAGATATTGGGAAAATAAATTTTTGAGGAAGTTGAATTTCTCCAAAAAGACACTCTCATGTATAAAAAGGGAAAAACCTAAAGAACACTCCAAGCCCTCCTCTTCCTCATCTCATTACAAGAAACCACCTGGCGGTAGTTCTGAGAGTGGTGGTCACCACAGCAGCTCAAGTGGAAGACACAAGCCCAGCTACTCTTCGCATCAACCACTCAGAAAATAATAAAACAGAAGATAGAGTTTTATTTTTTGTTTTTTATTTGTCTTTACTATACAGTAAAATTTTTGCTAAGTTCTGATTATAGATTGTTCATGTAACGCTCGAAAATCAGGCCACGTAAATTGCATACAATGAACTTATTTAAAATTGCTTATTTATTTTATTTAATTAATTTTAAATACTTAAATGATATATTTTATATGATTAAATATTTAAATTTCACTGATTTCATGAAATTAAGGATGTTGTCAGGATATTCGGTATTAGGCCAGGTAAAGGAGACTGAGGACGACCAAGATGAAAATAATTTTCGACAAATATTTTTAAGGCTCGATAATATGATTAAATAGGATTAAATTTTTTTAAAAAAATATTGGAGTCCAAATTATTTTACGAGTCGAGCATTATTTTATCCAAAAAGTCGATTTTAGTCAAACGAAGGATTTTTAAAGGCCGAAAGGTTATATTTTTATAAGTTTCTTTAATAAACTTTTATTTGATAATAAAATGGACCTTAATGGGACAAATTCACCTAGAATTAATGGGACAAATTCATCCCCAAACCAAAAAACTTAAAACCCTAACTTTTTAAAACCAAATTTTCGAAAATAACAAGGACAAAACTAGGTTCTCAGACTCCTAGTGGCTGCTGAAACACACACTCAAATTTTCAAAAATTGCAAAGCAAAAATCGAAGGATAGTCACTTCTCGTTCGCTCCCCTTCGCAACCCGCGCCAACAATCGAATATTCGAGTGTTTTAATGCAAATTCATGCTTATAAACTTTCTGTTTGCACCATTCAAATCATAATATGCATGATTTATGTTTTAAGCATGAAAAATGTTTGGATCAAATTATTTAACTTTTAGACGTATATTTCTGAAAGTTTTGACATTTCTATTCATATATGGATTGTGTTATATGATCTAAGGGACACATGCTGTTAATACGAAAGGTTTAAGGGGATGGGTAAAGTGTTGATTAAGGGTAGGATTATGGATGGTCATATGCAATATTAGCCATGAATGGGTGAGGCTAGAACCTAGGGTTTGCAAGGGTCTTTTGGGCTGTAGGGGACCGATATGGGGCGGATGGACCAGGGGCTCAATCAGGCTTGGTTAAGACATTGTGATGAATATTTCTTAGGGCTAGAAATATTCCTAGCATTGCTGGATTCATCGACGCGTGAAGGAAGTTGCGGCCGTGGAGGGAAATAGGGCTCGATTATGTGATGGCTGGACAGGGGGCTGTGCGCGGGGCTTGGGTCTGGTTCAGATAGAATCCAAGAGGATAGGCTAGGGTCTGGACGTGGTCTGGTCCAAGGTGGCCCGAGGGTGGCTCGGGTTTTGGAAAGGTGTGGCTTAGGAATGGAAGAAGGGTACAAAAATGGCTAGGAAAAGAGATGGGGCTCGAACCATGGTTCACGAGGGATGGTTCATGACTCACAAGGGTATTTTAGGGATGAAAAGCCTACGTTTAAAATTTGAAAAAGAAATATTAAGTTTTAAATTAAGTCGGGTTCAAAACTCTTTACTGTTTAGCTATTAAGTAATTAAATCAAAAGACTCGGGTTTACATTTAAGAAAATTATTAGAAGTCAAATTTACGCTTATATGATGGTTCGGGATAGGTTTGAGTCAATTAAAAGTAAGAAAAATTCAAAATTGAGAAGTTCGAGGTGCTGGGGTAAAATTGTCATTTTACGTACCAGGTAGTGCGAAAGGTCTGGCAGTGTTCCGAAGAATCATAATACATGCTAAATGATATTTTAAAATGTTTATGATGAAAATTTGATATTTTTACAATTTTTGAAAGACACGATATTTTATAACAAAATGAAAGGAAAAATATTTTGAAGGATGTGAATTAACTGTAACAAAGAAGATATGTAAGGATTTGTTTTAAGAAGGAACGATGAACTTATAAATGAGAATATCGTGAGGGAATAGGTCCCTGAAGGAGCCCGTTTATGGGAAAAGGCTAGATAGGGATCCCAACGATCGTATTTTCATATTTGGCCATGGCCTAGTGACGAGAATTGCAGATGCCATGCCTCCAGGCACTTGGTGTATATAGATTGATCAGTCGACCACAGGATGACATGATAGAGGATAGTCACTTTTAAGGATCAAATTTGACCTAAAATGATACACGATGATGAAAGTCTTTATGATTTGATGATTTGTTTATTCTTCCAAGTTTCATGCCAACTTATTTTAAATAAAAGTATGATTTTTAAATGCATATGCATGTATACGTATTACTTGTTATTCATGGTTTGGATGTGCTGAGTCATTAGACTCACTAAGTTTGGATGGTTGCAGGTGAGGGTGATGTTGAGGGATACGCTGACGATTGAGTGGATCGAGTCCGACAGTACATTTCCAATAGACTTTTATTTTCCGCTCTACTAGACTTAAGTTTAAAGTTTTAAACTAAATTTTTAAGGATTATGTTATTAAAGATTTTATGTTATGATGTTCAAATATTAATGTTGAGTTTTATTTTAAATTGATGTACGATTTGTTGATTGGCAATTTATGGATTTTTATGCATTTAATATTTTTAAATATTAGTCTATTTATGTTGGATGGTTTCGAAGTTTAGAAGAAATGTTTACAAAAAAAAAATTCCTAGTAATTATTTAAATTTTAAAGTTAAAAGTAAGTTACTTTACAGTTCAGTTTATTCAGATTATGGTTATTCTCTATCAATTAAGTCAACGCCTTAGTTTTGACATTACCGAAAAAAGAAAAATTGTTAAGATGAAATTTAAATCTAATTTTTTGTGATCGCAAAATAAATCGATACTGACTCAAGCTAAATTGCTAAATTACATGAAACAAATGAAATAAACTGACAATACTATTGTTGAAAGAAAGTCACGTGTGCTAAATAACTTCGCTAACATAAGAGAGACAAAATATTACAAATCAGGATGTTGAACTCAATCATTCTTCTATGAATATTTTAACAACTTGATTTCAGCTTGAATGAAATCAAGCTATCAACATTTAATATGTTAGCCGGACTGATCATCTGTTAGATTGATCTGATGACATTCTCTGAAGACAACAAAAAGTTATCTTTGAGTTTACTCTGAGAGCTGTCAGCAAAGACGGAATAAGGATATGTTGGTCACCTTTTTCAACTAATGTCCAAATAATCTGAATTACATTTTCTATATATGGAAATATGACAAGGGCATGTGGAATTCTCTGCTTACTTGTCCGCTACCCAATAGATCTGTGAGTACTGTATATATTTATTAACTTTGTGGATCAACACATATAAAAGAGGATGAATAAAGAAATGAAAAGACTACTACTACATGAATCTTCAATCAGACATTCTCAATTCACACATCTTTTCTTTCAATAATTATTTTCAAGATGTCATTGCACACACAAAAAGTTATATCAAATCGATCAAGTATCATTTTTGTGCACCTTTAATTCTCACTTATATCTTTTTTACACGAGCTATATTGTATGTGAGAATCACTTTATTTCAGAAGTTTGTTTTTTAACAGATTAAGATAAGAAAAGAGTGTGTTAGGAGTTCCTATTAGGCAAGAAATAAGTCATTCGTAGGAGTGATTTTGTACAAATAATTGTACCTATAGAACCCGAAAAAAATCAGATTACGTATAAGTCATGCATAATTGCTATTATTTAAATTAAAAATGATTTTTATATATATATGAAGGGTTTAATTCATTTTTAAAATTTGTTAAGTCATGATTATTTATTTTAAACGCAGGAGTTTAGTTTTTTATCTTTTCGGATAAATACGCGAGGTCGGACTGGAGTTTGGAGAATTGAGATAAGATTAATAATAAGAAAATATCCCTAAATTTAATTTAAGCCAATGAATAATTTGTTTTTAATGATAAAGAATGTTTTTAAGATTTATTAAATTAATTGGAGTTAAGTTATTAAATAAGTTCTTTTATGTACATTATTTAATTAAAGCCTAATTAAAATGTGTAACCAATTGGGATAAAATTAATCTAGGCCTAATATATTCAAGAAATTATAACCTAACATTTTAATAATTAATTTTTAAGACCAAGCCATGCCATGCAAGAAATTTTATCCTAATTTAATTTATTAATTTACTAAATTACATAATGGGTGTTTAAAACTTTAAGAATTCAAAATACAAGATTTAAGCAATATTTTACCTTGCATTTAGACAACCAATTTCGGTCATCACTCACCTAATTTCCCTCAACCCACCAATCTAGCATATTAACCCCTTCAATTCATGTAGCAAGAATAGAAACAATAGATTGCCAATCAAACTCCTCATTGGTAACCTTCACCTTCATTACCTAGGCTTTTCTCCTACAGCTTACCTTCGAAATTTTCAGAGAAAACAACAGCAAGAATCGTGAATTAGCAGATTTCCATGCATGTATATATGGTGTATTCCCTCTTCAATCAAGTCCTATAGATATTTTTAAACCATTATATGTTCACTGATTCAAGGAGCAAACCCAAAATGACAGCAACTTGCAAAGAAATTCTGTGCAGACCCCTCTCGGCCATTTGCTTTGTAACTCACGGTTTGGTTTGTTTTGTTGGTTACAGGAAGTTGGTCGGTCTCAGGCACTCCAGGCTGCATCTAAGCATGAATTAGAGTGTGTTAGGACATTCTTGGTTCAGTGATTCAAGTCCATGCACTCAGGTTATAGATTTGACAGCAACTTTCCCATAGTTGCAAGTTGAGTCACGATTTTGTTGTTTGGTTGGCTAAGGTGAATGTTCGAAACTTGGTTGGCCCAAGGTCTGTAACCAGTGGTTAGAAACCTCCCTTAGCATGTCTAGGACGTGACCAAGGCAACCTATCAAGGCTTGGTTCATGGATCCATCAAATTCTAAAACAACAATACAAGTGCCCCTCGGTTTTCTTACTTCTGGCGTGGGTGAGTGAACCTTCGGGTTTGGGGGTTTGAGTGGATTGTGGTTGGCTTTTGGCCCTTAGCCATGGTTCACACAATACCTCACCATGTCTAGATCGAGCCATGGTTGATTATATGGCCACTGGAACGACACAAGATAGTAAAATGATTCAACACATCACACTATGCAAATTTCGGTGCTCTCGGTTGGAGCTTTGGGTTGTCATGGGTGTTTGCTTTGGCCTAGTGCACTTAGCCATGGTTCAAGCCACACCTTAGGGTATTGGTAAGAGACTATGGTTGGTGGTTCAAGCCGAATTGCCATTAGTTTCAATACTCAGACGCCACTTACACAGTTGCTGCCACTACATGATGACAGCAGCAGTGCTTCGGTTCAGGGGCCTTGTGCGAGTTCTTGGCTAGGCTTTTAGCCTATGGCCTTGTACTGGACAGTACCCCAATGAGTTATAAAGGTCATGGTTTTTTGCCGTTCGTGATTTGGTTGAGTTTAGAGGTCGTACGAGAATTTACGGTGCAATGTGCCAAAGTGACTCTCGAAAGAACGTTTCATGATTTTGGCCTTCATTCACTATTTTTCGTGTATTACAGTTCTTATGGATATTATTTCATTATGTTAAGTGTATTTTAATCATGGCTAAATGATGGTTCAATGTCGGTTCGGGTTGGTACGAAGCCATGGTTGGAAATTAGGTTGTTGGTCTCGTTTGTCTCGTTTTTGGTTCGGATATGAAGTTTTCGTCAAGTTGAGATTATTTGCATGTGTCTAATATTAGGATTAGGTCGCAGCAAGCCTGGAGACGATCCAACTCATCCGATAAAAACAGGGTTATAATTATATTACGTGCATAAAATATAAAATGTTTATTTTGAAATATATGCGATATGTCTTGTGGTCACCTCACGCTTATGGGATCTCTTCACCCGGTGACTTACGACCGGTTTACGATTATGTATGGGTACGGACATCCAGTCCAAGGGCTCTGGTGATCTCTACTGCCCATATACTGTGGTTTAGTCTGATCAGACGTTCATGTTATGTTACGGGCCACTTGCGTTGAAACATTATCTCTACTAGAAAAATCTCGATATGGTATTTTATGACAGGGCTCTATCGAGTAAATCTTTTACGTACGCTTTTCAGATATGCACGCATTTATATTTACCCATGACACGATTTTTACGTTACGCTTTACGATACGATATTTTACGTTGCATACGATTTTATGATATATTTACTTGCTATTCACGATATATGCATGTTGAGTCTTTAGATTCACTAGACTTGATTGCTATAGGTACTGATGAGGTCGAGACTGAGGACGGAGATCAGTGAGCTAGCTTGGGTCAGCAGTAGTAGGAACCCGAGGACCTCATATTTCAGTTATTCACCTTATTATGTTCAAATTCAGATTTTAATACGTTGGATTATTTTTAAGTTGTTGTTTTGAAAAACAATATTTACTTCTGCTGTTATTTTAAAGTTAAAACTATTTACGGATTTATTTTATGAACAAGATAAGTTATTTATTTATTTAAAGAGAAATTTTTTAAAAATTCCGCGAAATATGAATACGAATTACGGGCCTTTACAGTACTGATCAAATTTTCTTGTAAACCTTTCGGGAAACAAAAGAAGGAGAAACACACTAAAACAAAGTCTTCACGAGACGAATTTGAAGAGAATGATGGAGAAACATAAATGATCATGCAATCATTTAGTCTTCTTATTGGAATTATTGGGATTTGGTATCATCGAAGACAGGGGCGGAGCTAGTTTCTTATGTACTCGGGCTTTAGCCCGGGTGACCCAAATTTTTTTAAAAAAATTTTATATGTAAATTTTGTATAATTTTATAATAATATGATATTAGCCCGGGTAGATCAATTTAAAATATTAAAAGATCTCTCCGCCACTGATCGAAGATACATAATCAAAGATGATATGTCAACAAGTTATGGAAATGTAAAGGATTATCAAAGGTCAATTTGACGAAATGTTGAAGTCATGAACCTACTTGTGTAACCCAATTATGCTCAAACATTAGTAAATTTAATAGGCTGTGTAATATATTAAGTTCTGAAGGTGATTTAGTTGTTACAAAAAATGCAACGTTAGAAGAAATTGTTGCATCGTTCTTGCATATTATTGGTCATGACAAAAAAAAAATAGTACTATTGGAGTCATATTTGGACACTCTGGAGAAACCGTTGGTAGGATTTCATACATTTTTCGGGTAATATTGAAAATATGAAAGTTTTACGTCAATCAACAATGAAATTGATTACATCATGAGAAAGATCTTGAGAATTTGAAATGGTTCACGGTAAAATTCAAAATTGTTGTACATATAATGTCTTATATTGTATTCTTTATACTAATTAATGGTAAATTATAGAATGTGGCGGGAGCTTTAGATGTAACATTTGTTGAACTCACAGCTCCATCACAAGATTGAAGTCGTTACATGAATAGAAAAGGTAATTAATGTCTTGAGAGCATGAGATGCTAATTTGAAGTTTCTCTATATGCTACCTGAATGGGTGAGATCTACCTCAGATGTTCTAGTGCTGAATGATGCTTTAAATAGACATAATGGATTAAAAGTTAACAAGGGTATGTTAAAAAATGCTTGAGTTGACATAAATTTTTTTCGGTAAGTTTGCAATGTTTTATCAAATATTTTGCAATTTGTGTAGATGAATATAATCTTGGTTGATGCAGTATAAATAAATAGTCCAGGTTTTCTTGCCCCTTCTGGAGTAACTCGTTATCATCTCAATGAGTGGAGTGAGAACAATCCAAGAAATTATAATGAATTATTCAATCTTATGACATTCTTCAACATGAAATGCAATATACCGAAGTTTTGGCTAGTTAAAAAAAAGATGGGAAATTTTATGGGCTGCTAAATTTTATGGTTAAAAAACTCAAATTAAAATAATTAATTCTTGTATTTTGCAAAATTTTGTGTGTGATAAGATGCCAGAAGATCCATTGTTGGACGAAGTAGATAAAGAATGAATAATGATGGTCGAGACAACAAGAGAGTGTCAATGTTTCTTGAATCTTCGGCTATTCAAATGTTTGAAGAATATCGGGCTCGACGAGGAATTTAGTTACGTCCTATTCATTATCTTAAAATTGTTGTTTACATTCACCTGAAAAAAAAAATGTTTGAAACTTTTTGTTATGTTGACAACGCAATGTCTTGGTTCTGCTTTATTTTTTATTGTACTTATGTATTTTATTAATAATTTTTTATTTTAGAATATTGAATTTAATTTATTTATTGGTATTTGTTACTAGAATTTTGATTTTATTAGAATGATTGCTTTATTGAATTATTATTATATAAATTTGATTTAAAAATATATATATATTGTTGTAAGGTCTAGTTATTCCTCCACGCCAAGAGTTTCTATAGTATTTATCCAATTTAAATAAAGTTTTATTTTATTTTGAATTAGACATGGTTATTTTGTCAATATATAATAATACTTTTAAATTCAAAATATATGTCGAATAATAGAATATTTTTTCTTTTACAATTTTAAATTCTTAATTTTGTACTCAAACAACATATTTCAAAATTCAAAGTAGTGGAATTAAAATCCACTTTGAAAATTCCATATTAATCAAAACAAGAGATTTGAAGAACAAAGGATTTCAAATCTATAAATTTCAATTCCATTTATTTGAAATCTACCCTCAAATCCAAATCAATGGAACCAAGAACAACCTTAGAGGATTAGATTTCATTCTAGTTTATACTATTTATTAAAGATAAACCACATTTTACTAATTGTTAAAATATTTCTAATAACCAAAGTTTTGATGATTGACAAATAACAATAACGATTTGTTTCATGATTAAGTCACTCTTTTATTGTAAATTCGGGTTTTCGGACCGTTGGATCAGTTCAACTCGTTCGGACAGTATATCCAGAAAGCTGCCTATTTCCGAACTCTAGCTGCAAGAGATCATATGTCAAATCTGATCGGGTCGAATTCCTATATGCAGTACACATGTTTAAACTGTTAAATTTCAACTGCAATTAGAACCGATTTTATGTGAGTAATTTCAAAAAGGATACTGAAAATCAAGCCGTTCAACAACGGCCTTATTTAGAATGATTGCACGATAATCTACAAACTCCTGACAGAAAGATACATATTTTATCTATTATCTGTCAAATTTTTCGAAGCAAGGAGCTTAAAGTCGTAAAAACAAAATGAACATTAAATGAGAATTTAATGATACTTACGCTGATCGAAAGCGAGATGTCCATTTTGTCAGGTAAACAGTGCAGATTATCGTTGAAAAATAAAATCCAACCATCAGAGTTTTTCAACTATAATTATGCAAATTTCAAAAGATAAGAATTTAATGAAAAGGTACCTAACTGTTTGATTATGTTTCCAAACCTACATATTTCCAAGAGTTCCGAGCACACTTAAAATTTCTTATTTCAAGTTGTTCAAAGCACATGCCTATCAGACTGTATCAGATCTTAAAGGATCAATTTGTGCTATATTACCAACTAAAACGCCAAACTGATTGTTGGGTTATTTTGTATTGTTTTCTGATCAACCAAGGGTTCTTAAATATCTAGGTCTTGTAAAATGATCGCTAAGAGTTTCACATTAGGTAGTGATAAGTCTTAGCTAAAGTGAGTTGTTACAAAATGTTGTAAAGCCAAGTTTTTTAATGGAATCCTTCCTAAGTTGAAGAAGAGGTGAATTGTGAGTTGTTAATATACGAACATTCATAAAATATATGTCTCATTTCATTATGAACTTTACATTCTTACATATTATTTTAAAGATGTTTATTGTTAACTATCAATTGCATTATAAAGGTTAACAGCCTAAAAATTGTTAAGAACATATCAAAGTATCAAAAAATTTATTAAATTTTATTCACCCTCCTCTAATCTGATCATAAAAAGTGGTATCAGATATAGTTTTTCTTGAAATCTAATTACCATATACTTTGAAATGACATCCTTTAACAAAATTCTAATGTTTTTCAAAGAAGACTATGATGGTTGGAAAATATGCACTCTTCCATATTTAGCAGCTCAAGATAGTGACATGTGATATGTCATCACTGATGGTCCAATGAAGATAATGAAAAAAAAAACTCAACCATAGAAATATCTGATGATGTCCCACTGAAGGTAGAAAAGCACCGGTACGAATGGATGGCTGATGACAAGAAGAAGGCCAACCTTGACAATGTAGCCAAATACATCCTATACAAAGCTCTCGACAAGAACATGTTCAGCAAAATCAAGACATGTTCAACCACCAAAGAGATTTGGCAAAAGCTGACCCAACTCTGAGTGGGCAATGATTAAACTAAAGAAAACAATCTAACCATTGCGATATGGAAGTTTTACAATGCCAAAATGAAGCCCGACAAGACTCTCAATGATTTTGATTAATGATTTAGTAGTAAGGTTGTAACAGTTCGAAAAACCAACATACGTAAACCACATGCATGAACATTATTTGAATTGCTTAATTATTTTATTTAAATGATTCTAAATGTTTACTTAATGCATATTATATGATTAAAGATATGATTGCATGACAAAACGATTATATGACATGATTTCATGAAATAAGAATTTTACCGAATATTCGATAATAGGCTGAGGAAAAGAGATCGATGACGACCAAGACAAGAATAAATATTTACAGTAAATATTTTCAAAGCTTCTTAATTTTTTTCTAAAAATGTTAGAATTCGAATTATTTTACGAGACGATCTCGATTTAACCCGGGAAGCCGGTTTTGGGCAAACGAGAACTTTTTAAAAGAGCAAAAATATTGTTGTTGAAAACTAATTTTTTATAAACTTTTACTTTACAATTAAATAAGTGTTATTGGGTCAAATTTAACTTAATTTTTAATAGACCCAATTTCTCCTATGTTTGAAGGCCCAAAACCAAAGATCATTACCATGCAAATTAAAATCTATAAAAATAAAAAGCTAGGTCTTTTGCACCATTCAGTAGCCGAAATCTTCACACACTTGCAAACACAAAAATTCAAAATTTAAGGTGGAGGAAAAAGCTAGGGTTCTTCGTCGCAGTCCGTTCTTCTTCGCGCCCCTCGCCAACGATTGAATATTCGAGCGTTTTAAAATGCAAAGACACGTTTCTAAATACCTTTAACGCATCATTCAAACTATTATATTCATGTTTTATGTATTTCTGCATGAAAAATATTAGAGTTTAAATCGCTAAACGTTTTTTCAATTATTTTCAGAGTTTTGAAAATTTTTACGTATATATGAACGTGATATGATTTCCAACGAGTACGCTGCCAACGTAGGATGATTTATTGATAGAACATGAACAATTTAATGGGAAACGAGGGCTGTACATGAGTTGGTAGGGTTGTGCACGTTGGAGGGTTTTCTAGAAGGGGCCTTGATCGTGTGCTTCTTCCCAGGGGGCGGCTGGGCATGCGGCTCGAGTAGGGGCGGTTAGGGTCATGAGATGGTCAAGGTCTAGGGCTAGGGAGAATCCTAGCATGGCTAATACTCAACCGCCAAAGAGATTTGGCAGAAACTGACCCAACTCTGAGTGGGCAATGATTAAACTGAAGAAAACAATATAACCATTGCAATATATAAGTTTTACAATGCCAAAATGAAGCCTGACAAGACTCTCAATGATTTTGATTAATGATTTAGTAGTATGGTTGTAACGTTCAAAAAACCAACATACGTAAACCACATGCATGAACATTATTTGAATTGCTTAATTATTTTATTTAAATGATTTTAAATGTTTACTTGATTCATATTATATGATTAAAGATATGATTGTATGACTAAACGATTATATGACATGATTTCATGAAATTAGGATTTTACCGAATATTCGATAATAGGCTGAGGAAAGGAGACCGATGACGACCAAGACAAGAATAAATATTTACACTAAATATTTTGAAGGCTTCTTAAATTTTTCTAAAAATGTTAGAATTCGAATTATTTTACGAGACAAGCTCGATTTAACCCGAGAATCCGATTTTGGGCAAACAAAGAGTTTTTAAAAGAGCAAAAATATTATTGTTGAAAACTAATTTTTTATAAACTTTTACTTTACAATTAAATAATTGTTATTGGGCTCAATTTAACTAATTTTGAATAGACCTAATTGCTCATATCTTTGAAGGCCCAAAACCAAAGCTCATTATCATGCAAATTAAAATCTATAAAAATAAAAAGCTAGGTATTTTTCACCATTCAGTAGACGAAATCTTCACACACTTGCAAACAAAAAAATTCAAAATTTAAGGTGGAGGAAAAAGCTATGGTTCTTCGTCTTCGTCCAGTCTTCTTCGCACCCCTCGCCAACGATTGAATATTCGAGCGTTTTAAAACGCAATGACACGTTTCTAAATCCAGTTAACACATCATTCAAACTATTATATGCATGTTTTATGTATTTTTTCATGAAAAATATTAGAGTTTAAATCACTAAACGTTTTGTCAATTATTTTCAGAGTTTTGAAGATTTTTACGTATATATGAACGTGATATGATTTCCAACGACTACGCTGCCAACATAGGATGATTTATTGATAGAACATGAACAATTTAAGGGGAACCGAGAGCTGCACATGATTTGGAAGGGTTGTGCACATTGGAGGGTTTTCTAGAAGTGGCCTTGGTCGTGTGCTTCTTCCCAGGGGGAGGCTGGGCATGCGGCTCGAGTAGGGGCGGTTAGGGTCATGAGATGGTCACGGTCTAGGGCTAGGGAGAGTCCTAGCATGGCTAATACTCAAGCAAAGTGGTTAGTGAAGAGTACACGTGAGATAAGACTATTCCCATGCATGAAATAGGCGTGGCCGAGAGCTGGTGCAACCGAGGGGTTAAGGGCTTGGATAGGTGGTCTAGACAGGTGGCTCATGGTGGTCCAGAGAGGGTCAAGAAGGCTAGGGATTGGTGGTGGCTTGTGCAAGGAATCCCAAGAGAAGTAGGACTCTTGCGCACAAGTAAGGCTCACGCGGCTGTTGCTGGTGCAGCGGCTCGCAACGTGGTTCAGGGGCTAGGGCTGAGTTCGGTTGGGTCTGAGCATGGTCCTAGGAAGTTGAGGGTCAGAGGGGATCATGGGTTAAGTGGTCACGTGAGTCCTTAGTCCGATTACGAGTCTTAGGAAGTTTAAGAAGCCAACATGCGCAGCTCTTGTATCTTGTACGCAGGGCTCGTACGGTGTGTAGGGGCTGCTTCAAGGGTTCGGGGCTGGTAAGGAGTGTCCATGAGAGGTCTGGTCAAGGTTTGGCTCAAGTTGGCTCGGCATGGATTGAGAAATTTGGGAGATGGCTCAGGGGTTTTGAGCATGGGTTCGAAAATTGAGTTTAATAGAAAAAGGTTTGAACCATGGGTCCACGGGGGTGGCTCATGGCTCACAAGGGTAGTTTAGGTAATAAAAAGTCTATATTTAAAACATGGGAAGAAAATATTCAAGTTTGAATTAAATCGAGAATTTAACGCTTCTAGAATAATTAAATATGAAATTAAATCGAACTCATGAATTTAAGCTAAATAAAATTATTAAAATTAAATTTAAGCTGAAATAATTATTTTGGATAAGCCCATGTCATTAAAATTAATAGAAAAATCAAAACCGATAAATATTACGTCTAGGGGCAAAATGGTCATTTTACACTTGGATAATTCGAAAAAAAGGTCGGCAGCGTCCCGAAGGCATCATAACGGATTTTAAATGATTTATTATGATGAATTTGATGAAAATATGATATTTTATGATTTATGGTAAAGCTGTGCAATTTTTACAATTAAAATGCTATTTTTGAAAGTTATGATATTTTATGCTTTAAAAGAAAAGAAAAAAAAAATTGAGGGATGCGAATCGACTGTGACAAAGGATAGAGGATATGTGGGGGATCCGTTTTAAGAAGATACAGCGAATTTATAATTTTATGGGAATGTCGTGAGGAAAAGGCCCTAAAGGAGCCCGTTTACAGGAAAAGACCCCTGAGTAACCCGACGATCATATTTCTTTAGCAGTGCCTAGTGCCCGTCTCCATGGGCCATGTAGAGCTGAAGACTGATCAGTCAACTAGAGGATAAAATGCTAGTCACTTTCGAGGATCAAACTTCACCCAAAATGATAATGGATTGAAAGCTTTACGATTAAATGATTTTTACGATTTACGATTTATTTATGCTTAAAAATATTTTAAATAAAAGTATGATTTTTAATGCTTGTGATTCTATATATATTATTTGCTACTCATGTTTAGAACGTGTTGAGTCATTAGACTCACTAAGTTTGAATGTTGTAGGATTTAATGATATGAGGAAGCGCTGACGCTTGAATGGATCGAGTGCGGCAGTACACTCCCGATGGACAATTATTTTCCGTGTTATCTTGATAGATAAAAGATTTAAAAGATTAATGTTAAAGAACTTATTAGAGATTTGTATCCTTTATTTTGATCATAGTTGATCTTTTCAAAGGTCGACGCATGATTTTTGGTTAGTTGACGATTTAGGAATTTTTTAATGCACTTGAGATTTCAAATGTTAAATTAGTATGATTTATGAAAATGTTAAGTTATTTTAATTAATAATTTTTGATTTTATGATTTATATATATTAAAAAAAAGTAGAGGACATTTCAGTTGATATCAGAGTCAAGGATCCCCAAAAGGTTGTGTACTACTACTCCGAGAAGCTCAAGAAGTCTCGCCTCAAGTATATGAGTTTTTACTGTTTTATGTTTTATATGCTAAAATTCTTTAAATGCTTACATGATGCATGATATAGCGGCTAGGTGCATGATGTTTTAAAAATTAAATGCATGTTGGTTACGTGGTTTGGACGGCGTATACAGAGATGACTCCTAGAAGGATTTTACGTAGTAATGATGATGATAGACATGAGGAGGAGATTCCATCGCCTCCACCTAATCAAGATGCTAGTGCCCGTGTACTGGCGGCATGGCTCGTTTACTATAGCAACACATAGGAAATGGTGCAAGGGTCCGACCGAAGGCTGCATATGAGCGTTTTAGGAGGATGAACCCCGAGGATTTTGGTGGCACTACTTGATCCATTCGTGGCTAAGGGATGAATTAGATATTAGATGTGATATTTTGTTACATGGATATGACGGACGCTGACCAAGTTCGTTGTACCATCTATCTACTGAAGGACGACGCTTCCTTATGGTGGGAGGGAGCGGGGTGAGGGGTGAACTTAGCGACTCTGACTTGGGAAAACTTCAAGAGGATAGTATATTATAAATAATTCACTATTGATGTTCTTTCTAGGCTTAAGAGAGAGTTTATGAGTCTCCGCTAGGGGGACTGGTCTGTTGCTGAGTTTGTACAGAAGTTTGATAGAGGCTGTCATTTTGTTATCTTGATTGCTAATGATGTTGCAGGAAAAGTTATGACACTTCCTAGATGGTTTGAGGCCGATTATCCATCGTAATGTGATGCTCGTCGATTCTGCTGATTATAATACTGTTGTTGCCAAAGCTTTTAGAGCCGAGCAGTCACTCAAGGATATTGATTGGGAGATGCAGCACAAGAGGAATCGTGCCCAGCAAGCTATTCAGAATAATAAAAAGCCATTTACGAGACCACCTAGACAACTGAAACCACCGAAACCACAAGGACAACCACCTAGAGAGAACATCCCGAAGACTCCTGAGAAATCACTTTGCAAGGAGTACAATCGTCCATATTATGTCAAGTGCATATGGGGCACCTACAAGTGCTTCAAGTTTGGAGATATGGGACATAAGACTGGGGATTGCCCAAAGCTCAAGAAACTCACGACTGGGAGGGTCTATGTGATGCAAGTTGAGGAGGCTGAGACAGAGCCGACACAACATGTATTACTTGTCACATAGTTATTTCACGTTTTTACGATACTTTTATTGCATTAAATGTTAAATTGGTTAGTGAAATTTATTGGGTTAATTGATTGTAACATAGGCTGAGGCTGAGGCTGAGCCGACACAACACACCAGCCTTGACTGGTGTGGCTGTCCACAATGGGATTCGGAGCTTGCCTCTTCAAGGACACATTCTGCTTGGGACATTGGAAAGAACAGCTTCTTTCCCTTCCCATGTGGACCAATCTTCGTACCAGATAAAGAACCCTACATAAAGAACCGACTTCTCTTTCTTGATGGTGGACTCAAAGCTAACTAGCATATTCACCAACTCCTCAAGGGTAGGCTTCAGCTTGTTCATGTTGAAATTCACCACAAAAGGATCAACTGAGCTAGGCAGCGACAAGAGCAACACGTCAGTGGTCAACTCCGAAGGCAACATAAGATCCATGCCGACGAGCTTGTCACAAGCACAATCATCTTTAGGCCATGCTCATGGACAGAGGCCCCATCTCGCATGCGTAAAGTGATCAGCTCCTTGACGGTAGCATGCCTAAGAGGCCGTGTTTGCTCACCAAAAAGCTCATTGAGATGCAAATTAATGTCAGCAGCACTCTTTCCATCCGCAAAACGCCTCTGCAGCTCATCATTCATAGAAGCCTGCATATAACACTTGGCTTTCAAGTCATGGTCACACCAATCCTTTTATGTCAGCAATTCCTCATGAGTGCAGCTAGTCGGAGCCTCAACAGGGGGCGACTCAGTAAGTGTATATGCTATCCTTTTTGAATTCAAGACGATATTTATATTTCTTAGCCAATTGAAGGTAATTAGATCCGGTTAAAATGTGTTTGTCGAGTATTGCAGATAATGGGTTGCGTATCAAAGACATTGTCAAATTTGTACTGAAAAGTAAAAATAGATAAATGTTAATAACTATTTTAAAAAATTTAGTAAGATATAAAATATGGACTTTTACTTCATAAATTTTCGCTCCTACTATTTTTGAAATTTTTCACTTCCCTCTAGTGAAAACGGGGAACTCCTTTCCTCAGTAGGTACGTAAGGTTCAATTAACAAATTATGATCCCGAATAATATCAGTCAATCATAATTCCTAAAAGGTAGTTCTCTTTACGTAAAATTTTGTCTCGCGTTTGATTAGGACCCAATAATATGACGTTGTTCATATTTACGTGTCAAGCCTTACCCATCGATATTGAACCTTAATGGACGGTCACCATGAGTTCCCTCGATAATATGAGCCGAAATCATGGGAATTCCACGTAGTTCACATCACCATGTCAATGGATGTCACAGCTTTCCGGTGTCCAGGGCTCCCTCAATAATATGAGCCGAGCCCCGAGCACGGGTAGCATTCATCATGCACTCATTGTCGATGGAAGACATGGAAGTTATAAACACCTTTATAATTCCTCTTTACGGGCTTGATATTAATTTTGAATCTTATTCAAAATGAGGGTTTTTAATTTTGAAAGGTCTCATCATTAATTTTGTTTAAAAGCTCGCCATGTTTGATTGTATGTTTTTCGGATTCATGCAACTTTGTTATTATCATAATAATAACGCACATACTCTTTATTTATAATATATCATGCATATATTATAAACAGTAAGCTAAACAATAATGATCAATCGCCCTAAAAACTAATCGCCCGTGTGAGCTAAACACGGGCCTAGGTCCAATCCTAGGTAATGCATGGGATAGAAATGCATAATTACATAAGCCTCCAATATTTACATGTCGTCGATCTTCATAATCATCATGGGCACCATCTTCCAATCTTGATCTTCCACTAAACTAATATTTACAAATAAATATACATGGCTACATATCATGGGGTGGGAATATGCTATAAACCAAGTCATCTTATAAATTGATAATTATTACAATCATTCAACACAAAATATTCTAGCATACACCTAGCAAATTGGGCTCTGGCTTTTGATCATCCTTTATGCATAAGATCACATACCATACACCATCAATTAATTATCATAATAATCAATTTAACCAATATTATATATCTTGATCATATCACTAACCGCCACGATTATAAATTAAATCAATAAAGTAAACAAACTCCTTTGTAAGTAAACAAACTCCTTTGTTTACTTTCTAATTAATTTATTTATAACAGAATTTCTTGTAAATCACCATTTACTATAAATAATTAAAGTTTAACTTCAATTATTTATTTTATGAGAAAATATATACAAATTTTGTGGATTTAAAATTAAGGGCCCAATAAGACGTTTTTCACCAAAAATATTTTGCTCATTTAAATTTCACAAATTATGTTGACTATCTAATGGTTCAACAACTCAAGTCCCATGACACTTTGATATTCCAAAACAGTTTTGGAAACACTAGTCGTCATCGCCGTTGCCCGAGCTCCGTCGCCGAATTCTGGCCAATATGCACCAAAAAAAAGTTTTTTTAATTAAAAAGGAAAGGGGGGCCTGAGGCTGCCCGAGGGCCCCAAGCTGCCTGAAATGGGCAGGAACTTGGGGACGAAAAATAGACCCTATTTGGCCTTCAATTTGTTGCGACGATTATCTCATGCGGTTAGAAATTGACCTCAATATAATATCATGTGTTTTCTACACAAAAAAGTAACCATAGCTCATGATACCACTTGAAAGAGGATTTGTTACGGTGCCCGAAAGTGCAACGAAAGTTTTAAAATAATGGTTTTAAACAAGAAAACTGAGCACCCCTTTAGTGTGTAACAAATACCAAAATATACACAAATATAGGGTGTTTAGAATTTACCTATCAATCACAAGGATTGATGCTTTTGGCTCCAAATAAATTGCTAAACAACTTAGCTCTTGATGGTAGACAATTTACAAGCTTCTCTTGAGCACTCCTTGCTCAAATGGACTCTTTCCTTCAAATTAGGTCCACCACTAACAAGGTAGATCCACTCTAATTTTGCACTAAAAAAATTAGAGCATTTTTTTTGAGAAGTGTATACTTTCCTCAACCATTGAAGAAGTAAAAATTTAGAGAAAATGTGAGAGACGTTTCTACCATCACTAGCTTGGATGAGAGAAGGATGAGTTATCTTGGTTGTACAAAAAAGTTAAAGTGTATCCCAAAAGCATGCATGCCATTAACTCAAAAGTTGCCCCTAACCCTTCAACTCCCAAGCATACAATTTTATTTGGTCTTGTAACAATTACAAAGCCCATTGACTTTAATTTAAATGTCTCAAATAAATTTGAGACCAATTAAACATTACTTGAATTTACTCAAGCTCACTAGTTGAATAATTATTTCTAATTGAGCTCTATAAGACCCAATGTTATTTAATTAATTCAACACTTGAATTAATTTAATTTAGCCCATAATAATATTTATGAAAATCACAATTTTTCAACTACATTATTTATTTGAGTCATTTTTAATTTAGGAACACTTTCATAAATTAAAGGTTACATTCCTCAAAATTCTCTTATAGAAGTCATACTTCTATTTTTTTGTTTTTTGCGCTTATAAACTCCTTTATAAGTCGTTCAATACATTGAACTATTTTTCCTTCTCGACGGGATCTAGAAAGTTAGAACTTGTCTGACCCTCAATGGTTCAATGATACAACTAGCCGTGGGTTCACATCTCAATGTGATTCGAGACTAAACATGTCCTTATATGAGCATACCCCAGTTGCTCCATTCTTACTTAACAACTCCTTGGAAATAAGAACGTCAGAACTCAAGTCTGATAATACCCAACCAATCATGTTAAACACCTAGCAGCATCGCTTACATGATTACCTAGGTATCAAATGATAGTGCTCGTAAGAACCATTCCATTATTGCACGGTTCCTTCAACTCATATATCCCGATCGATTTGACAACTATTGGTATATCGAGAGCTTGTCAAAGAATCGATACTATGTGTCATGTCGTAGTTGCATCAATGGTGTAATCTAAGAAACCCCTTTCTTAATTACCACCAACACTCTGATCAGATATTTCAAACTACATAGACATGAGATCACATAGGATATCCATATGTGAAGGTAATCGGTGAATCCCCGACTACAATGCATAGACTCCTATATGTTTCAACAGAAGGTGGAGAACTGAGATTGGAAGGCTATACCGACTCTAGCTTCCAAAGCGATATCGATGACTCGAAGTCAACCTCTGGGTTCGTATTCATGCTCAATGGTGCTGCTGTCTCTTAGAAGAGCTCCAAGCAAGACAGTACTGCAGATTCCTACCACTGAGGTCGAATACATTGCTGCATCAGCTGCAGCAAAGGAGGCTGTTTGGATAAGGAATTTCGTCCAAGATTTGGGCGTCATTCCTAATGGAGTTGCTCCTGTCCTGGTGTTTTGTGACAACACGGGAGCTATAGCTCAAGCAAAAGGAGCCAAGGTCTCATCAGAAATCCAAACACGTATTGAGAAAGTACCATGTCCTCCGAGATATTGTGGAAAGAGGAGAAGTGTCGATTGACAAAGTCGACTCTGCAGATAATGTTGTTGATCCGCTAACTAAGCCTTTACCTGGACCATTATTCGAGAAGCATCGCGAATCGATGTGTTTGAAGCATATGGGTAGTTGACAATAGTGCAAGTGGGAGATTGTTAGAGTAGGTGCCCGTCGAGCCAAGTGTTGGTCGAGGGTTCATGTTGAAACTCTATGTATAAACAATCTTTATTTTAATAGTATTTGAAATTATTGTTTTGGCACATCTTTATATATATACTCATGCTAGTTGCATAGATAAAGTACCTTGAATATACAAATAGTAAAAGAATATGAGATGCTCATATGATGAGTATCATGAAACTCATATTTGCAATACTGTATATTCTAAACAGTTCTTAGTCGATTAGGCCGTAGCTAAGAAGGAAATATGCCGCTCAAGTTCGAGACTAGTATCTGCGATGTGAGTACCATATTTCATTGGTAGGGGACAATGTGATGTCCGAACATGCAGATAGTTGCTCCTTGTAGAGTGCACTGAACAACCCTCCATAAAGGACTTTCCAAGTGGTTCTCACTTATCGAGTGGAAACGCCTAGTTTATGGTTGTACACCATTAGTCCTTATTACCCAGGACAACATTGAGACTCTATATGCTAGCATTGCACTTTGACGTGTTTACCTACTCATATGGGGTCATCATGTGGCAAGGTTGGGTATTTTGTGGAAACATTTAGGAGTCGATGCATCGTAGTCGGGGATTCACCGCTTACCTTCGGGTATGGATATCCTATGTGATCTCATGTATATGTAGTATGACATCTCTGATCAGAGTATGGTGGTAATTATGAAAGAGGTTTTATAGATTACACCATCGATGTATTAAGCTTAACCGTCGCTAATATCGACGGTTTAAGCCAAAACCGTCGCCAAAAGCGACGATTTAAACAAATACCGTCGCCAAATTGTCTATAAATACATGCATCCTCAGTCATTTTCTTAACACAATAAGTTTTTCTCTTCTATGTTCTTACTTTCGCTTCAATTTTAAGTGTTAAGATTATAAATATTATTATTTTAGTAAAATTGTAAGTTATTAAATTATAAAAGATAGTTTTAATTTTTCTCTCTTTCATGATTTATTAAATTATAAAAGAATTTTTTTTATTCTGCAGTAAAACATTAGCGACGGAAATCATGTGAACAATCGTCGCTAATTAGCGATGAAAATCATGTGAACAACCGTCGCTAAGTAGCGACGGACATGATGT
Organism: Primulina tabacum; assembly: GCF_025594145.1. Lineage (NCBI taxonomy): Eukaryota > Viridiplantae > Streptophyta > Magnoliopsida > Lamiales > Gesneriaceae > Primulina > Primulina tabacum. The sequence continues at coordinate 13,346,468 of NC_134559.1, forward strand.
ATACAACCGTCGCTAATTAGCGACGGAAATAATATACAATACCGTCGCTAATTAGCGATTATCAACGATATTTTATAAAACCGTCGCTTCAACAAAAATTTTTCAATGCCACGACAACATTTTTTCACCGTCGTCTTTAGACATCTACGACAATGGTTTTTCACTGTTGTCTTTGAGCACACCCTTTAACAACAGTTTATACAAAACCTACGACAACGGTTTTTCACTGTCGTCTTTGATATCTACGACAACGGTTTTTCACCGTTGTCTTTGAGCACATCCTTTAACCACAAGGGCTTTAACAACGGTATTATTTGACCCTACGACAACGGTGAAAAACCATTGTCTTTTGCCTTCTTTTGTAGTGATGATTGGTTGGGTAGTATCAGACTTGAGTTCTGACGTTCTTATTATCAAGGAGTTGATAAGTAAGAATGGAGCAATTGGGGTATGCTCATATAAGGACATGTTTAGTCTCGAATCACATGGAGATGTGAACCTACGGCTAGTTATATCAATGAACCATTGAGGGCCACACAAGTGCTAACTTTCTAGATCCTGTTGAGAAGTAAAAAAAGTTCAATGTGTTGAACGGCTTATAAAAGAGTTTATAAGTGCAAGAAAAATTAGAAGTATGACTTCTAAGGGGAATGTAACTTTTAACTTGTGGAAGTATTCCTAAATTAAAAGTTGACCAAGTGAATAATGTATTTGAAAATTGTGATTTTCATAAACATTGTTATGGACTAAATTAAATTAATTCAATGGTTGAATTAATTAAACACTAATGGACCTAGTAGAGTCCAAATAATTAAATTAATTCAAGTGTTGAACTAATTAAATAACATTGGGCCTTGTAAGCTCAATTAGAGATAATTATTAAACTAGTGGGCTTGAGTAAAATCAAGTAAATTTTAAATGGTCTCAAATGTGTTTGAGACATTTAAATAAAAGTCTATGGGCTTTGTAATTGTTACAATCTCAAATAGAATTGCATGCATGGGAGATGAAGGGTTGGAGGCTACTTTTTCAATATCCAAGACATGGCATGCACATGCTCACTTTTACTTTTGCATACACCAAGAAAACTTTACCTCCACTTCACTCCAAAAGGGATAGCCGAAATTTCATCATACATTCTCCTTCATTTTGCTTCTTCAATTGTTGATAAATGCACCCTCTTCTCAAAATAAAAATCCTCTAATTTTTCTGGTGCAAAATTAGAGGGGATCTCCGTTGTTGGTGGTGAGCTTGATTTTGAGCAAGGAGTGCTCAAGGGAGGCTTGTAGATCAATCTACCATTCAAGAGCTAAGGTGTTTACATCTTAGTTGGAGCCATCATCAATCTTTTGAGATTTATAGGTAATATTTCATAAAACACCCTAGGAATGTCATTTTGTGTTTTATTGTGTTTGCTACACACTATAGTTTAGGGTGCTCAATTTTCTTGTACGAAAATAATTTTGAAACTTCCGTTGCTCATTCGGACACCTTAACTGATCCACTTTCAATAAATGTATTGGTTTTACGTCTACTGATTTTGGGCTCTACAACTACTATCTCAGTTGCCATAATAAATAAGGGCTTGGTGAAACTCAACTTCGGCTACAAAGAAAAAACCTAAGAGCAAAATTGTTGTTCACAGTGATTCTGACAAGACCACCTTAGCAGGGTCTGATGATGCTCCAATCTCTCTACCGATCAAGAAGAGGCAAATAACCATAATGGAAAAAGCTCTAAAAAAGACAACATCCGTTGCTGATTTTTTCACCAAGTCCTCAATTGTTGTTCCTTCTGAGAAAGTTCCAATAATCAAAGTCTTTATTGAATCATAACAACCAATACCTATTTCAGTTGTTCCCTCCACTGCTTGCTCATCCTTCAACCTTTTTTGCTTTTAGACCTAAGGGGGATATTATTCACGATCCTCTGCCAGAAACTAATAGGTTAGGACTAGATTGTCCTGAAATCACTAGATAAGTAAAGATGGTAACTAATCCCATTACTGAGAAAGCAGATGACGATGCATCGCCTAAATCCTCTTTGCCAACTTAGATCGATCAGCACATGAAAAAATCGATGCATTTGTTAATCAGAAGATTAACTTCTCTGATGAATGGATACAAATGCATACAATGACAAGATTTTTTGTTTTTGAGAAAAATCAGATGAAGTTTATCAAGGTAGTAAAACTTGAGGCAATGGTTTTTGAAAAGGCCAAAACAACTATTGTAGTAACAAAAATGAAACTGAGAGAATACATTATAACAAAGATCAAAGTATCCAGGATCAATGAAACTCTCACCGTGCTAATGGTAAATTATGAGCATCAGGGTCCTACTACATATCATGATGATGCAGTCTTTCAGCAGTTCAACAATGATTTATCTACTATAGTGATGAGCATTTCAATAATGGAAGTTGATTTCAGAGCTAGTGTTTCAGCCAAAAAAAGAGCTCAAATAACTGGTCACGAAAAGTCAATAGAAGAAATCAATGTCTCATCCAAGAGATACTACATCTAGTACTCATGCACTTTCCCCACTAATTGTTCAAGATGTTTCTTAGCCGCAACAATTATCTTCTATTCTGTCCATTTGGGATTTTACAATTTCTGCAATTGACGATGTTGTCAAATCTATTGCCCAAGTGGCTATCTCCACTAGGGGAACTGCTAATCCTCCACTAGATTATGTCACAAATATACAGGTGTCAGCAACCTCTCATCTTCTTTTTGAAATAACAATTCATAATGATGTTCAGCTTCAGGAGACTACTGAGGTCCCTGTTGTTCCAGTAGTTTTCACGCCTCTGCAGTATGAAGAATCACATGTTGTTGAACTTTTATGAAATGACCGTTTTGCCCCAAAAACCCTAACTTTCTCAATTTACCATTAGACTTTAAAACGACGACCCAAATCCATCCAAACTTAACTTAACACCTTAAAATAGATACAAAAATATACTTAGACGTAAACATAAGCTCCTCGACTAATTTTCCAATATGTTTTAAAACTTAAACCCATGTCTCGGTTTTAACACGAATTGCCTCGAAACTTAATCAAACTTGAACCATAGCTTACTAAATATAACCATACCTTATGCAACCCAAATCAATCAAATTAAAACCTTTGAACAAGCCTAGAACCTTGCTGGAAAAATCTGCTCATTTTCGAAAAACCCTAGCTTATCCTACCATGGGTTCATTCAAGCCTAGGCCCTAACCATCATGTCCAAACCCTAACCAACAATCCTAGAACCTAGACCACACCCTAGGGACCCTATTGGAACGATCTTACAGCACCTAGAACCTCCAGCCCTAATCCGCATACCTACAAGCCCTAAACACCTCATAACGACGTGCACCCTTTAACCATTCTTTCCAGCCCATAACAGTCCATATAGTACCATGAATAGACTCCTTTAGGACCCTTGAACACATCCCAAACAGCACTTGTGTCCGCACCCTCATAGGTAGCCAAAACCAAAACCTTAGCCCATAGAAACCCAATTTTCGTTCATCCTCTTGTCCTGTCCTTTCAAGCCTTTAAACGTACACCTAAGGACCCTTAAACATGTTGAAAAATGTCCCTTCCCATATCCCTATCATGGCAGCCCCTTTGTGCATCATAAGCATGAGTTTCAATGCATGAAAATCAAAGTGTTGGGCATGTATAGCCTTAAAAACGAAGATAGAAGAAAGTGAATCATGTTTTCATGCACAGATGTATTAACACATAAAATATGATGTGAAATATGAGTGAATGAAGATTAAGATGTGCCTTTGCATATTTCACACACAAAATTCGATCCTTGATGCGAGGGACGTTGGCGAAGAGACGGGGGAAGATGCTTGCTGAATTTTTTTCCTTCAAAATTATGTAGACCAGCCTCTTGGACGTGTGTGTGTGGTGCGTTACTGATGGAAAATAATCCTAGGGCTTTTGAAGAAGTCGGCGTGAGTTTGGGTGTAGAAGGTTAGGGTTTTAGGGCTTGTTTTGTTATATAAAATACACGGCATAAGTTTAGGTCCAATAACCTAGTATAATAGACCTATTAGGCCCATTAAAAAGTAGGTAAAATATTGTGTTTAGGATGGTTTCGAAAATATTAGTCGAGTTCCCAAAAAGTCCTTATTTTCGTCAAAAATCGAATACCGGTTTAAAATTCGACTCCGTGCGTAAAACACCTCGAAAGTTGTCATTTTAAAAAATACCATTTAAAATATACTATAAATTAAATAATTAAAAATAATCGTTTAATAAAAATATTTTTATTTTACGGTCTCCGGTCTCCGTTCCTCGATCGGTTCTCGAATAACCTTTAAAATTTTTTTATGCAAACTACATTTTAAACATGTAAACATGCCTACCACATTTAATTTATGTAATTAAAACAAGTTAATCAAGCATTTAACATTTTCCCTAGATTTACATACAGTTGGGTTACTTTATCGAATTTTTGAACACTTAAATTTATTGCTCCAATTTCCGTATTGTTTCAATATATTAAGGAGGCTGATGCAAAAAAACGAGGATGAAGACTTGAGAGCTCAAGTCCTGCAGATATATCCACTCGAATCCGGAACCTATGAATTATTTCTGAACTTGTATTATTCTTATTCAAATTTAGTATTAATGATTAATAAAATTATACTTTTGAAGTACATATTCTGCTGAATTTCAGCATCACCAAAGAGGAAAAATTGTTAAGAAAGTATAAGTTTTTGTGAAGTACTCTTAGTACGTGAACATCAGAAAAACTGAAAATAAGCATTTCAAGAAAATTCAACAGATAAGAATTCAAGAAAAAATCTTGCTTAAGTATCCTAGGACTATATTGGGTCTGTCGAACTGAATGGACAACTTTTCACTGATTGATTACACTCTACTGGTTTTGTCAACAATGATTTATGAGAACATATTTATTTCATTAATAAGTGAAGAATGAATTCAACAATTCAAACATTTAGACAGTATAACAATAAAGGATGATATATTCTGGCCATTTAACAGTCCATGTCATAATCATTGATTGCCACTTACTACCTTTGGAACAAAACGAATGATACATGACATCTTCTAGGATTAAAATTATGCCCATAGTACGACTGATTTATAGCCATTCACTTTTGAACGTTGGATTTTACATATAAATAAACCATATCAGAATTCAACAAACAATTCGACACAATTACGTGATTCATCATCTTTCGTTGACTCAAAGCTTTGTAATCAATTTCGAAGCACACACATAAATTTTATCAAATCTTCTCAAAGATCATAATGTGCTCATACATACTCACTGTTATCTTTTTATTTATTTTATCATTTAAGTGAGTTATCGTAACTGGCCAAAAGAGACGTTTTATTCAGAAGTTTGCATAAAGTCTTGAAGAACTTGATAAAATGAGTTTTAGTAGGCACTGTTTAAATCCTACTTAAGTGGGTGTTTACTGAAATTGTATATATCAAAGATTTTTATTGAATACCTTCTGGAAACAGAAGAAGAAGAGATGTAGGATGATTTTAGCCTTCGAACTTCCATAAACAATTCTTGTGTATTTTATTCATTGTTTCACTGATTTTCATTTGTTCACAAAGTTTCGATAGACTTATTGTGCATTGATTATATAAGTTGTCAGCTAAAATTTGAAGGGAGAGAAAGACTTCAACTATTAACATCATTAGAGTTCATCAACAAAAATCTTGACAAGGAATTTGTGAGATGTTGTTCTCCCCCTCTAAACACTTTCATCCTATTCTAACAGATTGCAAGAAGTGTAATTGTTCATAGAAATATTATAGGGGATCATTAATTGTCTCAAGTAGAAGAACATTTGAAACATACACTTAGATTTTTGAATGATTTAAAAAATTTTGAGTTACACAATTACTATTAGATATAAGTTTTGGTAATAGTAAAAATATCAGCCAGTTGCTGGTACTCTGATTTCAGCTCTTTCTAAGGATCAGACACTTTGATCTTTAGCCCAGTCGTTGAAAGAGTGATGTGCATCTCTTCAATATCAGCTGCAGAAACCTCCGAGAAACTCGAGAGGCCTTCATGTGGGAGTTGAACAAACTCCTGAAAAATTCTCCATCCACAATCAGAACATGGTCATTCACCTTCATTTGAATCTTCAGTGACTGGGCTAGATTCATATATAGATAGAATTTCAACAGCATAGATTTCTTGGGTCGCCAAACTTAGGAAAGTACGAAGCCCGGATTCTTCGATCTTTTCGAATAAGCTGCAAATTGATTATTCAAAGTGTGGGAAAATCGATTCAAAATCGATTGCAACAACATTTGAGAGATAAGCAGGTGTCTGAGATGCCATTTGATTGAATTTAGCTGTAATGAAAGAAGAATGCAAGTGAATTGCTATGAAAATTCTTGAGTTAAAAACTTTGAAAATTGTGAGACACTTCTGAGATGGTAGTTTCTATTTATACCTTGTGAACGTTCAAATTTTGGACATGTGACAATCCGTGAAAGGTTTTGACCAAATAAGTAAGATATTCAACCGTTTGTCATTTAAATTAAGAAACTGAAAGTTTGTAGTTACACAAAAATGGGATTAAAATGTTGGATTTTAGATTTGAATCAAATTTAAACAAGAAATTTAAACTTAGTCACGATTTCAATTAAGGAACTTAAACGAATTAAATTTAATCAACTTATGGGATAAGATCAGTTTATTCAGACATCAACATATCAGTTCGAAACCGAATCAGTTCAGTTTATGAACAACGGACTCCTGTCTTATCAATTTATTTACTAAAATTCAATGTTCCCCCAAAGTTAAGCATTTAAGATAATCAATAAGCCCTAAAATATTTCTAAAATAAGAAAACTTAGTATCTAGTAATGGCTTGGTGAAGATATCAGCTGCTTGTTGTTCAGTTGAGATATACTCCAGTCTGATGTCATTCTTGAGAGCATAATCTATGATGAAGTGATGTCTGATATCAATGTACTTGTTCTGGAGTGAAGAACTGGATTGTATATAATCGCAATGGAGCTAGTGTTGTCACGGAAGATCGGTGACTCTTCAGCTACTACTCCATAATCTTTCAGTTGTTGTTGAATCAAGAGCAATTGATCACAGTAACTTCTAGCAGCTAAATACTCAGCTTCAGTTGTGGAAGTGTCGATGGAAGTTTGCTTTTTACTGAACCATGGGAGTGGATGAAGCGGAATATGTTTCCATGTCAAATTTCTTCAGAAATTCCTTCGTTTATTTGGTCTAACTGATATAAAAAGCAATTTCCAGTTGCTTCACTTGCAAGCCTAAAAAGAATGCCGACACCCATCATTCTCATCTCGAATTTTTCCTGGATCAGCTTAGCAAACTTATCACATAATTTGGGATTAATTGACCCAAATATGATATCATCAACATAAATTTGAACAATTAAAGAATGAACTTCTTTGTAAATTTGAACAGAGTTTTATCAAGTTTTCTCACTGTAAAATCATGATCAATCAAGAATTTTGATAAGGTCTCATACCAAATTCGAGTTGTTTGTTTTATACCATACAAAGCTTTATTAAAATGATAAATATGATCACGGAGTAAGTGATTAACAAAACCTGGAGGCTGTTCTACATGCACTTCTTCTTGCAAATGACCGTTCAGAAGTACGTTTTTCACATCCATCTTGTACTGTTTGAAGTTTTTTGTAGGATGCGTAGCTAGGAATATCCTGATTGCTTCCACTCGAGAAACTAGAGCATAAGTCTCGCCATAATCTATTCCTTCTTCCTTTCTGGAGCCTTGTGCGACCATTCTCGCTTTATTTCTTACAACTGAACCATCTTCGTTCAGTTTATTCCTCTATACCTATTTGGTACCTATAATAGATTTTGAAGAGGTCCTTGTAACTAACATCCATACATTGTTATGTGTAAACTGATTGAGCTCTTCTTGCATAGCAATTGTGAGGCACATGGCTGAAGAGGGCGGGGAGTGATTGCCAGTGCCATGAGGTTGCACAGACAATGACTGACTCCTGGTAGGCTTCTAGGCGGAGGGAACATGAATGAACTGAACTTACACCGTAAGGAGAGGGATTTCGAAATTGTTCAGATATGAGACTGTGCAGTTGATGAGCTCTTAAAAGTTTTGATATGTATTACTCATATCAAGAAGGTACATCTTCTTTTCGGTAGCTCATCGCATAAGAACTCCAAAGTTAAGCGTACTTGACTTGGGGCAATTTTGGGATAGGTGACTCCCTAGGGAAGTTTCTTAGGGTGCGTCTAAGTGAGGACATAAGCACGGTGGAAAGACTCGCCTTGGTACAGTAAGGACAGTTGTTGGAACTTTTCAAATTCGCAATCTTGATTTTGATGTTAACAAAATTGTTAGTTGTTTTACTAAAAATTTACTTTAGTGTGCAGAAGCTAGGATCAATTACGAGCGGTTTACAACGCAAACTAAGGACTCAACTGATCGCACAAACTGAATCAGTCTAATTGTTACGTCAATTGAGCAGTCCAGCTCATTGTCCAATTGATAGGTGGCTCAGCAGGAGAACCTCAAAAGCCTGGCCAACCAAAGTAGTGTTCAACTGATGAAGAAACCCAGCTGATCAGTTCAACTGAACGAGAGTGAAATCAGTTCAACTGACGAGTCAACTGATTTCACCAGCCCAACTGAAGATCAGTTCGGCTGACTAGTTCGAAGCATCAGTCGGAATCTTTCAGTTGTAGATGAAGACAAACTCTTTATGAGGATTCCAACTATACACAAAGGTACAAAGTAATTGTCCAGTCAAAGGACAATAATGGATGTTGCATCAGAGCATTAAAAATAAAACGTTTCAGAAGGGCAGTCGGAAAGTCGAAACACAAAGTCCAAGAAACGAATTCAAGATGCAACGGATACAATAATTGAGTCTCACTTTACGATCAGTTTTCCCGCCTATATAAAGATAAGATCAGTGAAGAATCAATATACACAGAGACAAGAAGCTTCAACAAAAATACGAGAGAAAAGAAAGGGCATGCACATTGCACATCAGCTTTCAGAAGCAATCAGCCCAGAAGAAATTCTTCACTGTCATATCAGCTTAGATTAGAAGCTTATTTACCTCAGTGTGTTCAGTTCTCACACACACAAACACTCTCACCACTACCCAAATTCATTCTTGCACAAAGACGTTAAACTTGTGTATGTAGTCTTTCTCACATAGACGTAAAAGAAGTGTTGGCTGGAAGGTGTTGCCTTCAATCTAGACTAGGAGTTCAGTTAGGCAGTGGGTAAATCCTAAGCCGATTAGGTTTGTACAAGTAGTTGTATAAATCAAAGTCTTCTAGTGGATCCTACCCGAGGTGGTAGAAGGGATAACGTAGGAGCAGTTGAATTCTCCGAATATCCATAAACATATCTTGTGTATTTAATTGATTAACTGCTGTTTTCAAACTGTTTGGATCAGTTAGAGTATCCGTTAGTTCAGTTGTCACAATAACTGAACTGATGAATGCAAAAACTAATATACCCTTTTGCAGTTATTCAGTTTACATAATTTAAATGTTTTCTAATATAACAGTCTTCTTCATGAAGGATTACTTCGAGTTTCTTCCGCTTGGTTTTAAAACCAAACTCGATTTAATTCATCGGTGTTAACCTTCTTATAACACGAGTTATTGCAGCTCATTGGAGAATGTAGTGTTTGAAATGCCTTCGAAGTCACTAGAACACTCGATCCTTCAATTAAGTAGCAGAGCTAGTTGTTCTAAGAAAAACATCTGAAGAAAACTATGTTTCAAAATTTATTACTTTAAAATAGTGTTAAAAGCTATTTAAAAGTATTTCATACAATTTTCAAAATTATTTGAAAATATTTATATGTCGCTCTTTAGCAAAACGTTGAGAGAATTGGTTCTGCAACTAACGTTGTAGCCACTTCTCTAGATTTTTAGCTTTGGTGTTATAATAAAGCCTGCAGGGGACTGAGAACCATCTGCAAAGATACACAGCTAAACTGCTCGATGAACAAGATTTCAGTTGCAAGCCTACAAGGTCAGCTATTCTTCAGACGAAACTCATCCATGTTGGGATGTTGGTCGATTTAATCACCAGCTGAATTCCACGTGAGCCTAGCCAGAGTTTGCTCGACCAGTTGGGTAAGCACAGGGGTCAAGTTCAAAGCAGTTTAACTCGTTTATCTAGCAAATTGAACTCATGACCGATTCAGCATTTCAAGCAGTCAAGCAACGAGTTGATGGTACATCCAGTTCTTTCACATAAACCGACTGATATCTGATGTTGTTTAAAATATGCTATTGTTGTAGCAATTTTTATTTTTCAACTGATGTATGTACTCATATTTAAATACAAGGAAATCTATTTAAATAAACATCATGTTTATTCACATGTGTTTCGTTGTGACTGAATGGATATTTCCAAATTTATTGTCTACGATGCTTGAATGATTATAACCTCTGAATGAATGATCAGATAAGTATTTTTCAAATACGGGCTTTTACTCAGTCTCTGAGGGGGAGTTTTTCTTTTACCCTCAAACTGAAAAATTGCTTTTCAATCAGTTTTTAAAATTTAGTTTTTGAGAAGAATTCTTCCTTTTTTCTTCAACTGAAAAGCGTTTTCTTAATTCTGTTTATTTTTCAAAGAGGTTTTCAATTCAGTTTTGGAAGGAGAGTTTTTCTTTTATCCTCTATCTATAATTTTTTTCAAAACTTCTTTAATTCAGTTTTTGAGGGGGAGCTTTTAGCGATATTTGAATGTACTAATCCTTAAACTGAATATATTGTGCTTAACTGCTCAAGTTTGTAATCATCAAAAAGGAGGAGATTGTTGAAACTTTTCAAGTTCGCAATCTTGATTTTGATGTTAACAAAACTTGTTAATTTGTGTTACTAATAATCTATCTTAGTGTGCATAAGCTAAGATCAGTTACCAGCTGTTTACATCGCAAACTGAGGACTCAACTGATCGCACAAACTGAATCAGTCTAACTGTTACGTCAATTGAGCAGTCCAGCTGATTGTCCAGTTGATAGGTGATTCAGCAGGAGAACCTCATAAGCCTGGACAATCGAAGGAGTGTTCAATTGATGAAGAAATCCAGCTGATCAGTTAAACTGAACGAGAGTAAAATCAGTTCAACTGACGAGTCAACTGATTTCACCAGCCCAACTGAAGATCAGTTCAGCTGACTGGTTCAAAACATCAGTCAGAATCTTTAAGTTGTAGATGAAGAAAAACTCTTTATGAGGATCCCAGCTATCCACAAAGGTACAAAGTAATTGTCCAGTCAAAGGACAATAATGGACGTTGCATCAGAGCATTAAAGACAAAACATTTCAGAAGGGCAGTCGAAAAGTCGAGACACAAAGTCCAAGAAACGAATTCAAGATGCAAGGGATACAATAATTGAGTCTCACTTTACGATCCGTTTCCCCGCCTATATAAAGAGAAGATCAGTGAAGACTCAATATACATATAGAGACAAGAAGCTTCAACGAAAATACGAGAGAAAATAAAGGGCACGCACATTAAACATCAGCTTTCAGAAGCAATCAGCTCAGAGGGAATTCTTCACAGTCATATCAGCTTAGATTAGAAGCATATTTACCTCAGTGTGTGAAGATATTTGTTCAATTCTCACACACACAAACACTCTCACCACTACTCAAATACAGTCTTTCCCAAAGACGTTAAACTTGTGTATGTAATATTTCTCACATAGACGTAAAAAAGTGCTGGCTGGAAGATGCTGCCTTCAGTCAAGACTAGGAGTTCAGTTAGGCAGTGGGTAAGTCCTAAGCTGAGTAGGTTTGTACAAGTAGTTATATAAATCAAAGTCTTCTAGTGGATCCTACCCAATGTGGTAGAAGGGGTGACATAGGAACAGTTGAAGTCTCCGAACATCCATAAACATATCTTGTGTATTTAAATGATTAACTGTTGTTTTCAAACTGTTTGAATCAGTTAGAGTATTTGTCAGTTCAGTTGTCACCATAACTGAACTGATGAATGCAAAAACTAATCTACCCTTTTTTAGTTATTCATTTTACATAAGTTAAGTTTTTTTTAATATAATAGTCTTCTTCACGAAGGATTACTTCGAGTCTCTTCCGCTTGGTTTCAAAAGCAAACTTGATTTAATTTATAGGTGTTAACATTCTTAGAACACGAGCTATTGCAGCTCATTGGAGAATGTAGTGTTTGAAATGCCTTCGAAGGCACTAGCACACTCATTCCTTCAACAGTCGTCGAATCTGGGGCGTTACAGTTGGTATCAGAGCTGAATTCTCCTAGTACGGTGTGGTTCAGGGACGAACCAAGCGGAAGCTGGTGGGCATGTGAGGCCCGGGGCTGAAGAGGGTGGCGGGTGATCGTCGGTGCCATGAGGTTGCACGGACAATGAGCGGCTCCTGGCAGGCTTCTAGGCGGAAGGAATATGAATAAACTGATCTTACACCGGAAGGAGAGGGATTTCGAAACTCTTCAGGGGTGGGAGTGTGTAGTTGAGGAATGCTTAAAAGATTTGATATTTACTACTCATATCAAGAAGGTGCATCTTCTTTTCCGTAGCTCATCACATAAGAACTCCAAAGTTAAGTGTGCTTGACTTGTGGCAATTTTGGGATGGATGACCCCCTGGGAAGTTTCTTAAGGTGCGTGAGAATGAGGACATAATCACGCCTGGAAAGACTCGTCTTGGTACAGTGGGGATATTCGTCGAATCTGGGGCGTTACAACAATGATCCAACCGGGATCAGCTAGAGCTTCTTCAGTTTTTTTGGTTCAAGTTGCAAGATAAAGGCAGAATGAATAAGTAAATTCAACATCTGAAATCTGATTTTCACTGGATAAGATGGGTTACGTAATACCAAGTTCTGAGGATGGTTCCTGCTCCATCTGTAGTTAGGACCTGCTTGACACGTTTGCAAATCTAGTTCAGTTTGTAACTGACCAGTTCCTTCAGCCTCAGTTGGAATGACCTTAGTTTGAGCTTGAATATTATCTAGTTGTTCATCAAACTGATTATCAGTAATTGTATCCTATCCAACTGATGGTTCTACTAATTATGGCTCGAGTGTTTGAAAGGAATTTTTGACAACATGATTTTCATCTTCATTGTCATCCTCCAAACTTATATATGTTGAACGATTAATCAGTTCAACTGGATCAGTTGGCTTATTAGTTAGCACATTCTCATTAAATACAACATGTATATATTCTTTAAATTTGAGAGTGCATTTATTAAAAAAAATTATATGCTTTACTAACAGATGAATATCCTAAGAATAATCCTTCATCCGATTTAACATCGAAGGTTGTTTGGTGATTCTTACCATTGTATGAACGAAGCTTTTGCACCCAAATATTTTAAAATAAGAAACCACAATTTTCTTGCCATGCCAGATCTCATATGGTGTTTCAAATGATTCTTGTTAATCATCGGTTTATTTTGAGTATAACACACGGTGTTAATTGCCTATGCCCAAAATCTTTGAGAAATACCAGAATCAGCTAGAATTGTTCTGGCTGCCTCTTTAGGAGTTTGATTCCATCGTTCAGCTGCACCATTTTGTTGTGGTGTTCTTGCAGCTGAGAACTCATGCCTGATTCCTAAATTTTCCAGAAATTCAGACAAAGTCTAATTGACAAATTTAGTTCCGCGGTCGGACCTTATTCTGTCAATCCCGACTAATTTTCATGTAAATTTTTTTTGAAAAGTTTGATCAATTGTGAAGCAGTTTTATTCTTTGACTTTAAAAAATGACCCAAGTAAATATTGAGAAATCATCAACAATCACAATAATGAATTTCATTCTCCCTAAGCTAATGACTGGTATTGGACCAAATAAGTCAATATGCATCAGTTATAAGCATTTGGTCGAAGATTTACTTCCTTTGGTTTTAAAAGAGGATTTAACTTGCCTTCCGAACTGACAAGATGAACAAATTTTATCTTTTGAAAATTCACATTTGAGCATACCAGTTACCAGCTCGTGTTTGCTCAATTGTGCAATGGCTTTGAAGTTTAGATGGTTCAATATTTTGTGCCGCAACCAGTTCTGAGATTGATTTGTAGCTACGAAGCAAGCTGGATTATCGAGTGGATTGCTCCAACTCATTGTGTATGTGTTTCCACGTCAGTTTCCTGTCATGATTAAATCACCAGTTGCATTTGTAACTGAACAATCATTCTTATTGAATTCAACTTAATGATCATTATCACATAGTTGATTGATCCTGATTTAGTTATATATCAAATTGTCAACAAATAATACATCATTGATGATAATGTTACTGTGGATAAACTTATCTTTACCCACGGTTTTACCTTGTGAAACATCCCCAAACTGATCTTGGGACCAGAATATTTGATAAGTTGAGATATCAGTTCAGCGTTTCCAGTCATATGTCTTGAACATCCATTGTCCAAGTATCAGACTGAATCTTTGATCAAATTACCTGTAACCTACAATCACAAATAATGAATAAATTTGGTACCCAAATCTATTTGGGTCCAGAACTGATTAGTCCTTTGGGAACCCAAATTTGGATCAGACGAACTGATCTACAAGTTTCTATGTTCCAGATAACCTTTCTTGATTTTTGTGTGACATGTGAGTGCGGTGAGGACGATATAACATGCGTTTGAGCTCTTTTATCCTTATTATTCATCAGGTATCGTTTTTGAATAGGCTCGCTATTATAATAATTGTAATAACCTCTTGCTGAATTTTGTTTACCATAACTGGACTTCTTGGGTGACCAGTTGCACGATTCAGCTGAACTCTTGGGACTATACCCAATTTCATATCGCTTAGCCTTGTTCATATTTTCAAATGATTTTTCAACCGGCTTACTAAACTCAGGATTCTCATGTACCATTACTGATTTAACAAAGTGAATATATTTTCTTTGCTCGTGTTCAGTTTTGGAATTGTACCACTAGTTGAGGGTTCATATTGGCTATTTTAGCCCAGACCAGTTTTATCTCCAACTGGTTTTTGTGACCCTTGCATTTCAGTTGGCATAACTGACGACCTAGTCTAGGCATGAATTACTTCAGTCAATTTAGAGTTTTCTAATCTCAGCTACTAAATCAAAGAATTGTTTTCTCTCTTTTCTGCTATCATCTTAGCAATCTCTCTTTGATATTTAAGCTGTCAACTGCTTTTATACTATCAGTTGTGTCAGTTGAAGGGTAATTTTGCTTTGCCTTAGCTTCCTCAAAGGAGATAGCTAGCTTGCAGTACTCATTTACCATATCATGCAGTGTAGAGATAAGTTCTTCTCGTGTGAAATCAGTTGAGTTAAAGTCAAATACCTGACCACTACTGGACTCTAGCTCAACATCATCAGTCATGAGGCATTTCATCTCCTCTTCATCACTTGAGCTTCTTGAGCTCTCTGTTTCAAATGTTTCACTGTCAGAGTCAGTCTACTTTGACTTGTTTTCTTCTCCTACCAATGCTTCATGCTTCTTCCTGGATGACTTCTTCTCATCCTTGAATCTTCTCACTAGTAGAATTTTTGGTTTTTATTTCGCCTTAGTTAAATATGAAGTAGTATTTACCAATCAACTTCGGTAAAAACACCGGAGAAGTAAAACATTATTTTTTACTTTAAAATTTAAAAAACACGGGATCTACTTCTAATTTTTTGTAAATTTTACTTCGAAAGAGTAGTTTTGATAAAGTAAAAAATTAAAAAAAATAAATTTATATTTAGTGAAGTAAAAAAAAATGAATCATACTTTAACTTTTCCCCAAAAGAAAAGAAGAATTAGGTGAGCTTGTGCTTGTATTACTTAGTAGTTTTGCTGTTTGTTGAGGTAGTATTTGAAGCCATTTCAGTTCTCTTGTTTTTCCAGCTTAGTCTCGGTCGAGATTTAAAGTTTTTTGGAAAGTTTTGGTAAACTCCGGCGAGTGGCTATACCTCGAGACCGCTAGAGAATAATTTTAATCCCGATCTTTTGTTTTGTGTCCGAAATTCCAGCCTATTACACAAGTAAGCAAGCTGTCCAAAAAGCGAGATTTTATCCCCTTCGATTTAATTCTTTTTCGTCGATTGGAATGTGATATATTGACATATATATTGGGTTCATTTTGTATGATTGATCTTTGTTTGCGTTTGAGGTATATATTGGATTTAGCGTTTTTTTGAGAAACTAAAGAGCAGCACCCTGTCTCCACATGGAAATTTCAAATTAGCATGAGAGTGATTGAGTTTTTGGGTGCAGTAAGTTCGTCATGGTTTCTCATAGTTCGGGTGAAATAAGTTAGTCACGGTTTATCATATGCTTCAGAAAATCTAATGTCTAGCATGTTGTGTATGTGTGTGTTTATCCACTTCATACGAGAGAGAGGATCACGTACCGATTAAATAATTAATGAAAATCTTCTTTTCCATGGTTGTTATAAGAATCCAGTGGCCAGAAGATTTCCCCATTGAATGAGCAGTCACTTAGTCAGAAATGAGTGCTTACTGCAATTAGCCTAAAAATAAAATTCACACACTAGCATATGAAATTCGTGACTAGAAATACTTTCAACAAATTTGTTCCCTATTGCTATGCGCGTGTATTGCTTATAATTTTTGTTAGTATATTAGTTGGTGTGAGTTATATATATATATATAATATATATATATATAAGCACACAAAGATCGAACAGTATACATACATATAACAATTCATGAAATTGCATATATCCATAACCTGTTTTAAAAAGGAAATTAAAAAAAAAAGTTATATACTTAAGGGAGATATACTCTAAAGGGTGTGTTTTTTTCGCAGGTTGATCCCCGTAATTTTCGAGTAGGCACTTTCATTACCTCTTCATAAAATTTTCAAGTATGCTCTTTCAGTTTATAAAATATTACTCTGGTTACAAAGAATAGTAATTTTCTATATTAAAGGTGGTTTGTATTGACAAAGAATCATATTTAATCAGGTGTTAATCACATTAAAAAAAAATCATGTGTTAATCATTATACTAATAGTCACGTTTCTTTTATCCTCAATTTTCTGCTGATTGTTTTTATTTTTAAATATTAATTTTATTGATTAAAATGTATACTTAAGCAAAGTTTGTTCATTTTATTAATAGTTATTTTTCTTTCGTTTTTGTTTTTGTGTTCAAGAAATTAAATGGAAAGTGGCATTATTGAAGTCGATATTGAGAATCAGAGTGTTGGTTTTATCATTTACTTTATCGTTTGTGATTTCTATGATCTCCTAAGTGTATGATTCTATAGCTTTACACAGTTTTATTGTATAACTTTTTCTTATTTACTGTAATACTTTCAGGTTTTGATCAAATACACATTGAATAAAGTTAGAGTTCTTGAAGAAGTTTGAAGAAAAACCTTCAGCTAGTGGTAAATAATACAAAAATTTATCGTTAATTTTTTTGGGATTTTGCTATATTGAAATGGATAAATCCTATATTCACTCGGATAGAAGGTTCAAACAATATGAGGAGGGTGTGGAACAGTTCATTAAAGGTTGTTTACAGTATCGCGTATCGACCCCAATTTAATTCATTGTCCTTGTTGCAAATGATTAAATTTTAAAAAAAGACTGGTTAGTTCGTTCGAGAGCATCTTTATTTCCATGGGTTTAGTAAAATTATGTGAATTGGATTTGGCACGGTGAGTCTGCCTAAAATGATAGAGTAAATTTGAGTACCAACCAAGAGCCAATTGATATTATTATGACGACACTACAAGAAAAATACAAATCAACAACACTCATACGACCACGATTTTTATTAAAACCGTCGTGTTTTTTCTTTTAAGTCCTAGCCTAAAAAAACCCGCTTATAGACAACGGTTTTTTAAAAAACTGTTGTCTTTGATGTGTCTACGACAACGGTTTTTAAAAACAGTTTTCTATGAGCGTTTTTTTTTTGCTACAACAAGGATTTTTAAAAACCGTTGTCTAAGAGCTTATTTTTAGCTACAACAACGGTTTTAACATTCGTTGTCTATGAGCGTTTTTTTTAGGCTACGACAACGGTTTTTAAAAATCGTTGTCTTTCGGATTGTTTTTTTGGGCTACAACAATGTTTTTTGAAAAAACGTTGTCTATATAAGATTCTAACAAGGGTCAAAGACAACGGTTTACGGATGGTTTTTTAACTACGACAACGGTTTTTTTAAAACGTTGTCGTTTTTAGTGTTTTATTTGATTAACGACAATGGTTTTTGAAAAAACGTTGTCTTAGTTTCTACTTTTTTTAAAAAAAAATCGGTTAATATTTAGCGACGGTTTTACAATTGAGCGATGGTTTAAGAAAAACAGTCCCTAATTTTAAATTAACGACGGTGTTTGTAAAACCGTCGCAAATTTAAATTAGCGACGGTGCATAAAACCGTCGCATTTTTAAATTCTTGACGTTTTTAAAAAAATCCTTCACTTCATTTAGCGACAGTTTCAATAAAATTATCGCAATTTTAAATTAGCGACGATACAACCGTCGCTAAGTTAATATTTGCGACAGTTGTCTAAAAACCGTCGCTAAGAGTGACGATTTAAATAACCGTCGCGAATAGCGACGGTATTTTCAACAACTGTCGCTAATTGCGACGGTTTTATCAAAAACCATCGCTAATAGCAACTTGTCTATAAATATCCGCATTCTTAGCCATTTTCTTCCCACACCAAATTCTTCTCTCTTACACGATTTTCATTTCACTTACCAAATTCTTCTCTCTTCCAAGATTTTCATTTCACTTCAATTTTAATTGTTAAAGATTATAAATATTATTAATTTAATAAGATTGGAAGGTTTTTTGTTAGGTTTATTAAATTATAACAGTAATTATTTTTTTATTTTACGAAAAAGAATGGCGACGGAAATCATATGATAAATCATAGCTAATTAGCGACGGAAGTTGTATTAAAAACCGTCGCTAATTAGCGATGGAAGATGAATAACCGTCGCTAGTTAGCGACAGAAATCATATGCAAAATTTAGTTTTACAACAATTTTTCAATGGTACGACAACCGTTTTTCACTGTTTTTTTTAGACGTCTACGACAACGGTTTTTCACCGTTGTCTTTGAGCGCACCCTTTGACCACATGGCCTTTAACAACGGTTTTAGAAGACCTACGACAACGGTTTTTCACCGTCGTCTTTGACCGGTGAAAAATCGTTGTCTTTGAGCGCACCCTTTAACCACACGGGCTTTAACAACGGTTTTATTTGACCTACGACAACGGTTTTCAACTGTTGTCTTTTGTCTTTTTTTATGTAGTGCTACTTTGAAACCGCTAATATGTATGAGGCAGCATATGATAATTATATAGAAAATTCCGAAGCGTTTATGAAATTTTTGGAGGAAGCACAAAAATCGTTGTACAATGGATGTAAATGTTACACAAAATTGAGTGCACTTATGAAACTTTACAATACCAAAGCAAGGCATGAGATGAGTGATGCTCTATTTTCAGATCTACTAATGGATTTTGGGGACATGCTGCCAGATAGTCACAATCTGCCATCCAAATGGATTTTGGGGACATGCTGCCAGATTCATGCTTGTTTCAATGATTGCATCCTTTATAGGAAGCAATATAAAGACTGTGTAAGTTGCCCTAAATGTGGACTGCCGAGGTGGAAGCTAACCAAGAAGAACGTTGAGAAGAAAGGTGTTCCTGCTAAGGTGGTGTGGTATCCTCCTCCCATACCAAGATTTAACTGCATGTTTAAATCTATAGAGACCTCAAAAAAATTAACAGTGGAAAGCAGAAACCACAGGAGTTGCTGGTCAGTTACGTCATCCATCTGATTCACCATCTTGGAAGTTGGTGGATCATATGTGGCTCGACTTCGAAAGTGAGCCAAGAAATCTTCTCCTATCACTTGCAGATGATGTAATTAATCCTTATAGCAACCTTAGTAGTCGGTACAGCTGCTGGCCAATCATGTTGGTCACCTATAATCTTCCTCCAAATATGTGTATGAAGAGGAAATTCATCATGCTAACCATGCTCATTTCAGGGCCTAAACAGCCAGGAAACGATATAGATGTCTATCTCGAGGTGCTAATTGAATATTTGCAATGATTTTTGGAAGGAGTTGATGGCATCTATGATGCTTATCGAAGACAATATTTCATTCTTAAAACAGTCTTATCATGGACCATCAATGACTTTCCTACCTACGGTAACCTTAGTGGATGTACTACACATGGTTATTATGCAGGTCCAGTATGCGGAGAAGATACTTATGCAAAAAATTTGGAAAATGGGAAGAAAATGTCATTTGTTGGTCATAGACGATTCATACCACGATTTCATCCCTATCGGAGGCAATAAGGAGTTCAATGGCATGGAAGAACATGGAGAAGCATGTACACAATTTTTTGGAGTTATCTTGTTTGACAAGCTTTCAGACATAAGGTGTGAGTTTGGAAAGAAGATTAGTGTGAAAGGTAAAAATAAAATGAATGCAAAGGAGAATAATGTGGAAGATAGTAAAGAAGAAAAAGATTTCAGAAAATGTTGGAAGAAGAAGTCAATTTTATTCGATCTTCCTTATTGGAAACAATTGCATGTTAGGCATTGTCTCGATGTGATGCACATTGAGAAAAATTCATTTGAATCCCTCATTAATAATTTGATGAATGTTAAAGGAAAACTATAGACAATGTGGCAGCTAGGTTGTACATGTTTCAAATAAGAGTTAGAGTTAGGCATGAATTGGCCCCAAAATTTGGTGAAAAAAAACATATCTTCTTCCTGTCGCATGCTCATTCACAAAAAAAAGAAAAGTTACAAGTATGTCAGTCGTTAATGGATATAAAAGTTCCTGAAGGTTTCTCATTGAACATGAAGAATCTTGTGTGCATGTCTGAGCTGAAGTTAACAGGCTTGAAATCTCATTATTGTCATGTTATAATGCAGTATTTCCTACCAATACTTATCCGTGATGCAATATCAAAACATGTTAGATATTCCATCATAAGATTATGCGTCTTCTTCAAGAATATTTGTTGCAAATTTATAGATATATCCAAGTTAGATAAGCTGCAATTTGACTTGGTTGTTACGTTCTGCTTATTGGAACAGTATTTTCCCCTTTATTTCTTCGATGTCATGCTTCACTTAACAGTCCATCTTGTTCGAGAAGTCCGATTATGTGGACCAGTTTATTTCCGGTATATGTATCCGTTCGAAAGATACATGAAAGTGCTTAAGAGTTATGTAGGCATTCGAAAACATCCTGAAGGTTGCATTGTTCAGAGATATTCAGCCGAAGAATCAATTGAGTTTTGTTCGGAATACCTCAATGATCTTGATCCTGTTGGGTTCCCTCAATCAAATCGAGACACCAAAAGAAACATTCCTAGATTCTTAGCATGCAAATCACCAATTACAGTGTAACAAGTTGATCTACAACAAGCACATTTGACTGTGCTGGAAAGTACAGAAGAAGTATCTCTCTACATAATGTAAGTGTATTGCGTTAATTTATTATTTTGCACACTGTGATTGTCAATATCTGCGTTAATCAAATCGAGACACAAATTTATATATAAATATTTCCATATTGAACAGAAAACCTTCTTGAAGTTAATGTTTCGAAAAAAAACACAGATGAAAGGTGGATACAAGATGCTCACAACATGAGTTTCATTGACTGGTTTCGTGCAAAGGTTAGGTGGAGGCAAAAATCTTGTTCATGCATTTTGCGCTGAACAAGTTGTAACTACTATTTGAATCACCCTATTCAAAATGAATGCATCTCAGGTGGCTGGTGAAATAGACAGATGCAATGGTGGAACAACATCAACATTGACATGGCTGGCTCATGGACCACGTGCGCACGTCATTAAGTATAGTAGTTATGTGATAATGGTAATTTATACCAAACAAAGGCACGGGATGATGAGAGAGTTTGCCAAAACAGTGGGGTTTTCTCTTGTTGCCAGCACCATGCTTGTATGAGTGCCAAAGATAAGAATCCTCTAATAGCTGATATGTCTTTCTATGGAGTGATTGTAGAAATATGGGAATTAGACAATCATCAAATCCAAGTTCCTCTTTTCAGGTGTGTGTGGGTTTCAAACGACAAAATAATAATCAACAATGATGAATGTGGCTTCACCTTGGTCAATATAAACAAACGAGGGCACAAGAATGATGAATTTGTCCTTTCAAGTCAAGTGAATCAAGTCTTTTATATTGACGACCCATTAAAAAAAGGATGGTCAATTTTGCTCGCAGTGCCAAATAGATGTTATAAGGGAGAGGATGATGGTTGAACTAGTATTCCTAAGTCTCGACCAATTGATGATGTTGATACTCATTATGTTCATGTTCGTGAAAGATACTTTACATCAGAAAACAAGGGTGACTGGGAAACCAACAAGAAAAAATGATGATTTTTACTTTTATGTCATGTTTATTTAGGGACAAGTAAAGACATGTTATCTACTTAAAAAAATTATGTTAGCACTTCTATCATGTTTTTTATTGTTAATATTTATGTAATGTTTATATATATATATATGAATATATTTATATTTGTCTTATTGTTATTATTTATGTCATGTTTATATTTTTTTATTATTTGTATTTATGTTATCTTTGTGATATTTTAATTATCCATGTTATTGTGTGGATTTTAATATTGGTTTCATTCATGTTCTTATGCAGCGGAAAGCATAATGGGTCGCAAAAAAGAGGAGAAAAACACTGAATTTGAGGAGCTACAAGAATTAAATGATGATAAGCTGCTTGGATTTACTGATGCAAAGCTGAATGGACTTACTGATGAACAAAAACGTCTTGTAGATGTGCATAAGAACAAGAGAGTACCTACATTGATCGGTGAACTAACTGCAGCTGCAAGATGGATAAAAAAACGAAGATTGATTAGGATGACAAGGGGAGGCCAACATACAATGGAAATGGAAGGGCTTCATAATCATACATTTGCTTTGTTGCTAGATCCATGGTGCCAATCAATATAAAGCCCTGGATTGATGTTGCAGAAAACATAAAACAAAAAGTGTGGGAAGAGATCTCGGTAAGTACAAGATTAAACTTTGTTGTTCATTTGAATTTGTTAATCAAGGATATAATTACATATACAATAATTTGGCATTTAAGAATTTGCTCCCTTGATACATATTTTTTCTATACTTCGTGCTATTTTGATGATCTTGGTTTATCAGATTAATAGACTGATTATAATCTTAGGTATCATATGCATATTTTTTATCACAATTTTATGTACATATTAATTTGAAAATGTATGTATTTTAATTTGAACATGTATGTATATTATATGAAATAGTACCAACTAATATTTTTTGTTGCAGAATGTCTAGAGCCACAAAGTGAGTCTGCTGTGATGAATTCAGCAGCTTAAAAGTCGCGAGAATTCAAAAACAAATTGAGTAGCAGATTTGTTTGGCCGGATAGAAAAAATCCCGAAAATTTATTTCTCCACCAAGTTAGTATCATCTCCCAATAGCAGATTGGAAATCATTTGTGGATGCGAGACTAGATCCATCATCGGAGGTACTGTAAGAATTTTCATTTTTCTTTAAGAATTAATAATTTCCATACTTAACTGAAGAACACGATGATATAGGTTACTCAAGAAAAACAAAAAAAAAGGACCATGCATTGTAAATATCACCACAGAATATCTCGCAAGGGTTACATCGGCTTGGAGGCTGAACTGGTAAGCTATAGAGCATTCTATTTCTCATTTTCATCAAGTTCTTTATGTTCTTAAGTTGATAAATTTTGGAACTGTAGAGACATAAAAATAAAAATTGCTGAAGATGAAGAATTTTATAGATCGGTGCTTTGGCGTAAAGCCCAGGAAGACAAATCTGGCAACATAACAAATGTGGAGACATCAGAAGTTGCCAAAAAAATTGTAAATGTTTAGTTTTATTCAATTTACATATTGCCTAGATAAATAAAACTGTTGTTTTTGGATTGATTTGTTATGTCTCTAATTTTAGGATGACTTGTTGAAAAAAAAGTCAAAGGAGAGTTCAAATCTTCTGGAATGAATGATGTGCCAACCACTGCCTTAGGAAGCCAAGAACGCTGTGGAAGGGTTCGAGCCGTGGGAGGGTTTGTAAAGCCTCAAGTCTTCTTTAAAACTCCAAGAAAGAAGAGGGAATCAGTCCCAAAATCTATGGTCGAAAACTTCAAAGAACAGTTGGAAGAGACTAAGAGTTTAAAGGTATAATTGGAGAAATTGAAGGCTCAACTTGCTAGTGTTATGCCCGTCTAACTTCCGAGACTGCAGCATCAAACAAGTGCTTATACATGAAAAACCCAAAACTGTAAGATGATGTTGAAGAAGTTTATGAATGCGATAGATCAAATATGTAGGTTGTATATTTCTTGATTTCAAGTCAATTTTTTTTTTCATAATCATATATTTATATATATAATATTTTATTGTTCTTAAAAGCGAAAAAAATGCAACATGGCTGTAAAACAACGTGAAAACGTGGTGGCATATGGCACAATAATATCAGCAGGAGGTCCAAATTTCATGATTCACCATGTTCTACTTGTGGAACAAAACTTCAAGGTATCTATTGATTTGTCTTAGATGAAGAAGCAGAACTTCCAATCTCATTTAAGTCTGGACCAAGAATCTTCAATGATGCAGTTGGAGCCATTGTTGGTTGGCCTAAAGAGTTGATAATTTTTTCAAAAACAAAGGTAGTTGAAGTTTTCTCTTGATTTTGTGTTTGCAATTGTCATATATGTTGCTTGGACAATGGTTTAGTTTATAATACTTGTATGAATATTCTAAACTGTAGAATAATGGGAAACCTCAACTATTTGCTCTTTCGGATGTTCCCGGCCAGTTCGACAAGTGCAAGGATGTTGAAAAAACATTACCCCATGGCATGCAAGTATATCTACTCGCATGCTGTTAGATTGATAAATGAATCGGAGACCATATACATAGAGTTTGAGGGCGCTATGTTTGGACGTCCTAAAAACATACGGTTGCTAAAAGAAGATATCTTACGCTTTATGGACATGAGAGAGATAGGCGCAGACAAATTTTGGTTTACATGGGGCATGTTATGTCTAACTTACTATGTTTTTTTTGCATATTTAATATTTTATGTGGAACTTGTCCATATTTTGAAACATTTATAACCAAGTTATGTAATATTTGAGTGTAGTCACCTCTACAAATATTTGAGAGAAGAAGACATGGCTGATTATATTTCATTTGTGAATCCCGGAAGCATACCTACATGCCCAATTGGCAAAGATGGTCGTGACTTGTCACGACATATTGCTGACCAGTTGGAACCAGTGTGTAGAGACAGCATCTGCCTTATCTCATACAACATTGAGTAAGAGTTCAGTTAATTATTTATTTCTACTACATACTAGTCAATGCTATATTTTCATTTTTGCAGGTACCATTGGATCTTGACTATCATCAATGAAGATAAAAATATGATATATATATATATATATATATTGGACTCTACGGCTAACAGAAACCAAGACGATGCATGGAAAAATATAGTGACAAAGTAAGTAGTAGATTATGTTGATTTTGAATGCATTCACTTATAAATATGAAAAATATATATAATTTTTTAGTTTTAAAATGTAGTGGGGTCAAAATGTACAATGCCTCGAAGAGTATTTCTCAAAGGCCATGTTTTAAACAATTGACGTTATGAATTGTGCCTATGTATGAAGACATGAATGGATAGTTCTTATTATTTGGATTTTGATTGTTGCATTAACTATTCAATTTCATTATATATAGGATAATCTAAAACAAAGTGGTTATGTTGAATGTAGATATTGTGTGATGAGATACATGAAAGAGATACTTAAATCTGAAAATCCATAGTTAGAGAGATTGTAAGTTTCTTCTTTATGATGTGCTCTGGTTTATTATTGAGATAAACTGCTGCCATTGGGATATTTGACATGAAATCTATATAATTAGTGATTCTAGAATTTTTGCTATTATAATTAATGGTTGAGATAATTTGTTTCCGTTGGGATATATATGCATATGGTAATATGCATTTTATGATAATTGATATGTTGTTTTGCCCTTTATTTTGTTTTTATGATAAGCTTAGTTTTGATGTTTATATGCATATGATTTGGCCTTTATTTGTGGCAGTAGGTGTGTATGATATATGCTCAGTTTTGTTGTTTCTTTGTTAATATCAGTTTCTTGTTATAAACTTTACAAAGATTTGCCTTTAGAAGCTAGAATTTATATATAGATTTCAGTGTCTTGATTTCAGAATCTAGAATTACTTTATAGATTGAAGTGTCGAATCTCCTAAATATTAAGCTGAAATATATCCTGAAACTGGCTCCGAATAATGCATTCTCATTTGTTGATATTGTCATATTTTTTTTGGATGAATGATCTTATTAATCTAATGCATCTTGTATTTAGTACATTTCAATTTACGGGATTAATCAAGAACCAATATTACAACCAATCTCAATATACTGAAGTCAAAAGTGAATGGAGCGAATTCATCTACTCTTATGTAGGTTGTAAGGTCTAGGAAATTCGAATTACGTAACCTGGATTGCATGCAATCTAGGGTTTTATTTAAAATATGTGTTTATTGATTTTTATGCATTTTATTGCATGAGCATGGCATGGATAGATGGTTATTTTAAAGTTTCATGCATTAGGGTGTTAATTGCATTTCGCACTCGAACGAGTAATGGAGACCGGGCATAATCAGCAAAAATATTTTTATTGAATAATTGATTTTAATTATTTAATATAAGGTGTATTTAAGGGAGAATTTCGAAAATGGGCATTGTTTAGGTATTTTTACTCGTCATGTCGTATTTTAAATCGGTACGCAAATTTTATCGATTCAGAGGAATTTTTGAGGTTTCGGGCAATGTTTTCAAAAATGTATCAAAACGAAAAATATTTTATGAGAGTGTGTTTGGGCTTTATGGGTTTATTGAAGTGCTTAGTGGGCCCAAAACCTTTTTTTAATTCATTTAATTTGACTAGGACCCATTTATGCATGTATTATCTATTTAAAACCCGACACACTCAAACCCTAAACCTGCCCTAGTTCCCTCGGCCACCCACCCCATAGCAGCAGCCTTATTTTCGAAGTCCTTCAGCAGCAAGTCTCGATTTTTCTCACTAGCTTTCAAGAAAATTCTTCCCCCGTCTCTCCGGTGCGAGTTCTACGCGTTTGTGGTTGAGTTTTCGAGCGTTATTACGCAAAGGCATGACCAAAACCTCTCTTTTCTCATCTTTCACACAATTATACATGTTTTCGATTGTTTATGTTTGATAGGTTGTAGAGATAACGTTTTTGTGGATTTTGAATGCATGATCATGAAGAAAACCGAAACCTCAATGGGTTGTGTTCACGTTTTTCTCCTCGTTTTTGAGGGGGCTACCAGGCTTAGTGTATGAGTCATGTTTTACAGCAGGTTGGGAGTGTCTTGATGTGTTAGGACCAAGTTTGGATGGGGCTGTGAAGGAACCGATTGAGTGAATTGTTCTTGAGCACGTTAGGGTTCAAGTCATGCATGTGGGTTCACGACTGCATGCGTGGGACTTTTGGCCTTGATTGATTGGATCCAAGAGGGTCTAGTCGAGGTCCTAGGGTGGCTGGTGGGGTCTGTTTCGGGCTGGTGTCGGACTAGGATCGAACAAGGGCGTAAGTTGGCTTAGGAGTTAACTAGGGTTTTTGGGTACCTTCGTGTAGAAAAATTACAGAAAATTCCAGCTAGGTTTAAGGTCATAAGTGACTCGAATTGGGTGTTTGTAGGTCTGGTCTTGAGTTATTAAGTCATGGTTTAAGTTTGGAAAAATTCGGTTAAGTTTCGGGTTGATTCAGGCTAAAACCGGTACTTTGGTCCAAGTTTTAAAACAAATCATTTAAGTTTTGAAACGAGATCGAGTTTACGTCCAAAAAATGGTTATAAATATGTTTTTAGGTGTTTTATGGAATTTAGTTGGATTCGGGTCGAATTTTTTAGGTCCAGGTGTAAAATGGTAAATTAGGGTTTCCAGGGGTAAAATGGTCATTTTACACTCGAGTCGAGTTTTAGTCCTGACAGTTCCCTAAAAATGATTTTTCTTGTTTTAAACATTTATGTTAAGTGATGAATATGATTACTTGTTTTGAAGGATAGGAGTTGGTTGTGACTAATATGTATATGTATATGATGATATGTAAGGCCAAGGCTCAGTGGGCATGTAATGCTGTCGTTGATGTCCCCGTCAATGGTTACCGAGATTATACGTAGATGCATCCATCGAATAGAGCTGATACGAAAGTCACAACCAACGAACTGAATTCAATCAAGAAAATGTATACGTATATGATGATACTGATGAGACATATTTTGACATGTTATGCTTTTATACGATATGTTTACGTTTACGCTTTTAAGATCATGAAATGTATATTGATTCAGTACGTTTCACTGTTGCATGTTATGTATATGTACTCATTATAACGTTACAGGTGTGTTGAGTCTTTAGACTCACTAGGTGTGATTGATGCAGGTGAGCATACTGATCAGGAGATTGGAGGTGCCGAAGACTGAGTGGGCACGGCTGGATGTGTGCACGCTAACCCGATGACCTTATTTCTTCCGCACATCATGTTTATAAGATAGGTGTGTTTAATGGATATTTTCAAACTATGTTTTGTTTTATGTTGATGATTTGATAGGAGTTTTGAGAATAATTTTAACTGCATTAATTTTCAGTATCGGATTTCTCTTATTTTTAAAAATGTTTGATTTACAAGAGTTATTACATGCATGCTTGTAAATGTTTATTTTCGAAAATTAGCTTTTCAAAAAAAAATTAGCAGACATTTCAGTTGGTATCAGATCAAGGATCCTATATAGGTTTGTGTCACCGCCAACTTCTGCCGCTCAGTTTTCAAGCCTCAAGTTTGTAAGTTTAAATGTTTTAAATATTTTAATGCTATCACCTGCATGCTTATACGATACATGTTTCATCAATTTACAGTACATGTTTAGCTGATTTCACGATTTAAGGATTAAATGTTGAAAAAATAGATTGGAATGCATGTTGGTTACGTTTAGAATATGGATTGTATTCAGATATCATGCATCTCAGATGCGCCCCTAGAACTGATCGACAAGATGATACTCAAGGAGGCGGTAGAGGCCCACCTCCACCACCACCACCAGGAGACGCAGCTACACATATACTGGAGGGTATTGCTAGGCTTATGGAGCAGACTCAGCAGACTCCTCGACCGCAGACCGACATTTTTGAGCAGTTCAGATGGCTCAACCCGAAGGAGTTTGGGGGTACCACTGACTCTTTCATGGCAGAGGGCTGGATCCAATCTTTGGAGATACATTTTCAGTATTTTCGGGATGAGGGATGGCGACCAGGTCACGTGCGCCATGTATATGTTGAGGGATGACGCATCCCTTTGGTGGGAGGGAGCCGCGCATAGGAGTGAATTTGGCTACTCTCACTTGGGATCAATTCAATGAGATTTTCTCGAACAAGTATTTTCCAGCAGATGTCAGGGGCCGCCTGATGAGAGAGTTAATGAGTCTCCGATAGGAGGACTCAAATGTGGAAGAGTTCATCAGGAAGTTCGACAGGGGCTGTCATTTTGTGCCCCTTATTGCGAGAAATTCCGCCCAGAAGCTGAGGAATTTCATGGATGGCCTCAGGCCTACATTGCGCCGAGATGTAATGCTTATGAGACACGGCGAGTAACGATGATGCCACTGGCTGTCCTTTGAGGCGGAACAGTCCCTCCGAGATATTGACGCCGAGATGGAGCGGAAAAGGTACATGGCCCAGTCTAGTTCGGAGCCGCAGAAGAGGCAGTTCACCATGCCACCGAGGCATCAAGGGCAGCAGAAGCCCCACGGACAGTTTCAGAGGTTGAGACAGCATATGCCACCTCAGGAACCAGGTTCTCCTAAGCCAGGGGACAGGCATCCTTGCAAACAGTGCAATAGGTCCCACTTCGGTAAGTGCATGTGGGGGATCTACAAAAGTTTCATTTGCGAGCAAGAGGGTCATAAGACGGCGGATTGCCCTAAGGACAAGGGCCCCACTACCGGCAGAGCATATGTGATGCACGCGGAGGAGGCCGAGGCGGAGCCAGACTCTACATTGATCACCGGTAACTAGGGGTGTTCATTGATCGGTTCGGTTCGGTTTTTGGTTTTTTATTTCGATTTTTTGGATTTTACGTTTTACAGATATACAATCTGATCTCCGAACCATTTTTATTCGGTTCGGTCTTCTACCAAAATGGTTTGGTTATTTCGGTCGGTTATACAATTATTTAAATTAATAAGATAAATATATTTTAAAATATAATATGTTTATTTTTAAATCATTTATTAGTAAAAAATATAAAATAAAGTCTAAATGAATTACATAAATAACAATCAACTAAATATTATTCAAAATAATTCATCATTCACTAATATCTTCTCAAAAAATATATAATAAAAATAAAATTATTAATTTAATGAAATTTCAGTTTTTTCGGTCGGTTCGATTTTGACATATATAATCCGAAACCGAACCAAATAAATTTTGGTTTTAATATTTATATCGGAATTATAAAATTCGATTTTCGGTTCGATTCAGTGTTCGGTTTTTTTGGTTTAGATTTTCGATTTTTTCGATTTTATCCGAAGTTTGAACACCCCTACCTGTAATCCTTATATTTAAGGTTTTAATTTACGCTTTGATTGCATGGGTTATACGGTTGTTGTTTGTTGTGGGAATTAATTTATGGGACTAAGAACATAGAGTAAATTAGGATAGCATGCTCTACCTAGTTGGATTTAAGGAACTAAATGTAGTAACCGATAGTATAAGGACCTATTTGCAAAGTATAATTTTAAGGGACAGCTTTCGAGTTTTTGTAAATTGAAATCCTTCATTTTCGAGGACTTTAAAGGTTAATTGGGCAAAAATTCAAAAATTTTATGGGGACAAAAATGAAATTTTGAAAACTTTAGAGGCCAAATTGCAATTCCCATAATGTTAGAGGTAAAATTCGATATTTTTGGTTGGGTACTAGAATTAAATCAGTAGTGTTTCGAGGATTTTGGGATAATTGCTGATAGAAAATTTATTAAGTTTCAACGCGATCATATTTGATGGTATGTTTTGTCGCAGGAAGGATATATATTTCAGGTGTAGCCACGTATGCATTGCTAGATTCCGGAGCTACACATTCGTTTATATCTGAATCTTTGGTCAAGTGACTAGGATCATACCAGAGGCTATGGATTTGTGATTCAGAGTATCGATTACGCCGGAGATCAGATATTTACATTTCAAAAAGTGAAGAGATTGGAGCTTCGGTTGCATAAAAATGCGGTACAACCAGACCTGATTGTGCTACCGCTATCGGAGTTCGAGATTATCCTCGGTGCTGTCATATATTTTCGATAGAGATCAGTATCTATCCAGCCGCCCAGCAGTAAGCAGTTCATATTTGAGGCAGCTAGACATCAGTAGATGCCTCACATCATTTCTTGCATCTGTGCGAGGAAGCTCCTGAGGAGAGGCTGCCAAGTATTTTTGGCCACTATCGTGACAGTGACCGAGCCAGTCAGTCAGAGGCTTGAGGATGTTGAAGTGGTTAGGGACTTCTCCAGTGTTTTTCCGGATGATGTTTCAAGCATTCTAAGAGACAGAGAGGTGAACTTTTCTATCGAGCTTATGCCAGGTTCCGTGCATATTTCTAAGGCACCCTATCAGTCTAGAACTTGCAGAGATAAAGGAGCTGAAAGATCAGATACAGGACTTCCTAGACAATATTTCATTCGCCCTATATTTTCTCCATGGGGCGCACCGGTACTGTTTGTTATGAAGAAAGATGGCAGTATGCGACTTTGCATTGATTACATAGATCTTAACAGAGTCACGGTTAAGAACAAGTATCCACTGTCCTGGATCGAGGATCTATTTGATTGGATTCAAGGAGCATCAGTATCTCGAAGATAGATCTCCGATCAGGATACCACCAGCTGAAGGTGAGAGAGACTACTGTGCACAACACATCATTCAGGACGCGTTATGGGCACTATGAGTTTATAGTGATGCCCTTCGGTTTGACGAACGCACCAGTGATCTTCATGGATCTCATGAGTCGCGTGTTTCAGCCGTATTTGGATCAGTTCATCATAGTTTTCCTAGACGACATCCTGATCTATTCGAAGAGCAGAGAGGAGCACAGACAGCATCTGAGAACCATACTACAAACTTTACAGGACATACGGCTGTATGTCAAGTTCAGTAAGTGTGAGTTCTGGCTAGACAGAGTAGCAGAGAGGCAGTCCAAGATTGGCCAGTGCCTAAGAGTGTGACAGAGATCCAAAGTTTCTTGTGATTGGCTGGATATTACCGGAAGTTAATTCAGGGTTTTTCTTCTATTGCGGTGCCTATGACCACCTTGAAGAAGAAGAATGCCAAATTCATCTGGGAAGTAGAGTGCCAGGAGAGTTTCGACAGGTTGAAGCAAGCATTTACCACAGCACTAGTTCTAGCTATGCCATCAGGGTAAGGAGAGTTTTTGGTTTATACAGATGCTTCGAAGCTTGGTTTGGGCGCTGTTCTGGTGCAACATGATAGAGTTATAGGCTACGCATCCAGATAGCTAAAGGTCTATGAGAAGAACTATCCAACTCACGACCTCGAGCTAGCTGCAGTGGTTTTTACAATGAATATTTGGAGGCATTATCTGTATGGGGAGAAGTGCGGGATTTTCACTGATCACAAGAGCCTGAAGTACTTCTTCACACAGAAAGAGCTGAACATGAGACAGTGGTGGTAGCTAGAGCTAGTGAAGGATTATGACTGTGACATTAGCTATCATCCGAGTAAGGCTAATGTAGTTGCGGATGCCTTGAGTAGGAAGAATGCACTGATCGCTCAGTTGTCAGTACAGAACCGTTGCATGTAGAGATTTAGATGTTTGAGCTTGCAGTCTATGCCAGGGGCGATGCCCCTAATATTTATACCTTGACTGTGCAATCGACACTGAGAGATAGATTCGGACAGGGCAGACTTCTGACGAGTAGTTACAGAAGTGGAGACAGAGGGATGAGGCTATGGGCCGGAGATTGTACACAGTATTGGAAGGCATAGTCAGATATCGTGACCGACTGTGGATTCCTAGCAGTGATTTCCTAAGAGCAGATACCTTATGTGAGTACGAAGATGTATAAGGATCTTCAGTCTCTTTATTTGTGGCCCGGCATGAAGAGGGATATTTTGTGTTTTGTCTCAGAGTGTTTAACATGTCAGCAGGTTAAGGCCGAGCATCGGAGACTTACAAGGTAGCTGAAACCACTCCCTATTCCCAAGTGGAAATGGGATAACATTACCATGGATTTTGTGACAGGGCTTCCGAGGACGACTGGAGGATATAAAGCCATTTGGGTGATAGTCGATCGGCTCACTAAATCAGCACACTTTTTACCGATTTGGAAGACTTTCACCATGACTCGGTATGCAGAGCTGTACATCAGAGAGATAGTCAGACTACATGGGATCCAGTGTCCATGGTGTCAGACAGGAATCCGAGATTCACGTCTGCATTCTGGAAGAGTATGCATCAGGGATTGGGTACTAAGCCGCTATTCAGTACAGGCTTCCATCCTGAGATCGACGAACAGTCAGAGAGGGTGATTCAGATTTTGAAGGACCTACTTAGATCTTGTATGATCGACTTCCAGGGCAGCTTGGAGTCGAATTTACCTCTACGTGGAGTTCGCGTACAACAATAGCTACCAGGAATCCATTGGCATGGCTCCATATGAGTCATTGCACGGGAGGAAGTGTAAGTCCCCAGTGTATTGGGATGAGGTAGGAGAGAGAGCAGAGTTAGGGCCGGATATTGTCAGTCAGACTGCAGAGTTAGTGGTCAAGATCCGAGACAAGATGATGACCTGTCAGAGCCGACAGAAGAGTTATGCAAATCAGAGGCGCAGAGATCATAAGTTCACAGTAGGAGATCATGTGTACGTGAAAGTCGCACCGATGAAGGGTGTGATGAGATTTAGAAAGAAGAGAAAGCTCAACCCTAGATTCATAGGACCGTTTGAGATTGTAAAGAGAGTTGGGACACTCGTATATAGAGTTGCTTTGCCGACGAATCTGGCGGGAGTTAATAATGTGTTACATGTCTCTATGCTGCGAAAGTACATGTCGAATCCTTCGCATGTGCTAAACTAGCTGCCACCTAATCTATAATTCGAGGAAAGACCCACTTATATTTTGGATAGACAGGAGACGAGGCTCCGGAACAAGGTGATCCACATGGTCAAGGTCAAGTGACTGAATCGTTCCGAAAAGGAGGCTAGTTGGGATACTGAGACCAAGATGAGGAGACGCTACCCGGAATAATTCGATACGTTTAAATTTCGATGACGAAATTCAATTTAAAGGAGGGGGGAATTGTAAGGTCTAGGAAATTTGAATTACGTAACTTGACTGCATGTAATCTATCATTTTATTTAAAATATTTGTTTATTGATTTTTATGCATTTTATTGCATGAGCATGGCATGGATAGATGGTTATTTTAAAGTTCCATGCATTAGGGTGTTAAGTTGCATTTCATGCTCGAACGAGTAACGGAAACCGAGCATAATTAGGAAAAATATTTTTATTGAATATTTGCTTTTAATTATTTCATATAAAGTGTATTTAAGGGAGAATTTCGAAAATAGACCTTGGTTGGGTATTTTTACTCACCGAGACGTATTTTAAATCGGCACACAAATTTTATCGAGTCGAAGGACTTTTTGAGGGTTTGGGAAATATTTTCAAAAATGTACCAAAATGAAATATTTTTCGGAAGTGTGTTTGGGCTTGATGGGTTTGTTGTAGTGCTTAGTGGGTCCAAAACACTTTTTTTTAAATTCATTTAATTTGATTAGGACCCATTTATGCATATATTATCTATTTAAAACCCTAAACCTTCAAACCCTAACCCTACCCTAGTTCCCTCGTCTGCCCACCCATAGCAGCAGACTCATTTTTTATGTCCTTCAGCAGTAAGTCTCGATTTTTCTCTCTAGCTTTCAAGAAAAGTCTTCACATGTCTCTCTGGTGCAAGTTATACGCGTTTGTGGTTGAGTTTTCGAGCGTTATTATGCAAAGACACAAACAAAACCTCTCTTTTCTCATCTTTCACACCATTATACATGTTTTCGATTGTTTATGCATGATATGGTGTAGAGCTAACGTTTTTATTGATTTTGAATGCATGATCATGAAGAAAACCGTAAGCCTCCATGGGCTGTGTTCACGTTTTTCTCCTCGTTTTTGAGGGGCTACCAGGCTTAGTGTATGAGTCATGTTTTACAGCAGATTGGGAGTGTTATGATGTGTTAGGATCAGGTCTGGTGGAGGTCCTAGGGTTGCTGGTGGGGTCTAGTCCGGGCTGGTGTTAGACTATGATCGAACTAGGGGGTAAGTTGGCTTAGGAGTTAACTAGGGTTTTCGGGTATCTTAGTGCAGAAAAGTTACAGCAAGTTCCAGCTAGGTTTTAAGGTCATAAGTGGCTCGAATTGGGTGGTTGTATGTCTGGTCGTGAGTTATTAATTCATGGTTTTAGTTTGGAAAAATTCGGTTAAGTTTCAGGTTGATTCGGGTTAAAACCGGGACCCGATTCAAGTTTTAAAATGAATCGTTTAAGTTTTGAAATTGACTCGAGTTTACGTCTAAGAAATGGTTATAAACATATTTTTATGTGTTTTAAATAGTTTGGTTGGATTCCTGTCGAAATTTTGAGGTCAATGGGTAAAAAGGTAAATTTGGGTTTCTAGAGGCAAAATGCTCCTTTTGCACCCGAGTCGAGTTTTAGTCCTGGCAGCGTCCTAAACACAATTTTGCATGTTTTAAAAGTTTATGTTATCACGTTTATGACTTTTTATGCAAAATACATTGCAGGCTTGATTTTATGGAAAATTACATATATGTATGATTTTGATAAGTGATGAATATGATGACTTGTTTTGAAGGATGGGAGTTTGTTGTGACTAATATGTATATGTATATGATGATATGTAAGGACAAGGATCAGTGGGAGGGTAATGTTGTCGTGGATGTTCCCGCCGCCGAGTACCACGGTTATACATAGATGGATCCATCGAATAGAGCTGATACGATAGAGCTGATATGAAAGTCACAACTAACAAACTGAATTCAATCAAAAAAATGTATATGTATATGATGATATTGATGAGACATGTTTTGACATGTTTTGCTCTTATATGATATGTTTACGTTTACGCTTTTAAGATCATGAAATGTATGTTGATTCAGTACTTTTCAATGTTGCACGTTATGTATATGTACTCGTTATAACGTTTTAGGTTTGTTGAGTCTGTAGACTTACTAGGTGTGATTGATGCTGGTGAGTATATTAATCAGGAGATTGGAGGCGCTGAAGACTAAGTAGGCAGGGCTGGATGTACCCACGCTAACCCGAGGACCTTATTTCTTCCGCACAAAATGTCTATGAGATAGGAGTGTTTATTGGATATTTTCAAACTATGTCTCGTTTTATGTTGATGATCCGACAGGAGTTTTGAGAATATTTTTAACTGCATTAATTTTCAGTAATGTATTTCTCTTATTTTGAAAATGTGTGATTTACAGCAGTTTTTGCATGCATGCTTGTAAATGTTTATTTTTGAAAAGTAGCTTTTCAAAACAAATAAAAAAAAATTATTAGACGTTTCATAGGTTCTTAAATGGATCATGTACATCATTGTGCATTTTATGATATACTTGTGGATATACACTTTTGGTTTTGTCGATATACTTGTGGATATATTTTTTGTTTATACGTACTTGTGGATACATTTTTGGGTTATACTTGTGGATTTATGGGTATATACTTGTGGAATATTGGTAGATATACTTGTGGATTCGTGGATTTTGATCATTTTTAGATGGATAATTTATTAATCAAATGAATGTATTTTAAGTTATATGTGAGTGTGTGTAGTGGTATTATTGTATATTAATTAAATTATTTTGATAAAGTGAAATCTATGTTTTTACTTCACTACTTTATTAAATTAGTGTGGTGGTGATCAAGAATTATTTCGTTAAACTAAAATTGCGTTGAAATAAAATATGATAATTTACTTCAACAATAAACTAAATGATGAAGTAATAAAATACAAAATAATCATCATATTAAAATATTGTCGAAGTTAAAGAAAGAATGTACTTTACTACAAATCAATAATTTTGAAGTCGTTTTTTATTAATTGTTTAACTATAATACAAAAAAATGAAGTTTTTTATTAATTACTTCATCAATAAATGTAGATTGTGAAGTAACAAAATATCATATACTTCAACAAATAAAATTTATGGCGAAGTTATGAAATATATTTACTTCATCATATTTTCATAACAACGAAGGCGTTCGCATCAATTACTTCACCAAAATACAAAACATGTGAAGTTATACAAAACATTTACTTTTTCAATCAATGTAAACTATGGAGTTATATATAAGCTATTACTTGTGCACTTTACGAAATAGATGAAGTAAAAGACATTGTTTTACTTCGGCATCTGTCTAATTCCGGATCGATTTTCCTCATTGAACCGGCCAAAGACTTCACTAATTTTTTGGATACGAATTCGTTTATAAAGCGAATTAAAATAGAACCCTATTACTTCACGTGCTTCTACTTCGGTAATTATCTACCTATGACTTCATTGAATATGCGAAGTAAATCAAGGAAGTTATACTAGTGTCTTCTGTGCTTGAAGGGCTTCTTACCCTTCTCAACTGATCTCCTAATGTCTTTTTTACGCTTTGGACAGTCAACAATGAAATGGCCAGTCTTTCCACAGTTGAAGCACACTTTAGGTTCCTCCTTGGATTCATTCCTATGATAATTTCTCTGAAAGGAACCTTGATTCTTTCTCATGAACTTTCCAAATTTCTTACAAACTGTTAGAACTTTTCAAGTTCGCAATCTTGATTTTGATGTTAACAAAACTTGTTATTGTGTTTCTAACATATTTACTCAAGTGTGAAGTTATTAAAACAAGAAGCAAGCCGAAACTGAATTTTGCACAAACTGAATTTCTGGCAAGCTTGGGTATTTTGAAGATATCTTTCAACTGGATGATCCAAATGACAATCCGCCAACTGGATTGATTAGAAATTTCAATTTGGAACAATTCGTACTTCACGTCAGTTTGGCAAAATCGGAATGTATCTAGGTCAAACTGATCGCAACTGATCGTAACTGATCGCACGAAAACAGCAATCAGTTGGGTTTGAGCAGCTGCGGTATTTTGGTCATATCTCTTAGCTCAGTTATCGAAATGAAGCGATTCAGTATGCGTTGAAAAGATAAGACGATGATCTACAAATCATCTTCAGAAGTCAAAGTCTGAATCGAAGCTTAAGATGCTGATAAATGACGATGAAGTTACTGATTCTGCACAAACTGAAATCAGCTAGGCTGATTTCAGCACACCAGCTGAAACTGAACTAAACCAGTTGAACTGAACCAGACCAGCTAAAAACCAGTTGAACCAGATCAGTTGAACTGAACCAACTGAACTGAACCGACCAGCTGACGACCAGTTGAACCAGACCAGCTGAACTAAACCGAACCAGACCAACAGAACCAGCTGAACTGAATCGAACTAGCAGCTGACCAACTAAACTGTACTGAACCAGCTGCTGACCAGTTGAACTGAACGACCAGTTGAATTGACCAGAGTTGACCAGTCGGGAAAATGTCCAGCAAGACGAATTTGACCGTTGCAATTCCAGAAACAGTACAGAAAATTTCCAAACGGTCATATTCTTGTGTCTAACGTATATATCAGTGTTGGAGCCTATAAATACAACATCTTGAAGATCAAACAAGAGCTTTTGAAGAGGATTCAAAGAATGGGCAGTTAGCATGAAGAAATCAGCTAGTTGAGAGCACAAGCCCTTGTGTGAGGATACATTTGAGATGCACACTGTAAATGATAAATTCCTCACACACAATCAATCACACATATAAAAGAGAGTTG
The DNA here is from genome assembly GCF_025594145.1 of Primulina tabacum. Lineage (NCBI taxonomy): Eukaryota > Viridiplantae > Streptophyta > Magnoliopsida > Lamiales > Gesneriaceae > Primulina > Primulina tabacum. The sequence continues at coordinate 13,385,548 of NC_134559.1, forward strand.
AACTTCAAAGATTAGTTGAGTCAGTCTTGCACAAAGACAATAAACTTGTGTATGTAGTCTTTGCATATGAGACATTAAACAATATGCTGATTGTGAGATGTTGCCTACAATCTTGAGTGCTAGGAGTTCATTTTAGGAAGTGGGTAAGTCCTAGCTGAATGGGTTTGTACAAAGTGTTGTATTAATCAAAGTCTTCTAGTGAATCCTTCACAAGGGGAAGAAGGGGTGACGTAGGAGTATTTAAATCTCCGAACATCCATAAACAAATTCGTGTCTATTTGTTTATTGCATTTACTTATCATTTTCATAGTTTTAAAGAAGCATTGTTGAAGCATTTTATGTGTTCTTCAAATACCAAAATATTGCATACCAATTGTTTGATAAAATGCTTCAACTAAAATATTTTTACTCATTCAACTTGTATATATTTTAAATGGTTTACCAAATATTTAATCGGTTTCTACGAAGGATTATTTCGAGTAATTTTCGCTTGGTTTGAACACCAAACTCTATTTAATTCATCGGTGTTCAATATTTCAAGAACCGAGCTATTGTAGTTCATCGATTTTCCCCCTAACCGATCCTAACAATTGGTATCAGAGCGGATGTTCTTGAAAGAACATTGAAACTGATTTTTAAGTTTGAAATTCGAAAATTTCAGATATTTTACACATATATATGCAAAACTGAATTTTCGCGCAGCTTGCAGCGACCGTAGGAAAAATGGCATATCTCCTTGCTCGAGAGTCCAAATGACAAACAACTTTTTGCGTTGCAAACTAGACTCATAGAGGTTTACAGCGGTATAAAATTTGCAGCCTAATTATGCACGAGAAAATACAGTTTATTCGTTGAAGGCAGAGCATATGTGCTGAAGCAGAAAATGAGCCATTGAGAAAATTGGTTAGTTATCCCTCTTCTTTTATAATTTTCAAAATTTCAAAAATATAGGGGGATAACTCATTATAATGGAGAGATTTTTTTTAAATATTGAGGGCGAAAAATTTTTGTTTAAAATGTTTTGAGAATATGACTTTTTGATTCACACAAAAAGGGGGAGAAATATGTTAGTTGAGTTGATTGTTTATCCAAGTTTTGTGATCATCAAAAAGGGGGAGATTGTTGGAACTTTTCAAGTTCGCAATCTTGATTTTGATGTTAACAAAACTTGTTATTGTGTTTCTAACATATTTAATCAAGTGTGAAGTTATTAAAACAAGAAGCAAGCCGAAACTGAATTTTGCACAAACTGAATTTCTGGCAAGCTTTGATATTTTGAAGATATCTTTCAACTGGATGATCCAAATGACAATTTGCTGAATGGACTGAATAGAAAACTCAATTTGGAACAATTCGTATCTCACGTCAGTTTGGCAAAATCGGAATGTATCTAGGTCAAACTGATCGCACGAAAACAGCAATCAGTTGGGTTTGAGCAGCTGCGGTATTTTGGTCATATCTCTTAGCTCGATTATCGAAATGAAAGCGATTAAGTATGCGTTGTAAGATAAGACGATGATCTACAATTCATCTTCAGAAGTCAAAGTCTGAATTGAAGATTAAGATGCTGATAAATGACGATGAAGTTACTGATTCTGCACAAACTGAAATCAGCTAGGCTGATTTCAACACACCAGCTAAAACTGAACTAAACCAGTTGAACTGAACCAGACCAGCTGAAAACCAGTTGAACCAGATCAGTTGATTTGAACCAACTGAACTGAACCAGACTAGCTGAAGACCAGTTGAACCAGACCAGCTGAACTGAACCGAACCAGACAAACTGAACCGAACCAGTAGCTGACCAACTAAACTGAACTGAACCATCTGCTGACCAGTTGAACTGAACGACCAGTTGAGTTGACTAGAGTTGACCAGTCGGTAAAATGTCCAGCAAGACGAATTTGACCAGTTGCAATTCCAGAAACAGTACAGAAAATTTCCAAACGGTCATATTCTTGTGTCTAACGTATATATCAGTGTTGGAAGCCTATAAATACAACATCTTGAAGATCAAACAAGAGTTTTTGAAGAGGATTCAAAGCATGGGCAGTTAGAATGAAGAAATCAGCTAGTTGAGAGCACAAGCCCTTGTGTGAGAATACATTTGAGATGCACACTGTAAATGATAAATTCCTCACACACAATCAATCACACATATACAAGAGAGTTGAACTTCAAAGATTAGTTGAGTCAGTCTTGCACAAAGACAATAAACTTGTGTATGTAGTCTTTGCATATGAGACATTAAACAATATGCTGATTGTGAGATGTTGCCTACAATCTTGAGTGATAGGAGTTCAGTTTAGGCAGTGGGTAAGTCCTAGCTGAATGGGTTTGTACAAAGTGTTGTATAAATCAAAGTCTTCTAGTGAATACTTCCCAAGGGGAAGAAGAGGTGACGTAGGAGTATTTAAATCTCCGAACATCCATAAACAAATTCGTGTCTATTTGTTTATTGCATTTACTTATCATTTTCATAGTTTTAAAGAAGCATTGTTGAATCATTTTATGTGTTTTTCAATATTAAAATATTGCATACCAATTGTTTGATAAAATGCTTCAACTAAAATATTTTTACTCATTCAACTTGCATATATTTTAAATGATTTACAAAATATTTAATCGGTTTCTACGAAGAATTATTTCGAGTAATTTTCGCTTGGTTTGAACATCAAACTCGATTTAATTCATCGGTGTTCAATATTTCAAGAACCGAGCTATTGTAGTTCATCGATTTTCCCCCTAACCGATCCAAACAATTGTTATCAGAGCGTGTGTTCTTGAAAGAATATTGAAACTGATTTTTAAGTTTGAAATTCGAAAATTTCAGATATTTTACACATATATATGCAAAACTGAATTTTCGCGCAGCTTGCAGCGACCGTAGGAAAAATGGCATATCTCCTTACTCAAGAGTCCAAATGACAAACAACTTTTTGCGTTGCAAACTAGACTCATAGAGGTTTACAGCGGTATAAAATTTGCAGCCTAATTATGCACAAGAAAATACAGTTTATTCGTTGAAGGCAGAGCATATGTGCTGAAGCAGAAAATGAACCATTGAGAAAATTGGTTAGTTATCCCTCTTCTTTTATAATTTTCAAAATTTCAAAAATATAGGGGGAGAACTCATTATAATGGAGAGATTTTTTTTAAATATTGAGGGCGAAAAAATTTTGTTTAAAATGTTTTGAGAATATGACTTTTTGATTCACACAAAAAGGGGGAGAAATATGTTAGTTGAGTTGATTGTTTATCCAAGTTTTGTGATCATCAAAAAGGGGGAGATTGTTGGAACTTTTCAAGTTCGCAATCTTGATTTGATGTTAACAAAACTTGTTATTGTGTTTCTAATATATTTACTCAAGTGTGAAGTTATTAAAACAAGAAGCAAACCGAAACTGAATTTTGCACAAACTGAATTTCTGGCAAGCTTTTGTATTTTGAAGATATCTTTCAACTGGATGATCCAAATGACAATCCGCCAACTAGACTGATTAGAAAACCAAATTTGGAACAATTCGTATTTCACGTTAGTTTGGAAAAATCGGAATGTATCTAAGTCAAACTGATCGCAACTGATCGTAACTGATCGCACGAAAACAGCAATCAGTTGGGTTTGAGCAGCTTTGGTATTTTGGTCATATCTCTTAGCTCGGTTATCGAAATGAAGCGATTCAGAATGCGTTGGAAAGATAAGACGATGATCTACAAATCATCTTCAGAAGTCAAAGTCTGAATCGAAGCTTAAGATGCTGATAAATGACGATGAAGTTACTGATTCTGCACAAACTGAAATCAGCTAGGCTGATTTCAGCACACCAGCTGAAACTGAACTAAACCAGTTGAACTGAACCAGACCAGCTGAAAACCAGTTGAACCAGATTAGTTGAACTGAACCAACTGAACTGAACCAGACCAGCTGAAGACTAGTTGAACAAGACCAGCTGAACTGAACCGAACCAGACCAGCTGAAATGAACCGAACCAGCTGCTGACCAACTAAACTGAACTGAACCAGCTGCTGACCAGTTGAACTGAACGACCAGTTGAGTTGACAAGAGTTGACCAGTCGGGAAAATGTCCAGCAAGACGAATTTGACTGTTGCAATTCCAGAAACAGTACAGAAAATTTCCAAACGGTCATATTCTTGTGTCTAACGTATATATCAGTGTTGGAGCCTATAAATACAACATCTTGAAGATCAAACAAGAGCTTTTGAAGAGGATTCAAAGAATGGGCAGTTAGCATGAAGAAATCAGCTAGTTGAGAGCACAAGCCCTTGTGTGAGGATACATTTGAGATGCACACTGTAAATGATAAATTCCTCACACACAATCAATCACACATATACAAGAGAGTTGAACTTCAAAGATTAGTTGAGTCAGTCTTGCACAAAAACAATAAACTTGTGTATGTAGTCTTTGCATATGAGACATTAAACAATATGCTGATTGTGAGATGCTGCCTACAATCTTGAGTGCTAGGATTTCATTTTAGGAAGTGGGTAAGTCCTAGCTGAATGGGTTTGTACAAAGTGTTGTATAAATCAAAGTCTTCTAGTGAATCCTTCCCAAGGGGAAGAAGGGGTGACGTAGGAGTATTTAAATCTCCGAACATCCATAAACAAATTCGTGTCTATTTGTTTATTGCATTTACTTATCATTTTCATAGTTTTAAAGAAGCATTGTTGAAGCATTTTATGTGTTCTTCAAATACCAAAATATTGCATACCAATTATTTGATAAAATGCTTCAACTAAAATATTTTTACTCATTCAACTTGCATATATTTTAAATGGTTTACAAAATATTTAATCGGTTTCTACGAAGGATTATTTCGAGTAATTTTTGCTTGGTTTGAACACCAAACTCGATTTAATTCATCAGTGTTCAATATTTCAAGAACCGAGCTATTGTAGTTCATCGATTTTCCCCCTAACCGATCCTAACACAAACAATGACATTGCATCATTGCTTAACTGTTCTGTTCACTTCTCAACTGAAACTGATGGTTCCAGTTTCAATACGCTTAAAGCAGTTGTAACTGGTGGAATTGTCGGCTCGCCTTCTCTAGTTTACATCTAGAATTCATAGGCTTTTAAATCTGCAAATAAGTATTGCAGTTCACTATGTTCAAAGATTTAGATTTTCTCATTACCATGGTTTTGACATCTCATTCTTTAGGAAGGCTATGCATTACTTTCAGGGCAATCTCTTTGTCAGAATGCACTCTCCCAAGTGCATTCATTTTGTTCACAATGTTGTTAACTCTTTCATCAAAATCACTCATCGATTCTCCAGCTTTCATCTTGATGTTGTCAAATTTCTGAACAGCAACTGACAGCTTGTTTTCTTTTGCCTGCTAATTTCCTTCACATAGCTGAATCTGCTTTTCTCGGATTTCCTTAGATGATTTACACATTTTGATTTTGCTAAATATGTTTTTGTCCAGAGTTTTATATAAGATGTCATTGGCAATATTGTCCAATTTAGATTTTCTCTTATCTTTTGAGGTCCACTCATCTCGTGGCATCTCTATTCGATGTGGTGCTCCATCAGTAAGAGCAACAGTTGAGTTGGCTTTCATGATCCTCATGGGTCCATCTGTTATAACATACCACATTTCATCATCCTTAGCAGCTAGATGAGCCTGCATTCTTATCTTTCAATCATCAAATTCTTCTCTTGAGAACACTGGAATCTAATTGACATGATGATCTGTATCAGTTTGAGCGTCTGAAAATATTCAAGACAAGATTAACTGCTCTTATACCACTTGATATGATCGGTTAAGGAAGTTTAAGTGTTTAGAAGGAGGATTGAATAAACACTTAGGATTTTTTTATTCTTTTTGAAATATGAATCAGTTCTTTGAGGAACTGATCCTAAAATCTTGTTTGTCGATATAAATCAGTCAACTGATAAAAATGCGAAAATAGACTGAAATACAAATTGAATACTGAAGGACTGATATACTATAAAACGGAAATAATAACTGAAACGAACTCACGAGTTTTTATGGTTGTTGGGAGATTTCAAATGCTCCTACGTCACCCCTTCTATCAAGAGGATATGATTTTGCTAAATGACTCTGATATATTACAACAGATTTTAATAATCCACCTCATATGGTACAAATCATCATGTCTTCTTTCAACAAGATTCTAATGTTCTCTAGGAAAGAGTTTCATGATTAAAAGATAAGAATGTAGGCTCATCTATCTGCTCAAGATGATGATATGTGGTATGTCTAACTGATGGACAAGTGAAGATCATGAAAGCCAATACAGCTGTTTCTCTTACTGATGGAGCACCACATCAAATAGAGAAGCCACGAAAAGAGTGGACATGAGAAGACAAGAGAAAATCTAACTTGGACAATGTGGCCAAGGACATCTTGTATAAAACTCAGGAAAAAAAACACATTTAGCAAAATCAAAATGTGTAAGTCAACTAAGGAAATCTGGGAAAAGCTGATTCAATTATGCAAAGGAAATGAGCAGACAAAAGAAAATAAGTTGTTAGTTGTTGTTCATAAATTTGATATTAAAATGAAAGCTAGAGAATCAATGAGTGATTTTGATGAAAGAGTCAGCAGCATAGTGAATTAACTGAATTCACTTAGAACAGTCCACTCAAATAAAGAGATTGCCCTGAAAGCTATGCGTGGTCTTCCCAAGGAGTGGGATGTTAAAACAATGGCCATGAGGGAATCTAAAGATTTCAACAAGGTGCAACTGCAGGACCTATTTGCAGATTTAGAATCCTATGAATTTGAGATGCAAACCATGGAAGGCGAGCCAACTATTCCACCAGTTACAACTGCTCTAAGCACACTGAAACTGGAATCATCAGTTTCAACTAAAAAATCATCAGAACAATTAAGAAATGATGCAATATCGTTGTTTGTGAGAAAGTTTGGAAAGTTCATGAGAAAGAATCAAGGTTCCTTTCAAAGAAATTATCATATGCATGCTTCAACTGTGGAAAGACTGACTATTTTATTACTGACTGTCCGAAGCCCAAAAAGACAGTATGAGATCAATTGGGAAGGGTAAAAAACCCTTCGAGCACAGAAGAAGATTCAGGGATGAGAAGAGTCATCCAAGAAGAAGCTTGAAGCTTTAGTAGCAGAAGAAAACAGGTCAAAGTGGGCTGACTCTGACAGTGAAGCATCTGAAACTAAGAGCTCAAGTAGCTCAAGTGATGAATAGGAGGTGAAATGCCTCATGGCTGATGATGCTGAAAAGGAGTCCAGCAGTGATCAGGTATTTGACTTTAGCTCGATTGATTTCGCATGAAGAGAGCTTATTTCTACACTGCATGATATGGTAAATGAGTACCGTAACCTAGCTATCTCCTTTGAGGAAGCTAAAGAAAAGCAAAACGATCCCTCAACTGACATAGCTGATAGTCTTAAGTCGGTTGAAATCTTAAATGTCAAAGAGTAGATTGCTAAGCTGAAAGCTAAAAAAGATGAAAGTGATTTGTTGATTTAGCAGCTAAGAGCTGAAAACTCTAAACTGACTGAAGTGATTCAGGCTTGGAACAAGTCGTCAGTTACGCTGACTGAAATACAAAGGTTACAAAAACCAGTTAGATATAAAATTGGTCTGGGCTTTGATAGCCAAGATGAACCCTCAACCAGTGGTACAATGTCAAAATCGAATACAAGAAAAGGGAAACACATTCATTTTGTTAAATCGGTAATGGTACATGAGAATCCTGAGCTCAATAATTTGGTAGAAAAAACAATTGAGAAATCATTTGAGAATATGAACAAGGCAAAACGACATGGAATTGGGTACAGTCCCAAGATTTCAGCTGAATCGAACAACTGGTCACCCAAGAAGTCTAGTTATACTAAATGAAATTCAGCAAGAGGCTATCATTATAACTATTATAATAGCAAGTCTGTTTAAAAATGTTACCAGATGAAAAACAAGGATAAAAAAAAGCACAAACATATATAATATCATCCTTACCGCACTCACATGTCACACACAATTCAGGAAAGTTTATATGGAACACAGAAACTGGTGGATCAGTTTGACTTATCCAAATCTAGGTTCCCAAAAGACTAATCAGTTCTGGACCCAAGTAGATTTGGGTACCTAATTTTTTCATTATTTTTGATTGCAGATTACAGGTAATTTGATCAAAGATTCAGTCTAGTACTTGAACAGTGGATGTTCAAGACATATGATGATGAAAACGCTGAACTGATATTCAATTAATCAATATTCTGGTCCTAAGATCAGTTTTGGAGATGCCTCACAAGTTAAAATTGTGGGTAAAGGTAAGCTTATCCATGGTAACATTATCATCAATGATGTATTACTTGTTGACAATTTGAAATATATCTTAATCAGATCAGTCAACTATGCGATAATGATCATTCAGTTGAATTCAGTAAGAATGCATGTTTAGTTACAAATGCAACTAGTGATTTAATCATGACAGAAAACAGATGTTGAAACACATACAAAGTGAGTTGGAACAATCCACTTGATAAGCCAGTTTGCTTAGTAGCAACAAATCAATCTCAGAATTTGTTGTGACACAAGAGATTGAACCATCTAAACTTCAAAGTCATTGCACAACTGAGCAAACACGAGCAGGTAACTGATATGCCCAAATCTGATTTTTCAAAATATAAAATTTGTTGAGCTTGTCAGTTCGGGAAACAAGTTAGATCCCCTTTCAAAAATAAAAAAGAGTAAGTCTTCAACCTGATGCTTAGAACTTATGCATATTAACTTATTTGGTCCAATATCAATCATGAGCTTAGGGGGAATGAAATAAACTGTTGATATTGTTGATGATTTCTCAAGATTTACGTGGGTCATTTTTTAAAATCAAAGGATCAAACTGCTTCACAACTGATAAAACTCTTTAAAAATCTTTTAAATAAAAAATCAGTCGGGATTGACCGAATAATATCCCACCGATGAACTGAATTTGCCAATCAGACTTTGTCTCAATTTCTTGAAAGCAAGAACACCACAACATAATAGTGTAGCTAAACGAAAAAAATGGAACTTGTTGGAAACTTAATTTCGGTAGTTTGACAAACTAAGATTTTTATTTTTTTGACTAACTGATCAAGTAGCTTGAAGTAACTGAACTAGATAAATCAACTGACAGTTGCCTAACTGAAGATTAATGTGCAGTTTATCGAAGGAAACTGTAACCAGCTGAACTGAACTTACGAAGACAACTGACTAATCAGTTGATATATTCAGTTGCGAGCATACCAAGCGATTGATTATCAGCTGATCATTCAGCTGTACACGTCATCAGTTGTTGAAAAGGACATTCAACCGACAAAATTATAAAGCAGACTACAACTCACATTGGAACGCCGGATTTCAGATCTTACAGTGTACGAATGTCAGAGGTATATTGACGTGGAAATCAACGGGTATAAATATTCAAATTATATTTAATGTTGCCGTTGAAAAGAAGCCTATAAACAGGTGAGAAGAGCAGTTGAGGAAACAATCGATCTATCTCTTAAGCTTCCTGTTACACTGCTGAAATTATCGCTCTTACTCAAGAATCAAAAAGCTCACACTTATCAGATTTATTTGTAGCATTTGAGGCTACTTTTCGAGCATATAAGCACAAACCGTTTTTATGTTTATTTGATCTTCCACTAGATCAGTTGTGCTAAGTTCAATCGAAGAAATGTGATATATTTTGTATACTAAGAGTTTCAGTTTTGGTAGTGTTAATTCCAAAATGAAGTGGGTCTGTACAAGCTTTGTATCGATGAAAGTCTTTTAGTGCATATCATATCCTTGTGATAGAGGGTTGACGTAGGAGTAATTAAAATCTTCGAACATCCATAAATCTTTTTGTGTTCTTACTTCAGTTATTTATTCTATCTTTCAGTCAGTTTATTTCCGCAACTGTTATCAGTTAAACTGATTGTTATTGACTGATAGGATTCCTAGTTTCAGTTTGTCACAAAACTGACACTTCAATCGAAAAGATTCTAAAATCGTGATTGTTTATTCAACCCCTCCTTCTAAACACATCTCAACCAATCAAACGATCCTAACAAGTGGTATCAAAGCAGTTGAATCTTGTCTCAGAATACTCTTATTCACAAAATTGATCAACATGTCTTCATTCAATAAAATACCGATGTTTTTCCGAGAAGATTTTGACGACTGGAAAATTAGAATGCAGGCTCATTTAGTTGAACAAGATGACGACATGTGGTATGTCATTACTGAAGGTCCCATGAAGATCCTAAAAGCAAATACATCATTTGTCATTACTGATGGGTCACCTCATCGCACAGAAAAGCCAAGAGAAGAATGGACAACTGAGGATAAAAGGAAAGCCAACCTAGATAATGTGGCTAAGAATATATTATATAAAACGCTGGATAAAATCACTTTCAGCAAAATCAAGATGTGCAAAACTGGCAAAGAGATATGGGAGAAACTGATCTAGCTATGTGAAGAAAACGAGCAAACAAAAGAAAACTTGCTGTTCAAAAATTTGATAACATCAAGATGAAATTTGGAGAATCCATGCACGAATATGATGAGAGGATCAGTGGTATTATCAATGAGCTGAATGCACTTGGAAAAGTGTATTCAAACAAAGAAGTGGCACTGAAGGTGGTCAGAGGTCTTCCCGAAGAATGGATGTCAAGACCATGGTAATGAGAGAGTCAAAGGATCTTAACAAGGTCGAACTTCATGACTTGTTTGCTGATCTAAATGCTTACGAGTTTGAACTACAAACCAGAGAAGGAGAACCTTCTACACCAACTGCCACAACTGCTTTAACTGCTGTCAGGCTGGAACCAACTGGTTCAGTTGACAAATCTGCTGATTAACTGAGAATAATGCTATGTCATTGTTTGTTAAGAAATTTGGAAGGTTTATGAGGAGGAATCAAGGAAACTTCCAGAAGCAATATCAGAAAAATCAGTACAAAGAAGAATCATGTGTTTGCTACAACTGTGGCAAATCTGGTCATTTCATAGTAGACTGTCCTAAACCAAAGAAGGACAGTCGAGGATCAACTGAAAAGAGAAAAAAACCCTATGAGCACAGAAGAAGGACCAAGGATGACAAGAAATCTTTCAAAAAGAAACATGAAGTGCTTTTGTCTTAAGAGAGCAAATCTAAGTTGGTAGAAACTGACAGTGACGAGTCAGAATCAGAAAGCACAATAAGTTCAAGTGAAGATGAAGAGGATGTCAAGTGCTTAATGGCAGATGATGCTGAACTGGAGTCAGCAAGTGAACAGGTATTTGACTTCAGCTCTGCTGATTTCACTCATGAGGAACTCATTACCATATTACATGACATGGTAAATGAGTATCACAAACTTGCTCGATCGTTATTTTGAGAAGGTTAGAACTGAGCAAACTGATCACAATGACAACAAAACAGAAACTGATGAGTCAGTTGAACTGTTGAGTCTTAAAATGGAGATTGCACAGCAAAAAGCTGAAATGATTGGAAATCAAGCTTTGATATGTCAGTTAAAATCAGAAATTTCAAAACATACTAAACTGATTCAAGCTTGGAACAAGTCTTCAGTTGCATTGACTGAAATGCAGAATTCACAAAAATCAGTTGCTGATAAACTGGTTTAGGCTTTAACACTTATGATGAAAATTATGCAAGTGATACACAGCCAAGGTTGAATGAAAACAAAGGAAAGTACATTACCTTTGTCAAATCACTTATGGTAAATGAATTCTCAGAACCAAGTAAACCAGTTGTTCAATTGACTGAAAGTAAGAACAAAGGCAAATGGTATGGAATTGGATATAGCTCTGAGAGTTCAACTGATTCAAGAAACTGGTCACCTAAATGATTCAGTTACAAAAATCAATACTCAAAGAATGGCTATTACAATTACTACAACTGTAAGTCAGTTCAGAAACGATATCAAAATAATAGTCAGTTGAAAAAGGATACAAATCATACTGTTTCATCCTAACATCACACACATATTGCCAAGAATTCGAGAAAAATCATTTGGAACACAGCAAGTGGGAAGTCAATTAGACTGGTCCAAGTCTGGGTTCCTAAAGGACTAATCAATTTAGGACCCAAATGAATATGGGTATCAAAATTATATATTGTGTGTGATTGCAGGTAACAGGAACAAACGAAGAATCAACTTGGTATCTAGACAGTGGTTGTTCGCGGCATATGACAGGAGATACAAATTTGCTATCTCAACTGATCAAATATACTGGACCAAACATCAGCTTTGAAGACAACTCCAAAAGTAAAACTATGGGTAAGGGTAAGCTTAATCATGGTAACATTAAAATTAAAGATGTTTTGCTAGTTGATAATTTGAAGTATAACTTGATAAGCATCAGTCAGTTATGCGACTATAATTTCTCAGTTAAGTTTGACAGACACACTTGTTCAGTTAGAGACTCAACTGATGAGGTCATCCTAACTGGGAATCGTTGTGGAAACACTTACAAAGTCAGTTGGACTGAACAACCTTATGCACCAGTTTGTTTCATTACTTCCAAGTCTTCTAAAAACTGGTTGTGGCATAAGAGGTTGAACAACTTAAACTTTAAATCTATTGTCTATCTGAGTAACCATGATCTTGTATTTGATTTTCCCAAAATAGATTTTTCAAAAGATAAAGTTTGTTCAGCATGTCAGTTTGGTAAACAAGTAAGATCTTCATTCAAAAACAGAGGTTGTAAATCATCTTTCCGATGCTTAGAATTGTTACATATGGATTTTTTTGTCCAATACCAGTCATGAGTTTAGGGAGAATGAAATACACCTTAGTAGTTGTGGATGATTTTTCAAGATTTACTTGGGTTATTTTTATAAATCCAAATACCAAACTGTTGCACTACTGTTTAAGCTCTTCAAAAGACTATTAAATGAAAAATCAGTTGGGATTGATCGAATAAGGTCTGACAGAGGGACTGAATTCATCAATCAAATCTTTCAACTTTTTTTAGAAAATACTGGAATCAAGCATGCGCTCTCAGCAGCTAGAACACCTCAGCAAAATGGTGTAGCTGAGAGAAGAAAACGGACCCTTAAAGAATGTGCTAGAACAATGCTTGCTGATTTTAATATTTCTTAAAGGTTTTGGGCTGAAGCAGTAAACAATGCATGTTGCACTCAGAACAGATCAATGATTAATAAGAATCACGTAAAACACCATATGAGATCTGGCATGGAAGAAAAAGTGTGGTTTCTTATTTCAAAATATTTGGCTGCAGATGTTTTATTCTTGATAATGGTAAAAAAATCTTTTAAAATCCTTTGATGCTAAATCTGCAAAGGGAATATTTCCTGGATATTCTTCAGTTAGCAAAGCATATAGAGTTTTTAATAAAAGCTCTTTAAATGTTGAAGAATCTATTCATGTTGTTTTTGATGAAACTGTGCTAACTGATAATCCAACTGATCCAGTTGAGCTAGTTGATCGTTTTACAAAGATCAGTTTGGAGGATGAAAATGAAGAAGAAATCCATATCAATAGAAATATCCTTAAAACACCTGAACCAGAAATACTAGATCAATCAGTTGAACATGAACCTGCTCCTGATAATCAGTCGGTGGAGCAAACATATGATATACAGTTACCAACTGATACAGCTCCAACTGAAACTGAAAACATACAGTTGCCAACAGAAGCAGTTGCTGATATGGAAGCAACAAATAATGAGCTCAGATGGAAGAAATCACATCCTCCAGAATTGGTGAGGTAATCCATCTGACCCGGTAAGAACAAGAAATCAAATGCTTTATTTGTTTATTCATTCTAGTTTTGTCTCACAACTGGACCCAAAGAAAACTGACGAAGCTCTTGCTGATCCTAACTGGATAAATGCAATACAAGAAGAGCTAAATCAGTTTACTCATAACAATGTCTGGAACTTAGTTCCAAGACCCGTTTGTAAAACAATTATAGGTACAAAATGGGTATTCAGAAATAAACTGAACGAAGATGGTTCAGTTGCACGCAACAAAGCAAGACTTGTAGCACAAGGATATAGGCAGGAAGAAGGAATTGATTATGATGAAACATATGCACCAGTTGTAAGACTGGAAGCAATCAGAATGTTCCTTGCCTATGCATCATTCAAGAACTTTAAAGTCTACCAAATGGATGTAAAAAGTGCATTTCTGAATGGTCAGTTGCAAGAAGAAGTTTATGTTGAACAACCACTAGGTTTTATCAATCACTCTTTTCCTGATCATGTCTATCATTTAAACAAAGCTTTATATGGTCTTAAACAAGCTCCAAGAGCTTGGTATGAGACACTTTCAAAATTCTTAACTGATCATGATTTTACTGTTGGATCAGTTGACAAGACCTTGTTCAAATTTTCTAAGAATGATCACATTTTACTTGTGCAAATATACGTTGATGATTATTATATTTGGGTCAACTAACCTCAAATTATGTGAGAAATTTGTCAAGTGAATGCATGACAAGTTTGAGATGAGTATGATGGGTGAACTGACATTCTTTCTCGGACTACAAATGAAGCAATTGGACATTGGTATTTTATAAGTCAGACCAAATACACAAAGGAATTGCTCAAGAAATTTGGCATGGAAACAATTTTAGATGCAAGTACTCCCATGAGTTCATCATTAAAACTGGACAACGATCAAGAAGGAATATCAATTGAGACGACATTCTACAGAGGTTTAATATGTTCATTATTGTACCTAACTGCTAGTCGTCCTGATATTGTATTTGCTGTTTGCATGTGTGCTAGATTTCAAGCAAATCCTAAGCAATCGAATTTTTCAGTTGCCAAAAGAATTTTAAAATATCTAAAAGGCACTCAAAATGTGGAGTTATGGTACGCTAAAGACTCTTCTTTCAATTTAGTTGGATATTCAGATGCAGATTATGCAGGATGTAAGCTAGATCGTAAAAGCACCAGTGGATCTTGTCAGTTTCTAGGAGACAGACTGATCTCATGATTCAGCAAGAAGCAAACATCCATAGCTACTTCCACAACTGAAGCAGAATACTTTGCTGTTGGAAGCTGATGTGCCCAAATGCTCTGGATTCCGCAACAACTGAAAGATTATGGAGTTGATGCTAAAGAATCTCCCATATTTTGTGATAATACAAGCACGATTGCAATAACTTACAATCCAGTTCTTCATTCAAGGACCAAGCACATTGATGTCTGGCATCACTTCATCAGAGATCATGCTCTGAAGAAAGCTATCAGACTGGAATATGTGTCAACTGAACAACAAGCTGCTGTTGCCAGAGACTAAGTTTTCTCACTTTCGCAATATACTTGGTTTAATTGATTTATCTTAATTATATCAGTTTTATTGTTGATTTGTCAATTGTTGTTCATTCAGTTTGTCATTTACTATTTAAATGCTTATCAACTAATGCCAGTTGGACATTTATCAGTTATCATATTCAGTTCGTTAACTGTTTGTCAACTGATGTAAGTTAGTAATTTATCAGTTATTTTATTTAGTTCGTTAACTATTTATCAACTGATGAAAGTTAAGTTTTGCAGGAAGATAAAGAGACAACAGCAATGATACAAAACAAGATTTCATTAAGAATGAGGTCGATAACATAGAACTTCACTCAATTTACTTCCTACAGCATCTTGCTAAACATTTAACCAATTAATTATTTCATGGAAACGCAGTTCTCTAAAGGACTCTTAAGTAGAGATCTTCTCCAGCTGATGCCGCTCTTTCCACAGCAGCACATGCATCAGAACTAGATCAGTGGCAAGCTGTGAGACGTGACAGACGGCAAAACACCTGAAGTACTTTCTTGCTACAGCTCTCTGCTTGGTAGTAGGAACTGAACCGTGCCGTCGAATAGACAGGAGATCTTGAACTTTAACCCAAGAAGACATGACCTTTTTCCATACTTTTTCTTCAATGGTTTTCTTCAGACTTTCTAGTTGAGGAAGTGTCCTTTGTGTAACTAAGATATGAGTACTGCTGCAGGCATCCGAATCGCTTGAACTAGACATATTGAACTGTTGTTATCTGACATTTTTTTATCTTGTTTATAGACATGCTACATTTGATATGAAGAAGATGAAGAGACTCAAGTCAATTGAAACGTCTTTTGACTTACTCAGACTGAATATTTATTACTCTTTCTTTTAAATGTATGCATTTATTGAGGGGGAATATCGATTTGAAAAGTTAATTGAGAAGACAATAGTCAATTGGTCTTTAAATGAATTGACCAAGTTTTTCAAATGGTCATTCAGCTGCTGATCTAACTGATCTTCTCCGATGAGTTAACTAATAAATCGAATAATATTCTATATTAAATTATGTGAATGTTTGTCCAAGCATTAATTGTTGTCTTTCAACGAATAGTATTTTGAAACGTGAACCCACGTAATCAATGAATATTCTACACACATTTTTACCACACGTACACACGTTTTTAATTCAAATTTTCCTGGACTGACACGTGTCCAATAAGTTGAACAGTCACTTACATCATTACTATACCCGCTCCAATTCAGTTTTCTCCCTACGCTTAGTTCAAATTTACAGAGCAAAAACAAATTCAAGCTTTCTTTCTCGCAGAAAAACATTCGATCAAATGGCAAATCAGATCCCAGGTCATGTCATGAACGTAATGGCGATCAACTTTGACACACTTATGACTGTATCAGATGAAACTGTGAAGAAAATCTTCATCAAACTCGAAGCAGCTGGACTGAGACAATTTTTGGGATTATCTTCCCAAGAAATCTATACTAAAGAGATTCAGGATCTCTATGCCAACGGCTGTCACTACAACCGGCAGTATCGCAACTACTGTAAATGGTCAGCTACTGATCATTGACGAGGATTTCTTCTGCAACTATTTCAACTGCCTACTGATGGGCTAGTTAATCTCTCTGAAGTAAAGGCATCTGATGTTGAGGCGATGCAAACCTTCTGTCTGCTGATGGTTGAAAAATCAAAGTTTCCGATCCCAAGAAGGAAATGAAGCCAGAGCTGGAACTGCTGGTAGATATCGTAGCCAAAGGGCTTTTAGCAAAGGATCACTTACTCTTGAGAAATTTCAAGCTATGACTGCTATCGTAGCTGGTCGGAGACTGAACTGGAATAACTTAATTTTCAACATCTTGAGGAATATGTTTCAATTATCCAAGCAATCAAAGGGTAATGCGGTACAGCTCAGCTATCTGCTGAAAGTCAAAGGGCTGTTGACTGATGACTCTGAAAAAGCATCAAAACTAAAAATCTTCAATGCTAAGAATGTCCAGCCACAAAAGCAGAAACTGGACATAACTCCTGAGCAGTTCTTAAAGGTAAAGAAGGAGATTGGGACTCAGGAGGCTCCCAAGTCAGTTCAGAAAAAGAAGACTCTTCAGAAGAAGACAATCAAGCTCAAGTTGATTGTCAGTGAAACTAACTCTGAGAAGACTCCATCTCCCAAGGTCATCAAATAGCCAAGGACTTTGAAGACAAAACCTGCTGTTGCAGTTGGGACCATCGCAACTGAAAGACTGATCCAGTTGGGGGCTCAACAGTCTATCAAGGCTATCCCTCTGAAATCTATTCCAACTGAATCCTCAACTAAGGATCAGTTACCTCTGTCTGCTATTCTACCAAAGAAGAAGGTCACCAAATCAGGTGAAAAGAATAAAATTGTTGGAGTTAAGGCTCCATTGATCATTATCTCTAGCTACACCCATCTACCTCTTTCCATACTAAAGGGGCTAGTGATCAGAGAATCAATTGATGCGACTACTTCAAGGTTGAGCATTCCTCATGCCCTGACTGACTCAAAAGGCAAGGGAAAAATGCAAGAAGAGCCTAGGCCAACCAATGCAATCCAAACGCACATTGATCTTATTTGGCAAGAGATAAATGAATTCTCAGAAAACAATCTCAAGGCTTATGATGAATGGGTCAGATTCAGAACTGAAGTTTTTGCCAAGCAGCTTCAGAAGAAGTCAAAACTGAAGAAATTTGTTGATTTGGAAAATTTTGTTATGAAGTTAGTCAAGGCATCTACCATTGTTCAAGATCTGGAACAAAAGAACTATTTCTCCAATCAACTGAGAGCAAAGAAGCTACAGAAGATAGTTGCTCAACTGCGGCTGAACTATGATCCTACCAGTCCAACTGCATACAATGACATAGCTGTGCATGACCAACTGGACTTGGATCTTCTCACGTTGCAGATGGAAATCAAAAATTGGGAAATGGATCAAGAACAGATCATTCCAGCAGCCTCCCAAGATTTTTCATCAGAAGAACCAGCTGAACAATCAGTTCAAGAGCCTTCCAAGGACACAGTTGCTGAATCTTCTCAACAAGCAACTGCCCCTTCCACTTCAGTTGCTCAACCATCATCATCTTCAACACCTCCCTCTTCAACTGCTGATCCGAAGCTTTACTCTGCAGCAGAATTATCATTGGCCAATCTTGATGAGGTCATCAAATCAGTCACTTCTGATATTCATCTGGATACATCCAAATCAGTTGAAGATATTGTCTTGACTGAGGAACCAGCAGATCAGCCTATTGTTACTGAAGAACCAGTAGATCCTATTTTTGTTGAAAAACCAGCCGATCAAGCTATTATTTCTGAAAAACCACCCGATCAAGCTGTTATTTCTGAAGAACCAACCGAGAAGGCTATTTTTGGAGAAACTGAAGAGTCAGTTCAGTCAGTTGTTATGACTGAACATGCAATTTTTGAACAAATTGAAGAAGCTCAGCTGCACTAAGTTACAACTGAAGAATTGCCAGCTGAAGAGCCAGTTACTCAACCGACTGAAGAACCAGTTTTGGAATCAGCTGTGCAAGAAACTGAACAGTACTAGTCTCAACTGAACATCAATCTGAAGAACCTTCTACTACTTTTGTTCTTGCAAATGTCTCTTCTCCTCCCCAGCCTCAACAAGAACATACAACTGAAAATATTTCAGGAATGGTGACGCATGAAACCGAAGCAACTGACGGCACTATGGTTGTCTTTACTCAATAGGAACGGGTGCAGATTCCAGAAACTTCCGGAGCCATGTCTCCTGGTATTTCAGATACTGATGTCCTATTTGAAAAAATTCAGACTGTTCAAACAAACCTCGTCAGTATGATGAATGCTATTTCTAAAATACAGTCAACTCAGCTTGCGCACTCATTGAAGCTTAACTCTACCAATGAGTTTACCACGAACATACTACATCAAATCAATCAGAATGTGACTTCTCTCTTTCTCCAGATGGAAGAAATCAAGAATGATAAATTGTCGACTGAATCACATTTTCAAACTCTAGCATTAGTCGGCAAACGCTTTGATTTTCTGGAGAGTACAGTCACCAAAAGGATTGATATGCTGCAAAACATTGTGATGAATGTTGTGTCAGATATCGCAGCGGATGTTCGAATTTTATCCAAGAAAGTTGATGTGCTTGACAAAAAGGGGGAAATAGAGAGGTAGAAGAAATGAAGATCAACTGACTTCAGTTATTGGTTGAAGACTATAGCAGGAAATCTTTATTATTTTATTCTTTGTACGAATCAGTACATAGATTAGTTCCTGATTTTATTTGTTTGTACGAATCTGTACATTAGAAGAATTATTTTATCTACAATGAGTTCGAAGAATATTTTTGAGTTCAGTTAATCAGCTCATAATTTACAAGTTTTGTCAAACACCAAAAAGGGAAAAATTGTTGGAAACTTAATTTCGGTTATTTGACAAACTAAGTGTTTAATTTATTGGACTAACTGATCAAGTAGCTTGAAGTAACTGAACTACATAAATCAACTGACAGTTGCCTAACTAAAGATTAATGCGCAGTTTATCGAAGGCAACTGAAACCAGCTGAACTGAACTTACGAAGACAACTAACTGATCAGTGATATATTCAGTTGTGAGCTTACCAAGCGATTGCTTATCAGCTGATCATTCAGCTGTACACGTCATCAGTTGTTGAAAAAGACATTCAACCGACAACAGTACAAAGCAGACTGCAACTCATAGGGGAACTCCGCATTTCAGAGCTTACAGTGTACGAATGTCAGAGGTATATTGACGTGGCAATCAACGGGTATAAAGATTCAAATTATATTTAATGTTATCGTTGAAGAGAAGCCTATAAATAGGTGAGAAGAGCAGTTGAAGAAACAATCGATCTACCTATTCTCTTAAGCTTGCTGTTACCCTGCTGAAATTATCGCTCTTACTCAAGAATCAAAAAGTCACCCTTATCAGATTTATTTGTAGCATTTGAGACTACTTTTCGAGCATATAAGCACAAACCATTTTGTCGTTTATTTGAACTTCCACTAGATCAGTTGTGCTAAGTTCAGTCGAAGAACTGTGAGATATTTTGTAAACTAAGAGTTTAAGTTTTGGCAGTGTTAAGTCCAAACTGAAGTGGGTCTGTACAAGCTTTATATCGATCAAAGTCTTTTAGTGCATATCCTATCCTTGTGATAGAATGGGTGACGTAGGAGTAATTAAAATCTCCGAACATCCATAAATCTTTGTGTGTTCTTACTTCAGTTATTTATTCTATCTTTCAGTCAGTTTATTTCCGCAACTGTTATCAGTTAAACTGATTGTTATTGACTGACAAGATTCCTAATTTCAGTTTAAAAGCAATCAAGATATTCATAGCCTATGCATTCTACAAAAACTTCAAAGTTTATCAAATGGATGTCAAAAGCGCATTTCTGAACGGTCAGTTGCAAGAAGGGGTGTATGTAGAACAGCCTCCAGGTTTTGTAAATCACTCACTCCCAAATCATTTTTATCATCTTAATAAAGCTTTATATGGCCAAAAACTAGCGCCTCGAGCTTAGTATGAGACCCTATCAAAATTCTTGATTGATCATGATTTTAGAGTGGGAACATTTGATAAAACTATGTTCAAATTTATCAAGAAAGATCATTCATTAATTGTTGAAATTTATGTTGATGATATCATTTTTGGGTCAACTAACCCCAAATTATGTGATAAGTTTGCAAAGCTGATGCAGGAAAAATTCGAGATAAGCATGATGGGTGAACTGACATTCTTCTTTGGCTTGCAAGTGAAGCAACTGGAAATTGGCATTTTTATCATACATACCAAATACACAAAGGAGTTGCTGAAGAAATTTGGCATGGAAACATGTTCAGCTGCATCAACTCTCATGATCTCATCAGTTAAACTAGACAAAGATGAAGGAGGAATATCAGTTGAGATGCACTCTACAGGGGCTTAATAGGTTCTTTATTATACCTAACTGCTAGTCGTCTTGATATAATGTTTTATGTCTGTTTATGTGCTAGATTTCAAGCTAATCGTAAACAATTGCATTTCCTAGCTGCAAAACGTATATTGAAATGACTTTTTAAACTACATTTCCTAGCTGCAAAACGTATATTGAAATAACTAAAAGGCACACATAACATGGGCTTAGTTATGCTAAGGATTCATCTTTCAATTTAGTTAGCTATTTAGATGCAGACTATGCAAGATGCAAGCTTGATCGAAAAAGTACAAGTGGATCATGTCAATTTCTAGGAAACATACTGATATCATGGTTCAGCAAAAAGCAAACATCCATCGTAACTTCCACAACTGAAGCTGAGTATTTAGCTAGTGAAATTTGTTGTGCTCAACTGCTCTGGATTCAGCAACAACTGAAAGATTATGGAATAGTAGCTGAAGAGTCACCGATCTTCTGTGACAACACTAGCTCCATTGTGATCATATACAATCCAATTCTTCACTCCAAAACCAAACACATTGATGTCAGACATCATTTCATCAGAGACCATCCTCTTAAGAAGGACATCAGACTGGCTTATATCTCAATTGAACAACAAGAAGATGATATCTTCACCAAGTCATTACCCGATACTAAGTTTTCTTACTTTAGAAATATCTTAGGGCTTATTGATTTATCTTAAATGCTTAATTTAGGTGGAATGTTGAATTTTAGTAATTCAACTGATAAGACAATAGTCAATTGTTCATAAACTGAACTGAATCAGTTTCGAACTGATCAGTCAGTATTTTAATAAACTGATCTTATCCCATACGTTGACTAACTTTAATTTATTTTAAGTTCCTTAATTGAAAACGTTACAAATACAATTTATCAATTTAAATTTTGAATTTCAAACGTCTTATTTCCATTTTTATCTAATGGTTCAAACCAGTTCCAAAATTTAAATGATCAACGGTTGAATATCTTATTTATTTGGTCAAAACTTCTCACGGACTGCCATGTGTCCAAAATTTGAACGGTCACGAAATATAAATAAAAACCGCCTCTCAGAAGTGTCTAACCATTTCCAAAGTTTCTAAGTTAAGGATTTTAAGAGCTAATCACTCGTACCCTTCTCTCTTTATAGTTAAATTCAATCAAATGGCATCTCAGACACCTGCTTATCTCTCAAATGTTGTTGCAATCGATTTTCGCAAATTCTGAAGAATTAGTTCCTAGCTTATTTGAAAATATCGAAGCATCTGGGCTTCATACCTTCCTAGGGTTGGCAATCTAAGAAATCTACGCTATTGAGATTCTCCCCAGAGCTTCGTACCTTCCTTGGGCTTCGTACCTACTGAATGACCACGTTCGGATCGTGGACGAAGAATTTTCCAGGAGTTTGTTTCAACTCCCCTTAAGGCCTCTCGAGTTTCTCAGAGGTTTCTACTGCTGATATTGAAGAGATGCAGACCACTCTGTCTGCAACTAGATAAAAGATCAAAGTGTCTGACCCAAAGAAAGAGCTGAAGCCAGAGTGCCATCAACTGGCTGAAATTGTTTCTAAGTGTAAGGTCAAAAATATAATAACGTAATCAAACTGTATGCAAATATAAGAAAAATAACTAATTAAACAGTTTTAATTGTATGAATTAATTATGATGTGCATGATTCCATGTTTAAAATAGGGTTTTCTGTTATAATGCATAAAATTGTATTTTAAAAGCTATTCGAGACGCGATCGAGGACGGAGATCGGGGACCATATGAGAGAAAATATTTTTATTAAATAATTATTTTTAATGTTTATGTGTGGTATATTTTAAATGGAAATTTCTGAATTGTAATGTCTAAAATACAATGACGTAATCCAACTGCATGCAAATTTATATAAAATATAAAATGACTAATTAAACAGTTTTAATGGTATGAATTAATTATGATGCGCATTATTACATGTTTAAAATAGAGTTTTCTGTTAAAATGCATAAAACTGTATTTTAAAGGCTATTTGAGATGCGATCGAGGAACGGAGACCGGGGACCATATAAGAGAAAATATTTTTATTAAATAATTATTTAAATTGTTTAATGTGTGGTGTAATTTAAATGAAATTTTCGAAAATGAGGTGTTTTTTATATGTCGAGTCATATTTTAAACCGATATTAAATTTTCAACAAAAAGATGAACTTTTTTATAACTCGGCTAATATTTTCACAAACTTTCCTAAAAAAAATAATTTAAATATTAACTAATAGATTTAATGGGCCTATTATACTTGGTTAATGGGCCTAAAACATGTACTATGTGTTTTAATTAACATAAAAAGCCAAAAACCCTAACCTTAACACACGCAACTACACGCCCCACCCCTCTAAAAAACAAAAGGACTCTTCCATCAGCCAAGCAACACACACCACACGAATTTGGAGAAGAAAACTCACGATTTTTGAAAGCAAAATTCAGCAAGGCCCTCTCCGTCGACGTCCCTCGCATCGCAAGTTTTTTTGCGTGCGTGAAATACGGAAAGACACGCCTTAATCTCCTTTTCTCATCTATCATACCATATTATGTGTTTGATGTATATTTGAATGAAAAATATGTTGCCTTGTTATATTTTTGTTTTATTGTCATGCCATGCCAAAAACTCTTGTTTTTATGATTCAAAACTCATGCTAAGGATACTTAGAGGGGTTGCCATGGTAGGAACACCAAAAAGGATGGACTTGTAGAGGGTTTAAGGGCCTAAACAGGTTGGCATAAGGGCTGCACCAGCAGGGACGAAGGCTTGAACGAAATAGAGTCCTTAACGGCTAGGGTTCTTCGGCTATGAGTCCTTGATGGCCACGGCTTCTAGCTGCTGTTAGGGTGTGACCATGAGAACTAAAGGGGTTGTAGTATGGTTCAAGGGGGGCTGCATGATGCTAGGTTCGAAATGCTAGGTGATCACGTGAGGAAAAGGGGGTTAGCCGCGCATGCCTTGGGACGGGTTTGAGGGGCCGTGGGTTTTAGACTTCTCAAGATCGGTCCAGTAGGGTCCATAGGTGTCCACTAGGGTCCTAGGATGGTCAACTTGGGCCTGGTCATGGTGGATAAGGGTTAGGTCCGAGGGTTGCATGGGTAGATGGCTAGGGTTTTCAAGTTAGGGAAAGAAAAATTCAGTAGCTGATTTCTGCTTTTCCAATGATTTAATGGGCTTGAATTGGACTATATATGGTTTAATTAGGTGTTAATAATGTTTGGTTCAAGTTTGGGAAAGTTGGGTTAAGTTTCGAGTCCATACGATTCAAATCCAGGGATATAAGTCTAAGTTTAAAAACGAATTGGTAAATTAGTCGAGAAGCTAAAGTTTATGTTTAAGAAATATTTATTGACATATTTTAAGGTGTTATGTTATGTTAAGGTTGGAATGATTTGGGTCGTCTTTTTAAGGTCGAAAGGTAAATTTGGAAAGTTAGGATTTCAGGGGCAAAACGATCATTTTATACCTGAAAAATGTTAGACATCCTGGCAGTGCCTTGAATGTTGTAATAAACGTTAAAATATTTATTTCAAATGTTTATGAATTTTATGATGAAACGGTAATGCTAAAAGACATGTTGCATGTTTGGTTTAAAAGAAAAATGATTTATATGTACATGAATTTTTATAAGTGATGGAAATATAAAAAGTTGAAGGAGGTGAATTGATTGTCACTAATACGATGATATGTAAGGCCGAGGCTCAGTTGACGCGTGAGAGTGTCGTTGATTTCCCCGCCGCTCGGTACCGTGGTAATACGTAGATGGATCCATCGACCTACAGCTAATATGAAATTCACAATTGAGGATCTGAATTCAATAAAAAGGGAAACGTATACGTAAATGATGAAAAGAAATATGATATGATATGTTGAAAGAAAAATGCTAGAGTTTACGTTCATGAAAAATTATTTTATTAAAAGAATTTTCTCTTTTATTTGTGAATGTATATGTATTACTTGGTATCATGGTTAAGATTTGCTGAGTCAATAGACTCACTAGGTGTGATCGATACAGGTGAGCATGAGATTGATGTTAATGGAGGTCATGATGGTTGAATTAACTGAACTGAAGGTGCACACAACTCGAGGACCGTCGCTAGTTTTTCCGCAAATAAAAGTAAGTTTATGATTTATGATTACTTAAAGATTTTTATGCCTCAAATGCTTTTGAAAGGTTTTGAGATGTTTTGAAAGTTTATGCTTTATTTTGAAATGCTAGTTTTAGGTTTTGATTCAGGTTTATGATTTTACGTTTTGAATTGAGTTTTTCTAGGATTTTCAAGTAATAGGTTTGTTAGGATTGGTTACAAGGGTCGAAGTGTTTAAAATGAGGGTTGAATAAACACTTAAATATATTTGACTTTTTTTCGATAAAGGTGAATCAGTTTAGTAATAAACTGGATTCAAGAATCTTGTTATCAATGTCAATAAGTTAACTAGTATAAGTGTGGAAATAAACTGACTGACTGATTGAATACTCAAGGAATTGCTGAAGTAAAGAACATAAAAGATTTTACGGATGTTCAGAGACTTCAAATGCTCCTATGTCACCCCTTCTATCTACAAGGATATGATATTCACTAAAAGATTTTGATTAATTACAAAAACTGTAATAACCCACTTCAGTTTGGTCTTAACAGCCAAACTGAAACTCTTAGTAAATATACAACTTATCAGTATACAACTGATTTTCTTATCTTAGCACAACTGATCTTACGAGATCGAATACAACAATGTAAGGTGCTAGTGCTTTTGCTCAGATTATAGCCTGAAAGCTATGAATACTTTGTGAGTTTTTATATCTAAATATCGTAGCTGAACTTGTAAGATTGAATTCAAAATTCACTCAAAGTAATTTTTCGCAAAAGTTCTTCTCTCAGCTGAACTTTAAGCCTATTTATAGGCTTTGCTTCCAACGATAATATTGAATGTATTTAAATGACTTTTATCCGTTGATTTGTACTTTCTGAATGTGTAAAGATTCTTCTGACAATAGTACACTGGAATTCAGATATGCGGCGCTTCCACTTCAAATTACAGTCTGCTTTTGTACCAATTGTCGGTTGTTGGCTACGCTCCTAACTGATGACGTGTTAAACTGATTGTCAGTTGACTATATAACCGATCAGTTGATTTGTCTACATAACTTATCAGTCTTAACTGATAGTTCACAGATTCAGTTAGATTCGATCATTTCGATTGCTTTCGATTATTTAGCGCATTAATTATCAGTTCGGGCAACTTCATTTTAAGATTGAATTAATTCAATTGAGTCGATCATTTCAGCAATCTTCACAAGTTTTATTTCTCAAACTCCAAAATTATCATTCCAATAATTTCCCCTTTTTTGGTGTTTGACAAAACATAGAATTCAGGAACTGGTAAACTCCATCGTAGTTAAAATAATCTAAATTATTGTAGATAAAATAATCTTTCTATGTACATATTCGTACAAGTAAAGAATGAAATAATTAAATGTATAGTTTCGTACAAATCAAATAATGAAGGAATGGATGAAATGTCGTCTAACTGATCTTGCTGCTGCTTTACACTTCTTTGCTCTTTTGTCAGCAGGTTTTTGATCAGTTGGTTGACTCGATCTTATCTTTGATCAATGATGCTGCTCTTCTTCTTCCACCTTTTTGTCAACACCAGCAAGGGCATAGAGAAGGCGGACTTCCGCGATGATTTGAGATATAGCAGCATTCAGCATCTGTTCTTGCATCAAATCCATCCTCTTTGAGAATGTTCGAGAGTTAGAAAAGAGTAAAGTAAACTGAGTGAGAGCGGCACGTTTGTTTATGTTTGTGACTATTCAAATTTTTGGACACGTGATTGTCCGAGATTAATTTGAGTATATGACGTGTATTTCATATATAAATATGGAAGATGAGTCGATTGAACTGCTAGGGATCAAATGTCCAATTAAAATCAATGAATAACATGATTAATGAAGTATTTTTTAAGTCACAAAATTTATTGTGGAATCTCAAGCGAAATGAGAATCAGTTAACATATATGATAAGATCAGTTAAGTCAAGAATTGAACGATAATTTGAAAACAAAATCAGTTCAGTTTAAGACCAATTGATAATTGTCTTATCAGTTAACCAATTATAATTCAACGTTCTCCCTAAATATATGCAATAAATAAGATAAAAGAAATCTTATCCTCGGAAACTGAATCGACGGTGGCTGACAGAGATATTTTCATATCCTCTGTCAAGAGTAATGATATCAACTCTTCATATGGATCTGATTCTATAAATAAGAACAAACTAGTTAGATGCAAGATCACTTCGAAAATTTTAGCAGATAATTCAAGGTAGTAGCAGATGGACAAAGAAATCAGTTCCCAGCAACCCAACCTTGAGGATGAGTTCAAGCTATCGATCGAGGCAGCTCGGCATCTCAAGATAAAAGACAGTGTCTTTGATAAGACAATGTCTACCTGGACAAAGATCCAGGAACTGTAGTCCTTCAGAGATGAGGGACTAATTGCCATGAGGAAACAAATCGCAACTGAAAACAAGTATAAGATGTGCCTCTACATTGCTCATACTTCAGAACATCTTCAAAGATTAAGGTGTCTACCTCCTGATGCTCCTCAAGGAGCAGAAGGTTCTGGGAAAGGATTGCCTTCTCATAAGACTTCATGATGACCACCATCGGAAGGTAAGCCGCGTGAATGTCCTTCCGGCAAGATGATGTAGAAAAAAATAATAAATAAATAATTTAATAGCAGCCTGCTTTTATCAATGAAATTTTTATTTTTGTCAATGTTATTAATCCTTTACTGCTTTATTATTTCTTGCATTCAAACTTGACAACAAATTGACATATAAAAATGTTAACAAGTCTAAGACAAATCAATTAAACAAAGAATATTTTGAAAATAAGAAACTTAGTCTCGGGTAATAGCTTGGTGAAGATGTTTGCTGCTTGTTTCTCAGTTGAGATGTACACCAGTCTGATCTCCTTTTTGAAAGCATGATCTCTGATGAAGTGATGTCTGACATCGATCTGCTTAGTCCTAAAGTGAAGAACTGGATTGTAGGCAATCGCAATGGTGCTTGTATTATCACAGAAGATTGGTGATTCTTCTGCAATGAATCTGTAATCTTTCAGTTGTTGCTGAATTCAGAGCAGTTGGGCACAACAACTTTCAGCAGCTAGATATTCTGCTTCAGGTTGTGGAATTTGCAATGGATGTTTGCTTTTTGCTGAACCAGGAAATAAGTCTTTCTCCCAGAAACTGAAAAGATCCACTGGTGCTTTTTCTATCAAGTTTATATCCTGCATAATCTGCATCCGAATGGCCAACTAAATCGAAAGATCAGTCCTTAGCATACCATAAGCCCACATTTTGTGTGCCTTTAAGATATTTTAATATTCGTTTGGCAGCTGAAAATGTAATTGTTTAGGATCTGCTTGAAATCTAGCACACATACAAACAACAAACACAATATCATGAGGGCTAGCAATTAGATAAAGTAAAAAAACTATTAAACCTTGTAAAGTGCTATCTCAACTGATATTCTCCATTCATCTTTATTTAATTTGATTGATCAACTCATGGGTGTATTTGCAGCTGAACATGTTTCCATGCCAAAATTTTTAAGCAGTTCCTTCACATATTTGGTTTGACTGATAAAAGTACCATTTTCTAGTTGCCTCACTTGCAGACAAAGAAAGAACGTCAGTTCACCAATCATGCTCTTCTCGAATTTATCATGCATTAACTTAGCAAACGTCTCGCTTAAGTTGGGTTAGTTGACCCAAAAATAATATCATCAACATAATTTGTACAATTAAAGTATGATTTTTCTTTGTAAATTTGAACAAACTTTATCAACTGTTCCAACTATAAAGTTGTGATCAGTTAAAAATTTTGATACCAAGCTCTAGGAGCTTGTTTGAGACCATACACTGCTTTGTTCAAATGATAAACATGATTACGAAAAGATTGATTTACAAAACCTTGTGGTTGTTCGACGTAGAATTCTTCTTGTAATTGATCATTTAGGAATGCACTTTTTACATCCATCTGGTATAGTTTGAAGTCTATAAAGGAGGCTTAGGCAAGGAAAATTCATATTGCTTCCAGTCGTGCAACTGGTACATAAGTTTCATCATAATCAATTCATTCCTCTTGCATGTACCCTTTTGCTACGAACCTTGCTTTGTTGCGCAAAACTGAACCATCTTAGTTCAGTTTGTTTCTGTAAACCCTATTTGGTACCTTTAATTTTTTTTGAGGGTGGTCTTTGAACTAAAGTCCAGACATTGTTATAGGTAAACTGATTCAACTCTTCTTGCATAGCATTTATCCATTTAGGATCAATTAGAGCTTCATCGGTTTTCGTTGGTTCAATTTAATAAACAAATGTTGAGTGTGCAAATAAATTGAACTTTTGATTTCTACTTCTTACTGGATCAGATGGATTACCTATCACTAAATCTTGTGGATGTGATTTGTTCCATCTATAGTTGGAACTAGTTGGATCAATTTCATCAACTGTTTCAGTTTTTAACTGAATATTTCTTTCAGTTTTAGTTGCAACAGTTTCAGTTGGTATTTGAATATCATCACGTTGTTCAACCAATTTCTTGTTAGGAATAGCTTCTTGTTCAACAGTATGCTAAAACTGATAAAGGAATATATCTTGGCTATTCTTCAGTTAGCAAGGCTTACAGAGTGTTTAATAAGCGTACTTTAAATGTAGAAGAATCAATTCATGTTGCATTTGATAAATCTGCACTAATCAATAAGTCAATTGATCCAATTGAGCTAACTAATCGCTTAACAGAAATTAGCTTGGAATATGATAGTGAAGAAGACTTTCACGTCAATCGAAACATCTTTCAAACACCAGAACCAGAAGTCGTGGATCAAACAGTTGAACAGGAAGTTGTTCCTAACAATCAGTTGGTTGAACAATGCGATGATATTCAAATACCAACTGAAACTGAAAGAAATGTTCAGTTACAACTGAAATATTTGCTGAAATTGATCCAATTGGTTCCAACTACAACTGGAACAAATCACATCCACAAGATTTGGTGATAGGTAATCCATCTGATTCAGTAAGAACTAGAAATCAAATGTTCAATTTATTTGCACACTCAACATTTGTTTCTCAAATAGAACCAAAGAAAACCGATGAAGCTCTAACTGATCCAAACTGGATAAATGCTATGCTAGAAGAGCTGAATCAATTTACCCATAACAATATCTGAACTTTTGTTCCAAGACCACCTTCAAAAACAATTATAGGTACAAAATGGGTTTATAGAAACAAACTGAACGAAGATGGTTCAGTTGTGCGCAACAAAGCAAGGTTGGTGGCACACGGTTACAGGCAAGAGGAAGGAATTGATTATGATGAAACTTATGCACCATTTGCACGACTGGAAGCAATAAGAATATTCCTCGCCTATGCCTCCTTCATCGACTTCAAGGTATACTAGATGGATGTCAAAATTGCATTCCTAAATGGTAAGTTACAGGAAGAAGTCTACGTCGAACAACCACCAGGTTTTGTAAATCATTATTTTCCTGATTATGTTTATCATTTGAACAAAGCATTGTATGGTCTCAAACAAGCTCCCAGAGCTTGGTATGAAACTTTATCAAAAAATTTAACTGATCAAGACTTTATAGTTGGAAGAGTCGATAAAACTCTGTTCAAATTTATAAAGAAAAATCATACATTACTTGTACAAATTTATATTGATGATATTATTTTTGGGTCAACTAACCCCAAATTATGCGAGAAGTTTGCTAAGTTAATGCAGGATAAATTTGAGATGAGAATGATGGGTGAACTGACATTCTTTCTTTTTCTGCAAGTGAAACAACTAGAAACTGGTACATTTATCAGTCAAATCAAATATACGAAAGAACTGCTTAAGAAGTTTGGCATGCAAATATGTTCAGCTCCAAATACTATCATGAGTTTATCAATAAAATTAGATAAAGATGAAGGGGGAATATCATTTGATATTGCACTTTACAGAGGTTTAATAGGTTCTTTACTTTACCGAACTGCTATTTGTCCTGATATAGTGTTTATTGTATGCATGTGTCCTAGATTTCAAGCAGATCCTAAACAATAGCATTTTTTAGCTGCCAAACGAATATTAAAATATCTTAAAGGCACACAAAATGGCTTATGGTATGCTAAAGACTCATCTTTCAATTTAGTTGTCTATTCAGATGCAGATTATGCAGGATGTAAACTTGATAGAAAAAGCACCAGTGGATAATGTCAGTTTTTGGGAGAAAGAATAACTTCCTGGTTCAGCAAAAAGCAAACATCCATAGAAACTTCCACAACTGAAGCAGAATATCTAGTTGCTGAAAGCTACTGTGGGGTTTTTTTATAAATAATTTAAAATTATAAAATGCTTTCAAAATTAATTTTGAAAAAACAATTTCACATATACTTTAATATGTGCTTACGAAGCACGAACACTGGTCCACGTGGAGCATGGTCTGTGCTTACGAAGCACGAACGCTCCGTCGTCCGTGCTTCGTAAGCACGAACACTCCACATGTCCCATCTTAATCCCTATCTTTCTCTATCCATTCTCTCCTAGTTCTTCTTTCTTTTACCCTTCTATTTCCATTTCCTTCCATTTTCATTTCTCCATTTCTCTGCAATTTCTTCCTTTGTTACGATTTCTTTATTCGTCACCGAACAACTTTTGAGATCGTTACTTATCGTAGAACGAAGGTTAGAAGATCGACAGTTTATTTCAGAATAACATATAATCGAGGTCCAGAAGATCCTAGTGTCCTATATTTACAAGAAACACATATGCCATCAACAGTTTCTTCATTAACCGTAGATGATATTGTCAAAGTGAAGAGGTCAGACAATTTGATTTGGAAGCTATACACTAATAATTATATGCACAATCGTTTCTTGCATATTTTAATCATATGGGTTTCTATAGGAGTTTTAGAATGTGGCTCACAAGTTTTTGATAATCATTTGATTACTGCTCTTGTTGAACGTTGGCAACGTGAGACACACACGTTTCATTTTACATGTGGTGAAGCAACAATCACTATTGGAAACTTAATTTCGGTGATTTGACAAACTAAGAGATTAAATCTATTGAACTAACTGATCACGAACTGACAGTTGCCTAACTGAAGAATAATGCGCAAATTATCGAAGGCAACTGAAGCCAACTGAACTTAAATTACAACTGACTGATTAGTTGGAAACTGATCAGCTGAGCAGAACTGGACTTTGGAAGACAACTGACTGATCAGTTGATATATTCAGTTATGAGCTTACCAGCGAGTGCTTATCAACTGATCCTTCAGCTGAACACGTCATCAGTTGAAAAGGACATTCAACCGACAAAAGTACAAAGCAGACTGTGACTCGTAGTGGAACGCCGCATTTCAGAGTCTACAATGTAGAAATGTCAGAAGTATATTGATGTGGCAATCAATGGATATAAAGATTCAAATCATATTTAATGTTACCGTTGGAAGGAAGCCTATAAATAAGTGAGAAGAGCAGTTGAGAAACAACTCTCTTATCAATACAATTCATCTGTTCTCTCATGCTTGATGTTACCATGCCAAATTTATTACTCTCATTTGAGATTCAAAAAGCTCACACTTATCAGAATTATTCGTAGCATTTGAGGCTACTTTTCGAGCTTACTAGCACAAACCATTGTATCATTTATTTGATCTAAGCTAGATCAGTTGTGCTAAGTTCAGTCGAGAACTGTGAGAAATTTAGTAAACTGAGAGTTTCAGTTTTGGCAGTGTTAAGTCCAAACTGAAGTGGGTCTGTACAAGTTTTGTATTAATCAAAGTCTTTTAGTGCATATCATATCCTTGTGATAGAAGGGGTGACGTAGGAGATTCAATCTCCGAACATCCATAAATCTTTGTGTTATTACTTCAGTCATTTATTCTATATTTCAGTCATTTTATTTCCGCAACTATATTCAGTTAAACTGATTGTCATCGACTGATAAGATTCCTAGGTTTCAATTTATCACTAAACTGACACTTCGTTCGGAAAGGTTATAAAAATCGTGAGTGTTTATTCAACCCCTATCTTCTAAACACCTTCCAACTTATCAACCGATCCTAACAAGTGGTATCAGAGCAGTTGAATCTTGTCTCAGAATATTTTTACTTACAACTGATCACCACTGTCTTCATTCAACAAAATACCGATGCTTTCCATGGAAGATTTTGATGACTGGAAAATAAGAATGCGGGCTCATTTAGCTGCACAAGACGATGATATGTGGTATGTCATCACTGATGGTCCCATGAAGATTCTAAAAGCAAACACTGCAGTTGCCATTACTGACAGGGCACCTCATCGCATAGAAAAGCCTAGAGATGAATGAACAACTGAGGACAAAAGAAAAGCAAACTTGGATAATGTGGCCAAGGACGTCTTATACAAAACACTGGACAAAGTCACGTTCAGCAAAATCAAAATGTACAAAACGGCCAAAGAGATATGTGAAAAACCTATCCAGCTGTAGTGAAGGAAATGAACAAACCAAGGAGAACAAGCTATCAGTTGCTGTTCAAAAATTTGATAATATCAAGATGAAAGCTAGAGAGTCTATGTACGAATATGATGAAAGAGTCAGCTGCATCATCAATGAACCGAACGCAGCTGGAAAAGTGTACTCAAACAAAGAAATGGCACTGAAGGTGGTAAGAGGACTTCCCAAAAAGTGGGATGTCAAGACCATGTCTATGCGTGAATCAAAAGATAACAAATTTGAACTACATGATCTATTTGCTGATCTAAAGGCATATGAATTTGAACTACAGACCAGAGAAGGGGAACTTTCTACACCAGCTGTCACTACTGCTTTAACTGGTGTCAGACAGGAACCAACTGGTTCAACTGACAGATCTGCTGATCAAATTAGCAATGATGCCATTTCATTGTTTATCAAAAAAATTGGAAGGTTTATGGGGAAGAATCAAGGAAACTTCCAGAAGCAATATCAAAATAACCAATCCAAAGAAGAATCCTATATTTGCTAAAACTGTGGCAAATCAGGTCATTTCATAGTAGACTGTCCTAAGCCAAAGAAGGACAGTCGATGATCAATTGAAAAAGCAAAGAAGCCCTTTGAGCACAGGAGAAGGACTAAGGATGACAAGAGATCATCGAAAAAGAAACATGAAGTGCTCTTGGCTGAAAAGAGCAAATCCAAGTGGGCTGAAACTGAAAGTGATGAGTCAGAACCTGAAAGCCCTAGCAGCTCAAGTGATGATGAAGAGGAAGTCAAGTGCTTGATGGCAGATGATGCTGAACTGGATTCAGCAAGTGAACAGATATTTGACTTTAGCTCCATTGATTTCACTCGTGAGGAACTCATTACCACATTGCATGACATGGTAAATGAGTATTACAAACTTGCTCGATCATTTGAGAAGGTCAAAGCTAAGCAAAATGATCCCAATGATAACAGAACTGAAACTAATAAGCCAGTTGAAGTGTTTAATTTAAAAAGGGAGATTGCGAAGCAAAATGCCGAACTGATCGAGAACCAAGCTTTGATATGTCAGTTAAAAACTGAGATTTCAAAAATACCGAATTGATTCAAGCTTGGAACAATTCCCCAATTATATTAACTGAAATGCAGAATGCTCAGAAATCAGTTTCTGATAAAACTGGTTTAGGTTTTAACAGTCATGTTGAAAACTCTGCAAGTGATACTCTACCAAGGTTGAATAATAACAAAGGAAAATACATTACCTTTGTAAAATCAACCATGGTAAATGAACATTCAGAACCAAGTAAACCAACTGTTCAATCGACTGAAAGTAAGAACAAAGGAAACAATATGGTATTGGATATAGCTCAGAGAGTTCAACTGATACAAGAAACTGGTCTCCTAAACGATTCAGTTACGAATACCACTACTCAAGGAATGGCTATTACAATTACTACAATTGTAAGTCAGTTCAAAAACGGTATCAAAAGAACAGTCAGTTTAAAACAGAATTAATTCATACTGTTTCATCCTCACATCACACACATATT
Source organism: Primulina tabacum (assembly GCF_025594145.1). Lineage (NCBI taxonomy): Eukaryota > Viridiplantae > Streptophyta > Magnoliopsida > Lamiales > Gesneriaceae > Primulina > Primulina tabacum. The sequence continues at coordinate 13,420,855 of NC_134559.1, forward strand.
GCCAAAAATTCAAGAAAAACCATTTGGAACGCAGCAACTGGGAAGTCAGTTAGACTTCATCCAAGTCTGGGTTCCTCAAGAACTAATCAGTTTATGACCCAAATGAATATAGGTACCAAAATTATATAATGTGTGTGATCGCAGGTGAAAGGTACAAGCAGAGAATCAACTTGGTATCTTGACAGTGGATGTTCGCGACATATGACAGGATATGCAAATTTGCTATCTCAACTGATCAAATATACTTGACAAAACATCAGTTTTGGAGATAACTCCAAAGGTAAAACTGTGGGTAAGGGTAAGCTTATCCATGATAACTTTACAATTAAAGATGTTTTGCTAGTGGAAAATTTGAAATATAACTTGATAAGCATCAGTCAGTTATGCGACAATAATTTCTCAGTTCAGTTTGACAGACACACGTGTTCAGTTAGAGACTCAATTGATGAGGTCATAATAACTAGAAATCCTTGTGGTAATACTTACAAAGTAAGTTGGACTGAACACCTTATCCACCAGGCATAAGAGATTAAACCACTTAAACTTTAAATCTATTGCCTATCTGAGTACCAACGATCTTGTAACTGGTTTGCCCAAAATAGATTTTTCAAAAGATAAAATTTGTTCAGCATGCCAGTTTGGAAAACAAGTAAGATCTTCATTCAAAAACAGAGGTTGTAAATCATCTTCCCGATGCTTAGAACTGTTGCACATGGATCTTTTTGGTCCAATACTAGTCATGAGTTTATGGGGAATGAAATACACCCTATTAGTTGTGGATGACTTTTCAAGATTTACTTGGGTAATTTTTATCAAATCAAAAGACCAAACTGCTGCATAACTGATTAAGCTCTTCAAAAGACTTTTAAATGAAAAATCAGTTGGGATTGATTGAATAAGATCTGACAGAGGGACTGAATTCATCAATCAAAATCTTTCAACTTTTCTAGAAAATACTAGAATCAAACATGAGCTCTCAGCAGCTAGAACACCTCAGCAAAATGGTGTAGGTGAGAGAAGAAATCGGACCCTCAAAAAAGCTGCTAGAACAATGCTTGCTGATTCTGGTATTTCTCAAAGGTTTTGGGCTGAAGCAGTAAACACTGCGTGTTACACTCAGAACAGACCAATGATTAATAAGAATCATGTGAAAACACCATATGAGATCTGGCATGGAAGAAAAAGTGTGGTTTTCTATTTTAATATATTTGGCTGCAGATGTTTTATTCTTGATAATGGTAAAAATAATTTAAAAGCCTTTGATGCTAAATCTGCAGAGGGAATATTTCTTGGATATTCTTCAGTTAGCAAAGCATATAGAGTTTTTAATAAAAATTCTTTAAATGTTGAAGAATCTATCCATGTTGTTTTTGATGAAACTGTACTAACTGATAAGCCAACTGATCCAGTTGAGCTAGTTGATCGATTTACAGAGATCGGTTTGGAGGAATGAAAATGAAGAAGAAAATCATATCAATCGAAACATCCTTCAAACACCTGAAACAGAAATTTTAGATCAATCAGTTGAACATGAACATGCTCCTGATAATCAGTTGGTGGAGCAAACAGATGATATTCAGTTACCAACTGAAACAGCTCCAACTGAAATTGAAAACATTCAGTTGCCAACAGAAGCAGTTGCTGATATGGAAGCAACATATAATGAGTTCAGATGGAAGAAATCACATCCACCAGAATTGGTGATAGGCAATCCATCTGACCCGATAAGAACAAGAAATCAAATGCTTAATTTGTTTATTCATTCTGCTTTTGTCTCACAACTGGAACAAAAGAAAACTGATGAGGCTCTTGCTGATCCTAACTGTTAAATGCAATGCAAGATGAGCTAAATCAGTTTACTCATAACAATGTCTGGGACTTAGTTCCAAGACCAGTTTATAAAACAATTATAGGTACAAAGTGAGTATTCATAAATAAACTGAACGAAGATGGTTCAGTTTCACGCAACAAAGCAAGATTGGTAGCACAAGGATATAGACAGGAAGAAGGAATTGACTATGATGAAACATATGCACCAGTTGCAAGACTGGAAGCAATCAGAATATTCATTTCCTATGAATCATTCAAGAACTTCAAGGTCTATCAAATAGATGTAAAAAGTGCATTTCTGAATGGTCAGTTGCAAGAAGAAGTGTATTTTGAACAACCTCCAGGTTTTATCAATCATTTTTTTCCTAATCATGTCTATCATTTAAACAAGCTCCAAGAGCTTGGTATGAGACACTTTCAAAATTTTTAACTGATCATGATTTTACTGTTGGATCAGTTGACAAGACCTTGTTCAAATTTTTTAAAAATTATCATATTTTACTTGTGCAAATTTATGTTGATGATATCATATTTGGGTCAACTAACCCCAAATTATGTGAGAAATTTTCTAAGTTAATGCAGGACAAATTTGAGATGAGCATGATGGGTGAACTGACATTTTTCCTCGGTCTACAAGTGAAACAACTTGAAACTAGTGTCTTTATCTGTCAGACAAAATACACGAAGGAATTGCTCAAGAACATTGGCATGGAAACATGTTCAACTGCAAGAACTCCCATGAGTTCATCAATTAAACTGGACAATGTTCAAGGGGAAATATCAGTTGAGACGTCACTCTACAGAGGTTTAATATGTTCATTATTGTACCTAACTGCTACTCGTCCTAATATTATTTTTTTGTTTGCATGTGTGCTAGATTTCTAGCAAATCCTAAGCAATCGAATTTTTCAGTTGCCAAAAGAATTTTAAAATATCTAAAAGGCACTCAAAATGTGGGATTATGGTACGCTAAAGACTCTTCTTTCAATTTAGTTGGATATTCAGATGCAGATTATGCAGGATGTAAGCTAGATCGTAAAAGCACCAGTGGATCATGTCAGTTTCTAGGAGACATACTGATCTCTTGGTTCAGCAAGAAGCAAACATCCATAGCCACTTCCACAACTGAAGAAGAATACCTTGTTGCTGGAAGCCGTTGTGCCCAACTGCTCTGGATTCAGCAACAACTGAAAGATTATAGAGTTGATGCTAAAGAATCTCCCATATTTTGAGACAATACAAGTACAATTGCGATTACATATAATCTAGTTCTTAACTCAAGGACCATGCACATTGATGTCAGACATCACTTCATCAGAGATCATGCTCTGAAAAAAGCTATCAGACTGGAATATGTGTCAACTGAACAACAAGCTGCTGACATCTTCACCAAACCCTTGACAGAGGCTAAGTTTTCTCACTTTCGCAATATACTTGGTTTAATAGATTTATCTTAATCAGTTTTAATGAGGTTTTGTAATTTGTTGTTCATTTAGTTTGTCATTTATTATTTAAATGCTTATCAACTTATTTCAGTTATGTCACTCATCAGTTCATATGTTCAGTTCTTTAACTGTCTGTCAACTGATGTCAGTTATTAATTAATCATTTATTGTATTCAGTTAGTTAATTATTTATCAACTGATGTAAGTGCAGTTTTTGCAGAAAATAAAGAGACAACAATAATGCAAAACAGAATTTTATTAAGCATGAAATCGAATCCATACAACATTATTCAGTTGCTTCCCTACAGCTTCTTGCCAATCATTTAACCAATTTACAAGTTCTTGGCTATGCAGTTCTCTGACAAATTCAAAATTAGAGACCTTCTCAAGCTGATGCCATTCTTTTCACAGCATCACATGCCACAGAATTATATCAGTGACAAGATGAGAAACGCGTCGGACGTTAAAACGCCTGAAATACTTTCTGGCTACAGCTCTTTGTTGAGTAGAGGGAACTGGGCCGTGTCTCTGAAAAGACTAAGGTTCGTGGACTTTAATCCAAGAAGACATCACCTTCAACCAGATGAACTTTATGATGTCTTTCTTCACATCTTCCATTTGTCGTGCCCTTTGTGTCAAAATGTGATGATTGTTGCTGCAAGCATCTGAAATGATTGAACCAGACTCACTTGACAAACTAGACACACTCGACATATTGAATTGTTATTATCTAACATTGTTTTCATCTTACTTATAGATAGATCTCATTTAATATTGAAGAAGATGAAGAAACTCAAGTCAACTGAACCGTCTTTTGACTCATACAGAATAAGTTTCTCCTACCCTCACTTTTAGTTATATGCGTTTATTAAGGGGGAATGTCGATTTGAAAAGTTAACTAAGAAGACAATAGTCAGTTGGTCCTCAACTGAACTGACTAAGTTCTCAACTGGTCATTCAGCTGCTGACCTAACTGATCTTCTCCTTTCTGTTAAATGATAAATCGAATAATATTCTATGTTAAATGAAGTGACTGTTTTTTGAAGCATTAAATGCTGTCTTTCAATGAATAGTATTTTGAAACATGGACCCACTCAATTCATTCATATTCTACACACATTTTTATCACACGTACACACGTTGTTAATTTAAAATTTTCTGGACTAACACGTGTCCAATAATTTGAACAGTCACTTACATATGTACTATACCCCGTTTCATTTCAGTTTTTCTTTTATGCGCACATTCAAGCACTCAAAGCAAATTCTCTACTCAAGCAAATTTGTCTCACAGATTTCAAGCTACTCAAATGGCCAACCAAATTCCTGCTCATGTGATGAACGCTATGGCGATTGATTTTGACTCTATCTTAACTGTGAAAGACGAAGAAGTCAAAAATGTCTTTCTGAAACTGGAAACAGCTGGTTTGAAACCATTCTTGGGATTATCTTCTCAAGAAATTTACACCAAAGAGATTCAGGATATCTACTCCAGCGGCTATGTTACACAAGACGGCAGCATATCATCTACTGTAAATGGTCAGCTCCTGATCATTGAGGAGGAGTTCTTCTGCAAACTTTTCCAACTGCCTACTGATGGGCTAATCAATTTTTCTGAAGTAAAGGCATCTGATATTGAGGAGATGCAAACTACCCTTTCTGCTGATAGTCGGAAAATCAAGGTTTTCGATCCAAAGAAGGAACTGAAGCCTGAGGTACAACTACTGGCTGATATTGTAGTGAAGGGACTTTTGGCAAAGGCTGGATCCTTTGTTGCACTGACTTTGGAGAAGTTTTAGGCCATGACTACTATAATGGCTGGCCGGAAAATGAACTTGAGAAACATCATATTCAACATCCTGAGAAACATGTTCCAATCTTCCAAGCAGTCAAAAGGTTTTGCAGTGCAGCTCAGCCATGTGCTGAAAGTTAAAGGGGTGGTAACCGATGATTCTGAAAAAACATCAAAACTGAAGATTTTCAATGCCAAGAATTTCCAGCCTCCCAAGCAAAAACTGGACATGACTCCTAAGAAGTTTATTGAAGTAAAGAAGGAGATTGGGATGGAAGGAGCTCCCAAGTCAGTCAAGAAAGCTCGGAAGGAAACTCAGAAGAAGACAATTAATCGCAAACTGATTGTCAGTGAAACTGATTGTCAGTGAACTGATTCTGAGAGGACTCCATCTCCCAAATTCGTGAAGAAGCCACGAACTTTGAAGACCAAGCCTGCTGCTGCAGTTGAGACCATCCCAACTGAAATATTGTTGCAGTCAGGAGCTCAACAGCCTCTCAAGTGAACCCTTAACTGAGGATCAGTTGCCTCTATCTTCAATTCTACCGAAGAAGAAAGTCACCGTATCTGGTGACAAGAAGAAGTTTGCTGGAGTTAAGGCTCCATTGATCACTATTTCTTGCTACTCTTCCCTACCTCCCCCAGACCTAAGGGAATAGTGATCAGAAAGAAGATTGATGCAACAACAACAGGGTTGAGCATTCCCCATGTCCTAACTGACTCCATGGTCGTCTGGTTGATGGTGATGTCTTCTTGGATTAAAGTCCACGAGTCTATTCGGAGACACGGTCCAGTTCCCAATACTCAACAAAGAGCTGTAGCATGAAAGTATTTCAGGCGTTTTAACGTCCGACACGTTTCACAGCTTGTCACTGATATAGTTCAGTGGCATGTGATGCTGTGGAAAGAATGGCATCGGTTTGAGAAGATCTCTAATTTTGAATTTTTCAGAGAACTGCATAGCCAAGAACTTGTAAATTGGTTAAATGATTGGCAAAAAGCTATAGGAAGGCAGCTGAGTAATATTGTATGGATTCGATTTCAGATGTAATAAAATCTTGTTTTGCATCATTGTTGTCTCTTTACTTTCTGCAAAAACTGCACTTACATCAGTTGATAAATAATTAACTGACTGAATGCAATAACTGATTAATCAATAACTGACATCAATTGACAGACTGTTAATGAACTGAACATATGAACTGATGAGTGACTTAACTGAAATTAGTTGATAATCATTTAAATAACAAACTGAACGAAAAACAACTGACAAAACAGCAATAAAAATGATTAAGATAAATCAATTAAACATAGTATATTGCGAAAGTGAGAAAACTTAGTCTCAGCCAATGGTTTGGTGAAGATGTCAGCGGCTTGTTGTTCAATTGACACATATTCTAGTCTGATAGCTTTCTTCAGAGCATGATCTCTGACGAAGTGATGTCTGATATCAATATGCTTGGTCCTTGAATGAAGAACTGGATTATATGTAATCGCAATTGTACTTGTATTGTCACGAAATATGGGAGATTCTTTAGCATCAACTCCATAATCTTTCTGTTGTTTCTGAATCCGGAGCAGTTGGGCACAGCAGCTTTCAGCAGCAAGGTATTCTGTTTCAGTTATAGAAGTGGCTATGAATGTTTGTTTCTTGCTGAACAAAGAGATCAGTCTGTCTCCTAGAAACTGACATGATCCACTGATGCTTTTACGATCTAGCTTACATCCTGCATAATCTGCATCTGAATATCCAACTAAATTGAAAGAAGAGTCTTTAGCGTACCATAATCCCACATTTTGAGTGCCTTTTAAATATTTTAAAATTCTTTTGGCAACAGTAAAATGCGATTGCTTAGGATTTGCTTGAAATCTAGCACACATGCAAACAGCAAACACAATATCAGGACGACTAGCAGTTAGGTACAATAATGAACCTATTAAACCTCTGTAGAGTGACGTCTCAACTGATATTCCCCTTGATCATTGTCCAGTTTAACTGATGAGCTAATGGGAGTGCTTGCAGCTGAACATGTTTCCATGCCAAATTTCTTAAGCAATTCCTTCGTGTATTTGGTCTGACTGATAAAGATACCAGTTTCCAGTTGTTTCACTTGCAGACCGAGGAAGAATGTCAGTTCACCCCTCATGCTCATCTAAAATTTGTCATGCATTAACTTAGCAAATTTCTCACATAATTTGGGGTTAGTTGACCCAAATATTATATCAACATAAATTTGCACAAGTAAAATATGATCATTTTTAGAAAATTTGAACAAGGTTTTGTCAACTGATCTAACAGTAAACTCATGATCAACTAAGAATTTTGAAAGTGTCTCATACCAAGCTCTTGGAGCTTGTTTAAGACCATATAAATCTTTGTTCAAATAATAGACATGATGAGGAAAAAAATGATTGATAAAACCTGGAGGTTGTTCAACATACATTTCTTCTTGCAACTGACCATTCAAAAATGCACTTTTTACATCTATTTGATAGACCTTGAAGTTCTTGAATGATTCATAGGAAAGGAACATTCTGATTGCTTCCAGTCTTGCAACTGGTGCATATGTTTCATCATAGTCAATTCCTTCTTCCTGTCTATATCCTTGTGCTACCAATCTTGCTTTGTTGCGTGAAACTGAACCATCTTCGTTCAGTTTATTTATGAATACCCACTTTGTACCTATAGTTGTTTTACAAACTGGTCTTGGAACAAAGTACCAGACATTGTTATGAGTAAACTGATTTAGCTCATCTTGCATTGCATTTAACAGTTTGGATCAGCAAGAGCCTCATCAGTTTTCTTTTGTTCCAGTTGTGAGACAAAATCAGAATGAATAAACAAATTAAGCATTTGATTTCTTGTTCTTATCGGGTCAGATGGATTACCTATCTCCAATTCTGGTGGGTGTAATTTCTTCCATCTGAACTCATTATGTATTGCTTCCATATCAGCAACTGCTTCTGTTGACAACTGAATGTTTTCAATTTCAGTTGGAGTTGTTTCAGTTAGTAACTGAATATCATCTGTTTGCTCCACCAACTGATTATCAGGAGCAGGTTCATGTTCAACTGATTGATCTAAAATTTCTGTTTCAGGTGCTTGAAGGATGTTTCGATTGATATGATTTTCTTCTTCATTCTCATCCTCCAAACCGATCTCTGTAAATCGATCAACTAGCTCAACTGGATCAGTTGGCTTATCAGTTAGTACAGTTTCATAAAAAACAACATGGATAGATTCTTCAACATTTAAAGAATTTTTATTAAAAACTCTATATGCTTTGGTAACTGAAGAATATCCAAGAAATATTCCCTCTGCAGATTTAGCATCAAAGGCTTTTAAATTATTTTTACCATTATCAAGAATAAAACATCTGCAGCCAAATATATTAAAATAGAAAACCACATTCTTTCTTCCATGCCAGAGATCATTCTATTTAAGCTTGATGTTACGCTGCTAAAATCACTACTCATATTCAAATATCAAAAGCTCACTCTTATCAGATTGATCAGTAGCAATCAAGGCTACATTTACGAGCTTGTCAGCACTTTGAAATCATTGTTAGATTCATTCAGTCGTGTTAAATTCAGTCACGCACTGTAAAAGTTTTTGTGAACTAAGAATTTCAGTTTTGGCAGTGTTAAGTCCAAACTGAAGTGGGTCAGTACAACTTTTGTATTCGATCAAAGCATTTTAGTGAAAATCCAATCTTCGTGGTAGAAAGGGTGACGTAGGAGTTATTCTATTCTCCGAACATCCAGAAACAAACCGTGTGTATTTTAATTCAGTTATTATTTTCAGTTAGTTATTCTATCTCTCAGTCAGTTTACTTCCGCAACTATTTTTTTTAGTTAAACTGATTGTTATCAACTGACGAGATATCGAGTGTCAGTTTGTCACTAAATTGAACAAAATTTTTGAAAAACATATATAATCCGTGAGTGTTTATTCAACCCCCCCTTCTTAACACTTATCACCTTCTAACCGATCCTTTCAAGTGGTATAAGAGCGGTTGTATTTCGTCTCAGAATATTTCTACTCAAACTGATTATCATGGCATCTTTCAATAAAATCCCTATGTTCTCCAGAGATGACTTCGATGATTGGAAAATCAAGATGCAGGCTCACTTAGCTGCACACGATGATGGCATGTGGTATGTCATCACTCAAGGTATGATGAAAATATTGAAAGCCAACACAGCAGTTGCGATCACCGATGGGGCACCTCATAGAATTGAAAAGCCCAGAGATGAATGGACTGCTGAGGATAAAAGAAAAGCAAATTTGGACAATGTGGCAAAGGATATACTGTACAAAATGCTGGATAAAGTAACTTTCAGCAAAATCAAGATGTGTAAGACAGCTAAGGAAATTTGGGAAAAACTGATCCAGCTTTGTGAAGAAAATGAACAAACGAAAGAGAATAAACTTTCTGTTGCTGTTCAGAAGTTTGACAACATCAAGATGAGAGCAGGAGAATCGATGCAGGAGTATGATGAAAGAGTCAGTTGTATCATCAATGAGCTAAATGCACTTGAAAAAGTGTATATCAACAAAGAAGTTGCATTAAAAATGATCAGAGGTCTCCCCAAGGAGTGGGACGTTAAGACCATGGCTAGGGATGTAAATGAACCAAACCGTTTGTGAGCTATTCGAAGTTCGATTCGATAAAAGCTCGTTTGAGCTCGTTTAATGAGGCTCGTTAAAATAAACGAACCAAGCTCAAGCTCTACGATATTCGGCTCGTTAGCTCGTGAACATGTTGTTAGTAAATTCATAAGTAATATCTTATATTAAAAATAATAATTTTGATATTTAATTTATTGATTTAACACATTAATTATGAAATACATAGAAAAATCTATTAAATTTATTTATTATAATAAATTGACAAATTTTAATAAGAATATTATATTTTTTTCTAAATGTATAATTTTTTTAATGAATTTAATGAATATATAAATGTACAATTTATATTTATTGAGCTCGTTAAGGTTCGATAAAAGCTTGAATAAGCTCGTGAGCCATGAATATATTCGTTAAATAAAACTCGAGCTCGGCTCGATTATAAAAAAAGCCAAACATTCAAGAGTTCGGCTCGGCTCGACTCGATTACATTCCTAACCATGGCAATGAGAGAGTCCAAGGATCTAAACAAGGTTGAGCTTCATGATCTATTCGCTGATATGAAGGCCTATGAGTTTGAGCTGCAAACTCGAGAAGGAGAACCTTCTACTCCAGCAGCCACAACTGCCTTAGCTGCTTTCAGAACAGAACCAACTGGTTCAGTCGAGAAGGTTGCTGATGATGCTATGTCATTATTCATCAAAAAATTTGGAAGGTGTATGAGGAAGAATCAAGGGAACTTCCAGAAGCATTATCAGAGAAACAATTCTAAAGAGGAATCAAATGCTTTCTACAACTGTGGCAAACCCGATCACTTCATTGCTGACTGTCCCATACCCAAGAAGGACAGTCAAGGCTCGACTGAAAGAAAGAAGAAATCATATGAGCACAAAAGGAGATCCAAGGATGATAAGAAGTCTTTCAGGAAGAAGCATGAGGTGCTCTTAGCTGAAGAAAGTAAATCTAAATAGGCAGAAACTGACAGCGAGGAGTCAGAGCTAGAAACCTCATGTAGTTCCAGTGATGGTGAAGAGGAAGTGAAGTGTCTAATGGCTGGTGATACAGAAGTGGAGTCAAGCAGTCAACATGTATTTGACTTCACCTCAACTGATTTCACTAGAGAAGAACTCATTTCAACTCTTCATGACATGGTTAATGAGTATCACAAGCTTGCCTTATCTTTTGAAAAGGCTAGAGCAAAGCAAACTGATCCTATAGACAATAAAATTAAAACTGATGAATCAGTTGATGTGTTAAGTCTAAAAAGGGAGATTGCTAAGCTCAATGCTGAAAGAAGCAGGAATCAATCAATAATTCAGAAGTTGATGCTTGAAAATTCAAAGCAAACTGAGCTTATTCAGGCGTTGAACAAATCATCTGCTGCATTAACTGAAATACAGAACTCATAGAAATCAGCTACTGATAAAACTGGTTTAGGGTTCAGTAACCAAGATGAAATGTCTTCTAATGAAACTCGACCAAAACTGAATATGGATAAAGGGAAATACATTCACTTTGTCAAATCAGTTGTGGTACAAGAACAAATTGAGCCAAGTAAACTGGTTGAACAGCCTATTGAAAGTACGAACAAGGCTAGAAGATATGATATTGGTTATAGCCCAAAATTTTTAACTGACTCACGCAGTCACTCGTCAAAAAGATTCAACATGAATTATTCAAATGGCTACTCTAATTACTATAACAACAAGCCAGTTCAGAAAAGATATCGGCGGAACAATCACGAACTGATTGTTTATCTAGTTTATCTTTGTCTTTTATTCAAATGGCTACTCCAATTACTATAACAACAAGCTAGATAAAATGTTTATCTAGTTTATCTTTGTCTTTCATCTTCCTTCAAGAGTTAATCTCATCAGTTGATAAGTAAATCACGAACTGAACATAATAGCTGACAAATAACAAACTTACAAGCTGACATAAGTTAAAAATTAAGAACTGATAGATGACACAAATTAATTAACAACTGATATATTAGCAGTAAAACTGATTAGGATAAATCAATTAATCCACGTGTATTGCGAAAGTGAGAAAACTTAGTCTCGGGCAATGGTTTGGTGAAGATGTCAACTGCTTATTGTTCAGTTGAGACATATTCCAGTCTTATGTCCTTCTTCAAGGCATGATCTCTGATGAAGTGATGCCTGACATCTATGTGCTTGGTCATTTATCTAGCAGGAAGATAAAAGACAAAGATAAACTAGATAAACAATCAGTTCGTGATTGTTCCGCCGATATCTTTTCTGAACTGGCTTGTTGTTATAGTAATTGGAGTAGCCATTTGAATAATTCCTGTTGAATCTTTTTTACGATTGACTGCGTGAGTCAGTTAAAACTTTTAGGCTATAACCAATACCATATCTTCTAGCCTTGTTCGTACTTTCAATAGGCTGTTCAACCAGTTTACTTGGCTCAGTTTGTTCTTGTACCACAACTGATTTGACAAAGTGAATGTATTTCTCTTTATCCATATTCAGTTTTGGTCGAGTTTCATTAGAAGACATTTCATCTTGGTTACTGAACCCCTAACCAGTTTTATCAGTAGCTGATTTCTATGAGTTCTGTATTTCAGTTAATGCAGCAGATGATTTGTTCAACGCCTGAATAAGCTCAGTTTGCTTTGAATTTTCAAGCATCAACTTCTGAATTATTGATTGATTCCTGCTTCTTTCAGCATTGAGCTTAGCAATCTCCCTTTTTAGACTTAACACATCAACTGATTCATCAGTTTTAATTTTATTGTCTATAGGATCAGTTTGCTTTGCTCTAGCCTTTTCAAAAGATAAGGCAAGCTTGTGATACTCATTAACCATGTCATGAAGAGTTGAAATGAGTTCTTCTCTAGTGAAATCAGTTGAGGTGAAGTCAAATACATGTTGACTGCTTGACTCCACTTCTGTATCACCAGCCATTAGACACTTCACTTCCTCTTCACCATCACTGGAACTACATGAGGTTTCTAGCTCTGACTCCTCGCTGTCAGTTTCTGCCTATTTAGATTTACTTTCTTCAGCTAAGAGCACCTCATGCTTCTTCCTGAAAGACTTCTTATCATCCTTGGATCTCCTTTTGTGCTCATATGATTTCTTCTTTCTTTCAGTCGAGCCTTGACTGTCCTTCTTGGGTATGGGACAGTCAGCAATGAAGTGATCGGGTTTGCCACAGTTGTAGAAAGCATTTGATTCCTCTTTAGAATTGTTTCTCTGATAATGCTTCTGGAAGTTCCCTTGATTCTTCCTCATACACCTTCCAAATTTTTTGATGAATAATGACATAGCATCATCATTGCTCAGTTTGATCAGCAACCTTCTCGACTGAACCATTTGGTTCTGTTCTGAAAGCAGCTAAGGCAGTTGTGGCTGCTGGAGTAGAAGGTTCTCCTTCTCGAGTTTGCAGCTCAAACTCATAGGCCTTCAGATCAGCGAATAGGTCATGAAGCTCAACCTTGTTTAGATCCTTGGACTCTCTCATTGCCATGGTTAGGAATGTAATCGAGTCGAGCCGAGCCGAACTCTTGAATGTTTGGCTTTTTTTATAATCGAGCCGAGCTCGAGCTTTATTTAACGAATATATTCATGGCTCACGAGCTTATTCAAGCTTTTATCGAACCTTAACGAGCTCAATAAATATAAATTGTACATTTATATATTCATTAAATTCATTAAAAAAATATACATTTAGAAAAAAATATAATATTCTTATTAAAATTTGTCAATTTATTATAATAAATAAATTTAATAGATTTTTCTATGTATTTCATAATTAATATGTTAAATCAATAAATTAAATATCAAAATTATTATTTTTAATATAAGATATTACTTATGAATTTACTAACAACATGTTCACGAGCTAACGAGCCGAATATCGTAGAGCTTGAGCTTGGTTCGTTTATTTTAACGAGCCTCATTAAACGAGCTCAAACGAGCTTTTATCGAATCGAACTTCGAATAGCTCACAAACGATTTGGTTCATTTACATCCCTAGCCATGGTCTTAACGTCCCACTACTTGGGGAGACCTCTGATCATTTTTAATGCAACTTCTTTGTTGGTGTACACTTTTCCAAGTGCATTTAGCTCATTGATGATACAACTGACTCTTTCATCATACTCCTGCATCGATTCTCCTGCTCTCATCTTGATGTTGTCAAACTTCTGAACAGCAACAGAAAGTTTATTCTCTTTCGTTTGTTCATTTTCTTCACAAAGCTGGATCAGTTTTTCCCAAATTTCCTTAGCTGTCTTACACATCTTGATTTTGCTGAAAGTTACTTTATCCAGCATTTTGTACAGTATATCCTTTGCCACATTGTCCAAATTTGCTTTTCTTTTATCCTCAGCAGTCCATTCATCTCTGGGCTTTTCAATTCTATGAGGTGTCCCATTGGTGATCGCAACTGCTGTGTTGGCTTTCAATATTTTCATCGTACCTTGAGTGATGACATACCACATGCCATCATCGTGTGCAGCTAAGTGAGCCTGCATCTTGATTTTCCAATCATCGAAGTCATCTCTGGAGAACATAGGGATTTTATTGAAAGATGCCATGATAATCAGTTTGAGTAGAAATATTCTGAGACGAAATACAACCACTCTTATACCACTTGAAAGGATCGGTTAGAAGGTGATAAGTGTTAAGAAGGAGGGGTTGAATAAACACTCACGGATTATATATGTTTTTCGAAAATTTGGTTTAATTTAGTGACAAACTGACACTCGATATCTCGTCAGTCGATAACAATCAGTTTAACTCAAAAAAACAGTTGTGGAAGTAAACTGACTGAGAGATAGAATAACTAACTGAAAATAATAACTGAAATAAAATGCACACGGTTTGTTTCTGGATGTTCGGAGAATAGAATAACTCCTACGTCACCCTTTCTATCACGAAGATAGGATTTTCACTAAAAGATTTTGATCGAATACAAAAGTTGTACTGACCCACTTCAGTTTGGATTTAACACTGTCAAAACTGAAATTCTTAGTTCACAAAAACTTTTACAGTGCGTGACTGAATTTAACACGACTGAATGAATCTAACAATGATTTCAAAGTGCTAACAAGCTCGTAAATGTAGCCTTGATTGTTACTGATCAATCTGATAAGAGTGAGCTTTTGATATTTGAATACGAGTAGTGATTTTAGCAGCGTAACAGCAAGCTTAAATAGAATAGGTGTTCGTGTTTTTTTTTCGACTGCTCTTCTCGTCTATTTATAGGCTTCTCTTCCAACGGTAACAATAAATAATATTTGAATCTTTATATCCGTTGATTGCCACGTCAATATTCCTCTGACAACCGTACACTGCAATCTCTGAAATGCGGCGTTCCACTAAGTAACAGTCTTCTGTGTACCACTGTCGGTTGAATGTCCTTTCCCGATTACTGATGACGTGTTCAGCTGAAGAATCAGCTGCTGAGCAATAGCTGGTAAGGTTTACAACTGCTGTTAGTTGACTGCTCGTTCAGTTGCGTAAATCAGTTGCGTAGTTCAGTTGCGGCTTCACGTGTTCAGTTATTATAATTAGTTGGTTCGAGCTTTTGTCCTTCAGTTTGTGAAACTGCCGAAACTTAGTTTCCAACAGCATTCAAGGCTATACTTCGAGCTTACAAGTACAAACTGTTATTATTATACTACTTGATCATGAAGACATCAGTTGTGCTAAATTATTTCAGTCTAATTGAGTACTGTAAACTGTTTCGTAACTAAGAATTTCAGTTTGGCATTGTTAAGTCTATAACTGAAGTAGGGTCTTTACAACTCTTTGTATCGATCAAATTCTTTTAGTGAATATCCTATCTTTGTGATAGAAGAGATAACGTAGGAGTGTTTGAAATCTCCGAACATTCATAAATTCTTATGTCTTCTTATTTCAGTTTTATTTTATCTATCAGTCAGTTTATTTCCGCACTTTTATTGTTAACTGATTGATATCGACTTACAAGATTCTTGAATATCAGTTATCACTAAAATGACTCATAAAAAGAGAAAAGATTGTGAAAATTGTTTTTTTCTACAACAATAATATCAACAATGATAATTTTTTCCATATGGGTTTGACATAATATAAAGCCAATGAAAATTTTTTTTTGGATTCAAAATATGTAATTTAAAAAAAAAAAAAACAAATTCAATACATAATTGAATCACCTCATAATTAGTCATGCACCCACAAAAAAATGTTCAACAGTAACTCCATATGATTTCACTTATCCAAGTAATTTCTCCTTCCTCAAAATCCTATAAGATTAAATAGGATTTTTTATTGCCGGTAAAAAAAATGTTCTTCTGCTATGAGTTTATACAAATATGTCGTTGGATAATCAGTTTTCCCGCGTTCAAAACACATTGAAAATTTTAAAAAAATAATAACATTCAAGTAATGTCTTTGGACACTTGTATGATTTAAACAATAAAAACATTCATAGGGTGATAGTAATTATACCTTTAGTGAATAAATCACTTGGCACCAACAATTACGGGATTAGCGGAGATAACACTTGAAGTATTCCCTACGAACAATCTTTTTGAATTCTTTTTTCTCTAATCGAGTCAACGACTGAAATATTTGTTCATCCTCTAAATTGCACTAGAAAATTTAGAGAAATTTGAGCGTTATGGAGAGGATGTAGAGGAGATTTTCGAAAATAATGAGTGAGTGGTGGCTAAGTGTGACCTCCTTACTAAAATATAAATCCTTAACTTAATTAACTTAATTATGGGTTAAAGAGTTCCTTAATTAAATTTAATGGGCTTAGATAATTAATTGGATTAGTCCAACTAGTTCAATTAATTATTATATTAAAGTCCATTAAGAACTATTAATTATTTAGCATGTTGGACTTGTGCTCCTACAAGCCCATTAGACATATTTCCTACTACAATTAATAATTCTTTAATAAACTCAAATTTTGAGTTTAGTATTTTAAATTCTCAAATTTTTCATAAATTCAACTCTTTAAATTTATTATCTCCAAATTTTAATTATCATAAATTCAACTCATTTAATTTACTATCTCTTAATTTATATATAAATTCAACTCTTTGAATTTATTGTCTCAAAGAAAACAAATGATCAACTACTTGTGTGACCATCAATGGTTCAGGGATACAGCTAGTTGTGGGTTCACAACTCTTTGTGATTCAAGACTTTTTCCTTTATTCGGGCTTACAATAATTTGCTCCATTCTATGCACCAACATTTGATCATGAAAATGTCAGAAATCATTTTCTGATTAAACTCATCGAATCATGGTAAGAGCGTCTAGTAGTATCACCCTATGATTTTCTAGGTATCACTGATAGTGCCTACAAGAACCAATCGATTATGATTAACGTACAGTATGGTCCCTTCATCTCATATATCCCAGTCGAATATGCAACCATTGGTTAATCGAGAGTTGCATAATAGATTCGATAGTCATGTGATACAATCATAAAATATTCATAGTGTCATTGCATGCACAACTAGAAAACTCATGTCCCTAATGTACATCTTACATTTTGGTCAGAGACTTCATGCACTAGTATTTCGTTAGATCACATAGGATATCCACACCCGTATGTGAGCAGTGAATCCCCGACTACAATACGATGGTTCATATACATGTCGCAATTGCACCCAACCTGACCATCTTGTGACCCTCGCGGAGTCGGTAAATGAGTCAAAGAACAATCCTAGCATGTAGAGCATCGGTATTGTCTCGGGTCGTAAGGACTAATGATGTACAATCATAGCCACGAACTTTTCCTCTCGGTGAATGATAATCACTTGAAAAGTACGAGGGAGAGTTGTTCGGTACAATCATCATATGATTACCCATCTGCATAATTGGACATCTCTATGTCCTTACTATGAAACACGGTACAAAACATCACAGATGCTAGTCTCAAGCTCAAGCGGCCTTTTATCCTTTTTTTTCGGCGGCTGATCGACTAATAATGAATTTAGAACATACATTGCTTATAATGAGTTTCAAGATCGAAGTACGATCCATTTGTATTAAAGTATAATCAATGTATTTATCTATATTGTTTGCATGTCTATACAGATAAAGTAAAACGGAAGCATGAAATGTAAATTATATTAAAATAAAGAATGTTTATTATAACTGATTAGCGGTAAATTCTCGATTACAATGCACTGGCTCCTACACACTTCGCAATTGCTCCCAACCTCTCCACCTTGTGACACTCGCGAAGTCGGTAACGAGTCAAAGCACAATCATAGTATATAGAGCCTCAGTGTTGTCCCGGATCGTAAGGACTAATCACATACAATCACAACCACGGACATTTCATCTCGATGAATGATAACCATTTGGAAAGTCCGATGGAGGGTTGTTCGTTACAATCATCGTATGATTACCTCATCTGCATGATTGAACATGTAACGCCCCAGATTCGACAAATGTCCTCACTGTACCAAGACGAGTCTTTGCAGTGTGCTTATGTCCTCACTCACACGCATCCTAGGAAACTTCCTAGGGTGTCACCCATCCCAAAATTACCCCAAGTCAAGCACGCTTAACTTTAGAGTTCTTATGTGACGAGCAACCGAAAAGAAGATACACCTTCTTAATATGAGTAGTACAAATCAAATCTTTTAAGCCATCTTCAACTGTAGAGTCCATTACATTGAATAGTCTTGAAATCCCTCTCATTCCGGTGTGGAATCGGTTCCTTCATGTTCCTTCCACCTAAAGCCTGTCAGGAGCCGCTCATTGTCCGTGCAACCTCATGGCACCGGTGATCACCCCCCGCCTTCTTCAGCACCGGGCCTAACATGCCCACCAGCTTGCGCTTGGTTCGTCCCCGAACCACACCGTACTAAGAGAGGTCGGCTCTGATACCAACTGTAACGCCCTGAGCTCGGGCCCGTGACTGCATGACTGCACAATGGACCCCTATAGCAACAATTATTTCGTATTCGTCCTCGCTTTACGAAAATGATTAACCCAAGTTGCTATAGAAGTCAATTGTAAGCCATTATAAACTCATTTTAAATATTTCGTTTTTAAGATGTAGTATAAGGGTACCAGAGGACATCTCTATGTCCTTATCACGAAACACGATACACAACATCACAGATGCTAGTCTCATGCTCAAGCGTCATTTATTTTTTTTTTAGGTGTCTGAATCGACTATGAACAAATTTAGAATATACAGTATTTACAAATGCGTTTCAAGCTCAAATTATGATTGCATATGTATTAAAGTATAATCAAATACTTTATCTATGCTGATTGCATATGTATACAAAAAAAGTAAAATAAAACCATGAAATGTTAAATTATATTGAATAAATATTTTTTATTACACTTGAGTTAATAATTTTTTTAGTCCATTGTTGGCTTAAACATCTATTTTAACAAAATTTACGTGAGAATATTGCATAAATTTAGCATTAATTTAGTCAGATTGAAAATTATAACTGGATTCTGGATAGGTAATTTTATTATTTGATTATTATTGTGGCTATGTATTACATCACAAAAGCTACTACTTAACGTGGAAATATTAGCCCAAACACAGATATAACACTATTGTAAATAAATAAATAAAGTTTCAAAAAAGTAAAAATAAAGAAAAAGACACACATAACAACGCTATTTCAATAAAATTTAGAAGTATAAGGTATGTTAATGTACCTCCGATAATCCTCCTCCTACTAGCCACCGGCCGATCGACTCCAGCTTGGTGAAACCTCGAAAATACACAAGGAATCGTCCCTTTCGTTTTCTCGAAGGAATACAATGTCCATCCTGATATACTAGCACGAATCTCCCACTTAGTAGTTTTTGAATGATTATTCGGGATGATAATAGCTCTACCAATCACTCTAGTTTTACTAAATCTTACGGGATTTCAAAGCCAAATCAGTACTGGAAGCTGAACAATCAACAGAGAACCAACCCTTTTGCCATGGTAATTTTAGGAGTTAAACCGGACTGAAGAAGCATCTGCAAATATTTAGCTTAGAAAAGAAAAAGGGCAATCTTGAACCGAAGACCTTTGTTTAAGAGAAATGAAAGTGAAAAACAAAAACTTCACAGAAAAATGGTTTTCTGTCTGTTTATTTTCTGAACGTATGTGTTACTTTGTTCTTTTTTCATGAAGTAGAATATTATGCAGCCTGTTTTCTTTACTTTCTCGAATAAACCAAAAGTTTATGTTAACATATAGCATTAAACTGAAAATTGCAGAAATGTTGTTCGGGAGCAGAAGAATTTCATTGGAGAAAATTACGTCCAGTACTCTTATCATTAATTTGTAGTGTTTGCGTGCCTGCCTCCCCAGCTTTTTCTTTTCTCCTCTATTTTGCAAGTCAGAGTCTCCTACGGGTACACGCTACACCGACAATTCTATAAGAGATCCACGTACTGTTGTATTTATTTTTGAAATACAACCAAAATTACATTTTTCTTATACTGACCAGAAATAATTGATTAACGCAAAACCATTGTAAAACCATTCAGTTAATATAATACTTTTTGGCTGATTAATATTTCTCGCTGTAAATATTTATTTCTTTTTTTAATAAAATGGTGATGCTCGGATTCATTTTTTTTTTTAAATGAATCTTGCGATCATGACAAGACTCACCTATTAACAAATCACATCGAGTTGCAGCCTTTTCCGTGCTTCTCGTGGAAACAATGTATCCGCAGTGTCTTAAACTTAAAGCGTCTACTCAGATTCCTTGTTTTTTTTTTTCCTTTATTTTTTAAGAATAATAATTATAATAATCTATAAGTCTTATGATAAAATAGATGTCATGTAAACTAAAGGTTGTCAAAAAAATTTATTACTCAAGTGTAATAAACAAAAGACTTGAAAGAAGGGATTATTGACTCAAGTATAAGGGATTAAACCATTGTAATAAACAAAATTTATTGACTCAAGTATAAGGGATTCACACCTGTGCGCCCAGGGTCCTCACAAGTTGTTCGCGGCAGCGCCTACCCGATACGATCGGGCAGCGCGGGCAGGTGTCCGAGAACGTCTCGGGCACCGTACTGAGTCTTGGGCTTGAATTGTTCGGGTATAGGTTGCGATTTTCTGATTTTACAAAATTTTGAATAAAATTGATATTTTATGAAAATTGTTCGATTTTTCCTTAAAATAAAATTTTACTAAATTGATATTTTTCTTGTAAGGTAAATAATTAGAAGGTGATTTTAATTATTTATGGTAAAAATATGTTTTTACAAGAGATATATTATTATTGAATAAATTGAAAATTAAATAAAAGGTGTTTATTTAATTTATGAAATTCTTTAATAATTGTGGTGATTAGTCGATTCAGCCGCATAAAATAAGGATAAAGGTCCACTTAAGCTTGTTCCTAGTCGATTCAGCCGCCTAAAATAACGATAAAGGTCGCTTGAGCTTGAGACTATCATCTGTGATGTTGTGTACCGTGTTTCATGGTAAGGGCATAAAGATATTCAATCATGCAGATGAGTAATTATACAATGATAGTACCGAACAACCCTCCCTCAGACTTTTCAAGTGGTTATCATTCATCGAGAGGAAATGTCTGTGTTTGTTATTGTACATGATTAGTCCTTACGACCCGTGACAACACTGAAGCTCTTCATACTAGGATTGTGCTTTGACTCATTTACCGAATCCGAGTGGGTCACAAGGTGGCGAGGTTGGGTGCAATTGCGAAATGTGTAGGAGCCAGTGCATTATAGTCGTGGATTCACCGCTCACCTACGTGTGTGGATATCTTATGTGATATAACGAAATAGTAGTGCATGAAATCTCTAGTCAGAGTGTGAGATGTATATTAGGGAAAAAGTTCTCTAGTTGTACATATGATGACACTATGAATATTTCATGATTGTATCACATAGCTATCGAATTTAATATGCAACCCCTCGATGAACCAATGGTTGCAGATTCGATCGGGATATATCAGATGAAGGCACCGCACTATACGTTAATCATAACCGACTGGTTTTTTCAGGCACTATCAGTGATACCTAGGAAATCATAGGATGATGCTACTAGACGCTCTTATCATGATTCGATGGGTTTAATCAAAAAATTATTTCTGACATTATCATTATCAAATGTTGGTGCATGGAATGGGGCAAATTATGGTAAGCCCGAATAGAAGAAAATATCATGAACCACAATGAGTTGTGAACCCACAGCTAGCTGTATCCCTGAACCATTGAGGATCACACAAACACTTGATCATTTGTTCTCGTTGAGAGAATAAAATGAAGGAGTTGAATTTATATAAAATAATGATATAGTAAATTCAAGGAGTTGAATTTATGATAATTACATTTCGAAAAATCACCTCTCCTCCTCTGTCAAATTTTCGGCCACCTTGAATAATTTCAAGGTTTTGAGCGCCTCTCAATTTTTACTCTCCAATGTGAAAAATATCTTCTATACTTTCTAGTGCAAGTTAGAAGATGAACAAGTAATTCAGTCGTGTACCGGATTAGGAGATTGAAAAAATAAAGATTTTGAAGAAAGTTCGTCGGAAATTCAACAAGAACTATATCCGCTAATACCGAAGTAGTTGGTACCAATGAGAATCAAACTCGTGGCAGTGACTCTGATATCAATTATAGGCTCGAACGATTGTCATTTTACCAAAATTATATTGTTGGTAATAGTACAACTCAAATATCTTACATCGTATAGAAACTTAAACATTGTGTTTCGATTGCTCAATCTGACTAAGAGAATTATCGAACGCAACAGTTAAAAAATGTCAACACAAACCGTGGTAATTATGCCATGTGGGTTTTGATTAGTTTTTTTTTTAAGATTGTTCTCATATTAAAAAATAATTATTTATAATATCGGATTTGGTTGAAGAAGCTATTATATTTTTAAGATAATTTCAGTTTTTGACTTTTGTAGTATCACATTTTATATGACTTCAATAAATATTAAAATATATATCTATATTCTTACAAATTTACAGTAAATATTGCGCAATACAATAAAAATTTATATGATAAATATTTTTAAAAATATTGTGTTTTATCAAATTTTTTATGAAATTTTTTTTTGTTGACTGACATAATAAATTATATGATTTCTTCATATATATATAAATTTAATTTTTCTTCCCATTCCCAGCCTTACTGAAAATGGCAGCAATTGAAATCATGACTAGACTGTATAAAAAATTTTTTGTATAAAATAATTGTTCCATGATCTAACTTAAAAATAAAAAATATAAAATTTATCAATATATTTTTATTTTATAATAAAATAATCAATCAATCATCTTATACAAATACATACAAAGTAAAACTCTCATCGTAACATTCAATCACCCATTAACAAATCATATCGAGTTGCAGACTTTTCCGTGCTTTGCATGGAAATAGAGTACATCTGCAGTGCCCTAAATTTGGTTCGTTCGACGCTACCGCTTGGGGCACTGCCCCCTTCCACTCACTTTTTGCCACGTGGCATTTATATTATATATATTTTTTAAACCAAAACTCAACCATGGTTTAAACCAACCCCTCTCACGCCCTCTCTGAAGCAAGCTTTCGGCGTGATTTTTGAAATATTTGAAACAATCTCTCTCACGCCCTCTCTCAAAAAATCACGGCAAGCTCTCTCCACAAAAATCACGGCAGAGTTATAAAATCAAGCAAGGTGTCTCTCCACAAAAAAATATCACGTCCCGTTCGTTTTTCCAGTCGACGGATTCAGGCACTGGTGAGGATTTTCTTTGCCACTTTCCATTTTTTTATATATATAATGTAGATATTGTTGTTTGTTTCGAAATTTGGGATTTGTTTATGCTTTAATTTCATGCTACATATGTTGAGTTTTCCACCCGTGAATCTCGTCTGTTTCTGCATTTACATATGTGCGCGAAGCTTTTCTGTACGGGCATCCTTTTCTCGTGGTAAAGGAGAATTTTTGTAATGTTTTGACCTGATTTGAGGAAAATCTGGTTTTGTTTTGTCGTGTTGAGTTATCAATTTTTTTGGTATATTGGTAAATTTGTTTTTTAATGTTTGAACGATGTTGATTGAGAGTGTCTTGATGAAAATGGTGATAATCAGAGTGATAAAAGATCGACCTTTGAAGTTTCTGGTGATAAACTGGAATCCTTTTACTTGAACATTTCTCATCTTTTAAGCCTTCACGTGAACAATGAAATTCTTTTGATTGAAGTTCATTGGTATGGGAAAAATATCGTTGATCACCCTTCCTCACACTAAATCCCTTGGCATGTGCATATTGACAATACAATAAATAAGCATCTTCAACGCTGTTCAGAGCCTGACCCACTTCCAATTTACTCTCCAAAACATGGAGAAAAGAGTTTTCATTCGGTACCTCAACATTTCCAGCTTCTTGATTGTTGTCTCCTTCCACCTCTTCAAGTGACGGTTGATTGTTATCTTCCATTCTCAAGCAGGAAAACCAACTGGATCAATGAAAAAAACAAGATGAATTTAAGTATTTACTATAACACAAGGCAAATGAGTTGTTATACACTTTACTCATGTCATACCAAAAATCTTTCTACTGTATGGAGAAATATTTGAATATATATATATATATATATATATATATATATATTAACTATTTAAAAAGTTGTATAATACGACATATTACAGAGTTATCAGAAGGGATGTTCATACAAACAATGTTACATCATTTGATGAAGAAATTGGCCAGAAGTTCATGGAGTGAACGCTTCTAAGCTGGTTTTTTCACCTTTTTTACAGACTGGGCAGGAATCGTGAAATGGGTTCACTCGAAATAAGCATTATCATACGGACACACATACAATTTCTTTGGTTTAATATTTTCGGCCCATTATCATCAATTTCACATAAATAAGCATCAACAAATCTCAAATTTCTTGAAAAAAAATACAAATATCTCCATTATATAAAAAAATGGTACAGTGGCAAAGAAAATTATCACCTTGCCTGACTCCGTCGACTGGAAAAAACGAACGGGGCGTGATTTTTGTGGACATAGCTTGCCGTGATTTTTTGAGAGAGGGCGTGAGAGGGGTTGTTTCAAAAAATTTTCAAAAATCACGCCGAAAGCTTGCTTCAGAGAGGGCGTGAGAATGGTTGGTTTAAACCATGGTTGAGTTTTGGTTTAAAAAAAATATAATATAAATGCCACGTGGCAAAAAGTGAGTGGAAGGGGGCAGTGCCCCAAACGGTAGCGTCGAGTGAACCCCTAAATTTTAAGCCTATGGTGAGATTCCTTGCTTTTTTTTTCTTTTTTTTTTAAGAATAATAATAATCTGTCACTCCTAAATATATAAACTTTTTTTTTTGTTATCTCCAAATACAAGTTTCATTTGTTTTATTAGTTGTGTTAATAATTAGTTTTATAAAAACTATTCTTAAAATAAAATAAATAAAAATATATTCTTATTAATTAAATCTTAAAAAAATATAAAACTATTTTTTGAATAAACTAAATAAAAGTAAAATGAGAAGTTTGTTTATAAACTTTTCTCTCAAATGATTGTGAGAAAACGAACAAGTCTATATATTTGTGACTAAGAAAGTATGTTCTACTTCATTGATGACGTTTGTTGAATGAAACCTTAGTTAGGATCGAAAATGTGAGGAGTAAATAAACACTTCAAAATATTAAAAAAAAATTAAAACTTAATTCGTGTGAAAAACTCAATTGAATTTTCCAATCAAACTGACTATGTAGAACAACTCATAGATAATTACGAAAACATCTTAATATACAAAGGGACGACTGAAAGTAAGTAGATATGAGAATGTTTATAGAAGTTTAAACGTTAAGCTTCTTCGTCTCCCTTTCTTTTATTTTCAAAAGAATTCCACTAGAAGATTTAATTGATCCAACATTAGTACAATCTAACTTCAGCTCGGTTCACCAACCCTATTGAACGAAAAGTCTTAGTAACTATTCAAACATCTTAATATGTTGAGAAACATTTTTCTGATGGTTACAATGATTTTCCCAATACAATAAAGCCTGTGTAATCAAAATACAAGTGAGAACAAACGTAATGGCCAGGAAATTCGAGCTATGTAACCTGACTGCATGCAATTTAGGGTTTTACTAAAATATGTGTTTAATTATTTTATTGCATGGATATGTGGTTTAGTTCATGGTTTATTTAAAGTTTCATGCATTAGGTCTTTAAGTTGTATTTCGCGTTCGAACGAAGAACGGAGATCGAAGATATTTAGGAAAATTATTTTTTATTAAATAATTATTTTTAATTATTTAATATATGGTGTATTTAAGTGTGATTTTCGAAAATGGATCTTGGTTGGGTATTTTTACTCGTCGGGTCATCTTTTTAACTGGTACGCAAAATTTATCGAATCAGGGGACTTTTTGAAAGTTCGGACAATATTTTCAAAAACGTACCTAAACGAAATATTTTTAAAGAGTGTTTTTTGGCTTAATGAGATTATTTTGTTGCTTAATGGACCAAAAATCTTTTTAACCCCTTTAATTTTTATTAAAGGTCTATTAGTGCATAATTATACAACTTAAACACTAGATTTTAAAAACCCTAAACCTACTTACACTCCCTCACAACTCAAGGCCGCCCCTCTCCATTGCAGCAACACCTCATTCCGAAATACACCAGCAGCATCCCTTCGAATTTCTCTCAAATTTCTCAAGAAAATCCCTCCGCGCCTCTCTGGTGTACGTCATACACGAAGATATCTAAGTTTTCAAGTGTATATACGCAAAGGCAAACCCTAAATCTCTCTTTTCTCATCATTCACGCTGATGTGTGTGTGTTTGCATGAAGAATGCATAAATCTTTAATGTTGAATCTTTTATGTATCGTTTTGTCATGGAATATGCATTAGTTTGACATGTAACTCACGTTTTCTTGATTGTTGTGTAAGGGGATTCCTATTTGTGATGCTAGGGGGCTGCACATGTCGAGAGTGATGTTGACTAGGTGATGGAGTCACGGGTTTTCCGAGCTTGAGTGGAAACCGTTCGGACTTGGGGAATGGTTCGACGTTTGGGGGCTAGTTCGAGCTATGGGAAGAGAACCAGCTGTAGGGGAGTCTATCCAAGCTACGGTGCAGTCCCTAAGGGGGTTGAGACGTGGTCTAAGAGGGCTCAACCACGGCTGGCCATATTTTAGGGGTCGGTCGATGCGCTTGTACCAGGTAGGGTCGGAATTGGTTTGTTTTTTAGCGAACCACGTAGGGGCTGTTTGCATGAACAATATGCGTGACTACAGTTGGTACAGTATGCCGCTCTTGGCTTGATCTTGGTCCTATGTAGCATTGGTTCAAGGCAGGTTCGGGTTGGTTAGATCTACGATCGATAATTTGAAGGGTTAGCGCACTAGGGTTTTCGGTGCTTGTGTGCTGAAAAATTCCAGCAGCTGGTCGGTCTTTTCCGAGGGTCCTAGGCGATCTGGAATAAGTAGTTTAAGGGCTAGTCATGTAGGTTCGAGTCATGTTTTAAGTTGGGAAAAGCTTTGTTGAATTTCGGGTTAATTCAGATTAAAACCGAGACCCCGGTCCAAGTTTTAATACGAACTATAGAAATTCTTGCATGGGCTCGAGTTTACGTCTAAAAAATTATTATAAATATGTTTTGAGGTGTTTTAATGAGTTTGGTTGGCTTTGGGTCAAAATTTTGAGGTCCAGGGGTAAAAATGTCAATTAGGGTCTACAGGGGTAAAATGGTCATTTTGCAATCGGGTCGAGTTAGCAGTCTTGGCAGCGCCCTGAACACAAAAAATTTGGATAGTTTAAAATGTATATGATATTATGAACATGAATTTTTTTATGAAATACGAAAATACGTCGCATGCTTGGTTTGAAGAAAATTTACGTATATGTATGATTTTTATAAGTGATGAATACGATGTCTAGTTTTTGGAGGAAGGGAGTTGGTTGTGGCTAATATGATGATATGATAATACGATGACATGTAAGGCCAAGGCTTAGTGGATGGGTAATACTGTCGCTGATGTCCCCGCCGTCGGGTACCGCAGTTATACGTAGATGGATCCATCGACTAATACATTGATACGAAAGTCACAACTAATGAACGTAATTAAAATAAAAAATATTGAATATGTATATATTGATATGATGCGATATGGACATGTTTACGCTCGGACATGTTATGTTTAAGCTTATGCTTTAATATCATGAATTCGTATTTTAATTACAGTACTTTTAACTTTTACATGTTACGTATATTTACTTGTTATAACGATTCAGGTGTGTTGAGTCTTTAGACTCACTAGGTGTGAATGATGCAGGTGAGCATATTGTTGAGGAGACTGGAGGCATTGAAGACTGAGTAGGCAGGGCTAGATGCGAGCACACGCTAACCCGAGGACCATAATTTTTCCGCACATTACATTTATGAATTAGGAGGAACCATTGGTATTTTTATACACTTTTATTTTTATATGTTGATGATTGTCAGGACTTTAAATGTTATTTGTGTGAATTCTTTTAAATAGTAGTTTAGTAATTTGTCACGTTTAAAGATATTTAAATTCAGTATTTTTGTTCAGTAGCACATGACTATTTTTAAATGCATGTGTTGAGTCATTTGTGGAAAATTAAGATATAAAAAAATTTAGTAGTATTTTAGAAAACGGGTCCCCACAGTTGGTATCAGAGCAAGGGTCTGTATAGGGTTGTGCCATCACCAGCTTCTGCAGCTCAGGCTTCAAGCCTCAAGTCTGTAAGTTTGCATGTTTTAAATTTTTTGAATAGGTTTAATGCTATCACCTGCACGTTTACATGATAGATCTTTTTTAAGTGATTTACAATATATGTTAGTTGTTTACAAGATTTAAGGATTAAATGTTTTGAAAACTAGATTAAATTGCATTATGAGTTACGTTTAGAATTTAGACTATATTTAGATACTATGCCTCCCCGACCCGCCCCCAACACCGAACAGATAGGATGATACTTCTGGAGGCGATAGAGGCTTTCCACCACCAGCCGCCGCCAGGAGACGCAGCTACCCGAGTCCTTGAAGGTATTGCTAGACTGATGGAGTAGGCCCAGCAGGCTCCCAGACTCCAGACAGACATCTTTGAGCAGTTTAGACGGCTCAACCCGAAGGAGTTCGGATATGCGTGACCAGGGTTGGTCCAGTAGGGCGTTCTAGGTGATCTGGAATAAGTGGTTTAAGGGCTAGTCATTTAAGTTGGAGTCATGGTTTAAGTTGGGAAAAGTTTGGTTAAATTTCGATTTAATTCGGATTAAAACCGGGACCTCGATCCAAGTTTTAAAGCGAATTATAGAAGTTCTTGCATGGGCTCGAGTTTACGTCTAGGAAATGATTGTAAATATGTTTTGGTGTTCAAAGGTGTTTGGCTGGCTTCAGGTCGAAATTTTGAGGTCCATGGGTAAAATGATCAATTAGGGTTTACAGGAGCAAAATAGTCATTTTGCAACCGAATCGAGTTAGGAGTCCTGGCAGTGCCCTGAACACAAAAAAATTGCATGCTTAATATGTATATGATATCATGAACATGAATTTTTTTATGAAATACGAAAATATGTTGCATGCTTGTTTTGAAGAAAACTTATATATATGCGTGATTTTTATAAGTGATGAATACGATGTCATGTTATTGGAAGAAGGGAGTTGGTTGTGACTAATATGATGATACGATAATACAACGACATGTAAGGCCAAGGCTCAGTGGATGGGTAATAATGTCGTTGATGTCCCCACCGTCGGGTACAGCGGTTATACGTAGATGGATCCATCGCATATGCGAAGATACGAAAGTTACAACTAATGAACATAATTAAAATAAAGAAAATTGAACACGTATATGTTGATATGATGGGATATGGACATGTTTACACTCTGCCATGTTATGTTTAAGCTTATGCTTTAAGATCATGAATTTTTATTTTAATTACAGTACTTTTCACTGTTGCATGTTATATATACTTGTTCTAACGATTCAGGCGTGTTGAGTCTTTAGACTCACTAGGTGTGAATGATGCAGGTGAGCATATTGATGAGGAGACTGTAGGCGCCGAAGAATGAGTAGGCGAGGCTGGATGTGCGCACGCTAACCCGAGGACTATAATTTTTCCTCACATTACATTTATGAATTAGGACAAACCATGGATATTTTTATAGACTTTCGTTCTTATATGTTGATAGTTGTCAGGACTTTGCATGTTATTTGTGCGAACTCTTTTAAATAGTAGTTTAGGAATTTGTCATGTTTAAAGATATTTAAATTTAATATTTTTATTCAGTAGTGCATGACTATTTTTAAATTAATGTGTTCAGTCATTTTTCAGAAATTAAGATATAAAAAAAATTATTAGTATTTTAGAACACGAGTCGCCACAACGAAAGTTCATGAAGTGATCATTACATGATCTTATAGAACTTTTCAGCATGTGCAATTTTAAGCTTCAGATAACATTTTGATTGATGCTCGTTATTAATAATACGATGGATTTAGAGTAGTAGTTGTTGATAATGATTCTAATGCATTCCATTTTTACATGTGTTGATCCAACGTTAATAAATATGGTAGGTACTCACAGTCGTACTGGATGCATAAAAATCTCACAGAGAATAACACGTGTCCTTATCGTCTTACCAAATATAGCACTAGACAATTTAAATTTCATTGGACACTAGCTGAATGTGGCAACCAACGGATGCTTTATTCTGTTTTCAGTCATTGTTGATAAAATAAGAATAAGATAAAAGCCAACTGGTTGTTGCACTAAGAGAATGTCTTCAGCTCAGTAGATGATCATCTTAAAGTACGTCGGCTCTATTCAGATTACTATCATTCTGTTGTATAATCATCATATCAGTTCTTGATACTTATCAGCGAAATTCAGTTGTAAGCTCCAGATCGAATAAATTCCTTGAGTGTTATGCATTTATCAATTCAATTGAGTTTGATTAATTTAGTTTATAATCACCAAAGCTTAAGTTCAAAGTATATTTTAATAACTTTTTCCTTTTTAGTGATTTCAAAACTGAGTATACATGCAATTATTTAAATAAAACTGAACTTTTATAGATGAAATAAAATATCAATATAAACGTAAGTGCTAACTACAGTTCAACGTTAAAATAAATTTTATCTCCTGAACGATTGATTAGATGAAGAACTTGATCTGTATCCGCTGCTTGAATTGCTATGACCACCATCAAAACTTCTACGACCACCACTTCCAGGTGGTTTCTTGTTATGAGAAGAGGAAGGAATACCAAATTACTTTGGTTTTTTTTTTTTTTTGGCTTTTTCCCTCTTTTGGCATCACAATGAACATGCTGAAGAAAATTAACCACTTCAGTTAGTTGGGTTCCAAAAACTTCAACTTGGGTGTACAGGGCAGCTTGAGCTTGGTCAATTACACATGTAAGTTCAGAAGCATAACACATCTGAGTCATCTTAAGATCTGCCACTTGTCTTAAATGTTCATTAAAAACTCTAAGAACTTCACTGATCTGTGAGTTGATTTTTGTCTTAAACATCTCAAGATCCACAATTGAGGCCATTTGATCTATACTCAGATCGGCTATATCATTCTGAAGATTTGACAGAGTTTGACACACTTAGTTCTATTAGTTCTGATTGTCAATTAAAGTAGCACCATGTCTTGAATCCTCGATATGTGGTGGTGAAGGAATTGGAGAATTGGTGGGAGTTTAATTTCTTATAAATTCTGTTTGTACTTATATCCTGATCAGTATGATGAGCAATGTTAGCTGGGATATCGTCACGATGTTGTTCTATGATGATCTGCAAAGAATCTTGTTCATTGGCTTAAGCTTGAAGCTCTTCTGGAATAGGCGGAGGGTGTGCTTGAAATAAGTTATAGATCAAATCATCAATGGAGGGTACAAGATGCGGCAATGAAGTGACCTGATGATCTGATCATTTCTAATTTGGTAGAGGACCTGGTGAAGATGGACAGGTGCAAATTCCAAAATTTCTTCTTGATTAAAATGAGTTAACAGTGATTCAGTTGGTTTAATGACAGAGGTTTGAGAAATTTCTTGAACAACCGCGTTGTCCAAGGTCAGCAACATATCAACAGTTGTGATTAAGGGAACCACCAGAATTTTCCCAGTAGAGATTGAAATAGAGAAATGCTGAGGCACTTGGGTTTCGTCAATTTGTAGATCATCTTGCTGTTGAATTATGTTTGGGCTGGAGCAGAATCAGTCAGATTTTGTTGATTAGGAGGAGTTGGCTATTCTGAATGATAGAGCTGATCGTCCGGGTCCATCTGGTCTGATTTTGCTACTTCTATAGGCAATGTTAGAGGTAAGGCAACTTCATATCTTCCTTATTCACTTTCACATTCATGGACAATCCAAGAGCATCCATTTCCAATTGACTGATTACTGCGGCATCATCTCGTACTGTTGGGACATGAGGAGTAAAATTCGCCTCTTCTTATTTAGCATAATCTGCAAGGCGCTCTCTCATAATCATTGTCAGGAAGTATCTTCTTTACTGGGCTTTTGAAATTAGAGTTGTCTCAGTCCATTCCAAAATATGATTTTCAAGATTTATCAAAGCTTCCAGCTTCTTCATGGTTTTGATATGAAAAAAGTGGGTGACTGTTCTTTGATCCATCCATTTTTCAAACTTTTTCAGTTTGAATTGTACTCTTCTTTCCAATTCTTGTATGGTCAGATTGATTGTTGTCTAGACTGATGATAAAGGATCACACACGTGCAGTGTCCAAAAATCAGTACAGATAACCTCCATGCATAATTATAAAATTTAATTCAATTAATGATTTAAATGGTGCATGATACATGATTAAATTATTTAAATGTTTATATACTCAGTGTTTATGCAATTTAAAATGTTTTCTCAAGTTTTAGCTTTTCGGACGAATATTCGATGTTGGACCGGGGAAAGGAGATCAGAGACGATTAAGGTGCAAATTGAAGGTTATATTTTATTTTAAGTCAAGGAAATTAATTATTTTAAATGATTTACGAATTTTAGTATTTTAAAGTCTAATTTAATTTATTAGGCAATTTATAAGATTTTAAGCGTTTAAAATGTTAATTTTAAAAATTAAGGATTTATTCCTTAAATTTAGAGTAAAATATTTTATTTAATTATTTTTATGTCATAATTAATTTATTTAATTAGTATTTAAGTTGGATTAGGATTTTAAGTATCTTATTTAAGAATTTTTTTTAAAAAATGAGATTTAATCTTGTTTAAATTGGGCACTTATCTTTTTAAATTAAAGGGGTGAGATTTTTTTATTATCTAGTGCTTGTTTAAATAATTGATTAGAGTTTTAATCTACCTAAACTAATTAAATTACCCACACACACAGACCACATCACACACACACACATTAAATGCAAAACACACACAAGCCACACACACAAAATACGTGAGTTTCTTTGTAGAACCCGTTAAATCAGACTACGTATAAGTCATGCATAATTACTATTATTTAAATTAAAATAATTTTCATGCATGAGGGTTTAAATTCATTCTTTTTAAATTTGTTGAGTTATGATTTTTTTTTTTTACGCAGAGGTTTAGTTTTATCTTTTCAGTTAAATAAGCGAGGCCGGACTGGAGTTGGGGTATTGAGATAAAATTTAATAATAAGAAAATGTTCCTAGATTTAATTTAAGCCAAGGAATAATCTATTTTAATGTAAAAGAATGTTTAAGGATTTATTCACTTAATTGGAGTTAAGTAGTAAATAAGCTCTTTTATGTCCAATAATTAATTAAAAGCCTAAATTAAAATTTGTGACCAATTGAGATAAGTTAATCTATGCTTATTTTATTTAAGAAATTGTAACTTAACATGTTAGTAATTTATTGTAAGAATTAGTCATGCATGCAAGAAAATTACTATTCCAAATTAATTTATTATTTCACTAAAATACATAATAAGTGTTTAAAACTTTAAAGAGTTAAAATTCAAGAATTAAGCAATATTTTACCCATATTATTTAGCAATTTTCGGCCACCCCATTGTAGATTTTATTAAGTTTGACAACTCTCCATTTTGATACATTTTCCTTATCCATTCTAGGTAGATAATTCCCTCATTTTTAATCACCAATAATTAATAATTAAGCAATATTTCTACCTTAATTTGAATTGCAAGATTTCGGTCATCTCACCTCACCTAAATCTCCCTCAATCAAATAATATCACACCTCATTTCCTTCTCTCTCAAACTCGAGGATAGAAATATTTTATCTTGCCATTTAATCCCCATTTATTTTGCAACTTCCTCATTCATTTCCTAGCCTCCTCTCCTCTCCATTCTATCAAAAATTCAGAAGAAAAACCTAGCCAAGAAATCGTGAGAAGCAACAAGCAAACAACAGAGAAAATAAGAAAAGAAAAGGAACTCCGTCTCCGCCGCGTCGTGTTCGTCGCATAGTTTGTTTTCTTTTCGTATACGAATTCCAGGCATGTATATCTTGTTCCTTTCTCTTCAATAAAGTCATATAATTATTTTAAAACATCATATGTGCATGAATCATGAAGCAAAACCGAAAAATATGACAGCACTTTTCGAAAACCATGCACAGAATTTTCGGCTCTCACTTGTGCCTTCATGGTTTTGAATTGTTTTTGTGGTTTCAGGGGTTGGCTCGGTTCCATACGCTCAAGGCTGCATTTAGACACGTTATAGAGTGTGTTAGGAAGGTGTTGGTCCATCGGTTTGAGTCCATTCGCCTCAGTAAAACGAAATGGACAGCAACTCCCCATAGTTGCAGATTTTGAGTCTCGATTTTCATGGTGGTTGTCTAAGGTGTGTGTTCGAACCATGGCTGTCCTAGGGGCTGTATCCATGGTTAGAACCCTCCCTTAGCATGTCTAGGACGTGACCAAGATGACCTTTCATGGCTTGGTTCATGATCTCATCTGTTTTTAAAACAAGCAAGACAAGTCCCTCGGTTTCTTTTTTTGATTTTGTGTGAGTGAGTTTCGAATTTTGAGTGGTTGGGTGGATCTTTGTTGGCTTCCAGCCCTTAGCCATGGTTCACACAACACCTCATGATGTCTAGATCATGCCATGGTCGATCATATGGCCACTGGAATGAAAATGACTGCGAAATAAAAGCAACACCCCCACGCGTGCAGTATGTGTTCTCGGGTGAAGCTTTGGATTGTCTTAGGTGTTTGCTTTGATTGTGGTTGGCCTAGGGCCCTTAGCCATGGTTCAAGCCACACCTTAGGATGTTGGGAAGAGGCTCTGGTCGGTGGTTCAAGCCCCAATGGCCATTAGCCTTGAAATCGAAGCGAAGCAAGCGAAGCTACTGCCACGTTAATTGACAGCAACTTTGTCATCGGTTCAGAGGCCATGTACGAGTCCTTGGTTGGTTTTTAACCTATGTCCATGGACTGGACAGTACCTCAATGAGTTAGGAAGGTCACGTTTTTGGCCGTTCATGATTTGGTTAAGTTTAGAAGTCGTACGAGAATTTACGGTGCAATGTGCCAAAGTGACTCTCGAAAGAGCGTTTCATGATTTTGGCCTCCATTAACTATTTTCTTGCATTACAGCCCTATGGTTATGTTTTCCAGTATTTTAGGAGTATTTTAATCATGGCTAAACGATGGTTCAATGTTGGTTCGGGTTGGTACGAAGCCATGGTTGAATACTAAGTTTGTTGGGCGTATTATCTCGTTTCTAGTTCGATTATGAAGTGTTGGTCAAGTTAAGATTATTTGCATGTTTCTCATGTTATAATTAGGTCGCAGCGAGCCTGGGAACGATCCAACTCATTCGGTAAAACAGGGTTATAACTATATTACGTGCATAATATAAAAATGTTATTTTTGAGATATATGCGATATGTCTTGTGGCCATCTTACGCATATGGGATTGCTTCACCCAGTGACCTACGACCGGTTTACGATTATGTATGGGTACGGATATCCAGTCTAAGGGTTGTGATGATCTCTACCGCCCAATATACTGTGGTTTAGTCTGATCAGACGTTCATGTTATGTTATGTTATGTTATGGGCCACTTGCGTAGAACATTATCTCTATAGAAAATTACGATATGATATGTTATGACAGAACTCTATCGAGCAAAGCTTTTACGTATGATTTTCATATATGCACGTATTTATAATTACTCACGACATGATTTCCCCCTTACGCTTTACGATACGATATTTTTACGTTACACGAAATTTTATGATACATTTACTTGTTATTCACGATATATGCATGTTGAGTCTTTAGGCTCACTAGACTTGATTGTTGTAGGTACTGATGAGGTCGGGACCAAGGGCGGGGACCAGTGAGCTAGCTTGGGTCAGCAGTAGTAGGAACCCGAGGACCTCATGCTTCAGTTTATTTATCTTTTTATGCACAAAACTCATTTTTATCATGTTGAATTATTTTAAGTTGTTGTTTTGAAAACAATATTTACTTCTGCTGTTACTTTGAATATTAAATCTTTTTATCAGTTATTTTATGAATGATGCATGTTATTTATTTAAGGAGAAAAATTTTAAATAATTCCGCAAATTTACAAATACGAAATACGGGCCTTTACATTCTTAGATTGAACAAGTGAGTTTTTGGCTATTTCCTCTAGCAAACACCATCACCTAAACATCACCCACTATTCTAGAGGATTACATAGCACAACGCCCTTCGCTTGTCCTCTGTTCTTCCCCGCGTCGATATTCGATAATTCGTGCGTTTTAACGCAAAGACATGTCTAAAACCTTCTTTAATGCATGTATCATGTTATATATTGATATTTGATGATACAAGTGCATGAGAAACAATTTTATATGGCTGCATATGAATCAAAACGGTTTTAAAAAGAGTTTGGACATTTGTGCATGGAACTCACGTTTTCTTCCAAAATTGTGGTGTGTACTTCTGCTGGGCTCCTAGGACGTTGCTGCTGTGTATGGCTGGGTTAGTGGATGTTTTTATACATGGTTAAGTGATCTGGTAAGGGTTAGAAAGGGCCTGAGGGACAGCACAACCGCTGGAAGTGAATAGGGACTGTGCGATTCTTTTTGCATGTGTGTAGGAGCTGTTGCTGTCCGGGAGTCTGGTTCAGTGAAGGGCCTGGGTTGGGGCTCGTGGCTATGGTTATGGACGTGCGTTAGGGTCCTAGGGGGAGCATACTTATGGTGGTTCTCGCTATGGCTGGTCAGGAAGAGCTCTGGATCTAGAAACTACAACTGTGTAGGTTGGGGTATATGTGAGGGCTATAGGTGTTCGGCCTTATGGTTTCAGTCAAGGGCTGGGTTGGAGCTCTAGGCTATGGTTTAGTCAGTCTCTAAGGATTCTATGATGAGCTTAGTTAGGGTGGTTTAGGGTCTGGTTGGTTAGGTAAGACGGCTGGAACGGAAATGTGAAGGCTGCACAGATGGGGTCTCATGAAGGGGCTATCACGGTTTTGGCTTGTTTGAGGCTTGGGCTGGAAAGGGCTGGAACAGGGTCTCAAGGGATGTCTAAGGGTCGAGTCTAGGGTCCGGTTTGGGTCCGTTTCGTGTTGGTTTAGGCGTGAAGTCGTGAGAAGCGTATTCGGGTCATAGTGCATCTCATGGGATGTTTTTCTTGGATGGGCTGTTGTTCACATTTTTAAGTGGTTTGAAAATGGTTCAGGGATAGTTTAGGCTCTTGGACAGTAGGTTAGGGTGTTGGCTAAGTATGGTTTGAGTCCCGAGTGGTTTGGTAAGCCTTAAGCTATTTTATTTAATTCAGAAATCGTACGCGATCGAGTTCATCTTTGGGGCTATGTTGGTTAGTTAAATATTGAGATTTTGGCTGCATGTCCAGGGTGTTCCAACGAAGTCCATGTTGTTCGTAAATATGTATCACGTGCAAAATAATTATTTTTGAGCTATGCGATTTGTCTTGTGGCCAAATTATGTTATGGGTTTGGAAGCTGGAGAACGTGTCCGGAGCCCTCTCCAACCTTTTCGGAAGATTATGTTATGTTAGAGAGCGGACATCCAGTCCAAGGGATGTGGTGATCCTTGCCGACCTAGTACTGCGGTTTAGTTTGATCAAACGATTATGTGTATGGGCCACTTGCATTGAACATAATACAACGCAAAATTATTTACGTTTACGATTATGCATGACAAGTATTAAAATACGATTTTATGATTTTTATGAAATTTTTTATGCAAGAAAGTCCTGTTATACATATTTATGCTTATAATATTTTATACACGAGCTAAGGTAAAATTGCATGGATTTTTATTACGCTGCAGATGTTTTATTCATGATAATGACAAAAAATATTTGAAAACTTTTGATGCTAAATCTGCAGAAGGAAAATTCTTAGGTTATTCATCAGTTAGCAAAGCTTATAGAGTATTTAATAAATCTACTTTGAATGAAGAGGAGTCAATTCATGTCGTATTTGATGAATATGCAATAACTGATAAGCCAACTGATCCAGTTGAGCTAAGTGATCGCTTTACAGAAATCAGTTTGGAGGATGATAGTGAAGAAGCTCACATCAATCGAAATATCCTTTAAACACCAGAACCAGAAATAGTGGATCAAATGGTGGAACAAGAAATTGTTCCTAACAATCAGTTGGTGGGACAACACGATGTTATCTAGATACAAACTGAAACAGCAGCAACTGAAACTGAAGGAAATGGTCAGTTATTAACTGAACCAGATTCTTAAATTGATTCAAACTACAGATGGAAGAAATCAAATCCACAAGAATTGGTGATAGGTAATCCATCTGATCCGGTAAGAACAAGAAATCAAATGTTTAATTTATTTGTTCATTCAACATTTGTTTCACAACTTGAACCGAAAAAAACTGATGAATCTCTGGCTGATCCTAACTGGATAAATGCTATGCAAGAATATCTAAATCAGTTTACCCATAACAATAACTGGACTTTAGTTCCAAGACCAGTTTCTAAAACAATTATAGGTATAAAGTGGGTCTACAGGAACAAACTGAATGAGGATGGTTCAGTTGTGCGCAATAAAGCGAGATTGATAGCACAAGAATATAGGCAAGAGGAAGGAATTGATTATGATGAGACTTATGCACCAGTTGCACGACCGGAAGCAATAAAAATGTTCCTAGCTTATGCCTCCTTTAAAGATTTCAAAGTATACCAGATGGATGTCAAGAGTGCATTCTGGAATGGTCAGTTGCAAGAAGAAGTGTATGTTGAACGAACACCAGGTTTTGTAAATCACTCTTTTCCTGATCATGTTTATCACTTGAACAAAGCTTTGTATGGTCTTAAACAATCTCTCAGAGCTTGGTATGAGACTTTATCAAAATTCTTGACTGATCATGATTTTACTGTTTGAACAGTGGATAAAACCTTGTTCAAATTTTCACAAATGATCATATTTTACTTGTGTAAATTTACGTTGATGATATTATTTTTGGGTCAACTAACCCCTAATTGTGCTTTAAATTTGCTAAGTTAATGCAGGAAAAATTTGAGATGAGCATGATGGTTGAACTGACGTTCTTTCTTGGTCTGCAAATAAAACAACTTGAAACTGGTACATTTATCAGTCAAACAAAATATACGAAAGAACTGCTGAAGAAGTTTGGCATGGAAAGTTCAGCTGCACATACTCCCATGTGTTCATCGATTAAATTAGACAAAGATGAAGGGGGAATATCAGTTGAGACGACACTTTACAGAGGTTTAATAGGTTCCTTAATTTACCTTACTGCTAGCTGTCCTGATAATGTGTTTGTTGTTTGCATGTGTGCTAGATTTCAGACAGATCCTAAACAATCGCATTATTCAGCTGCCAAACGCATATTGAAATATCTCAAAGGCACACAAAATGTGGGCTTGTGGTATGCTAAAGACTCATCTTTTAATTTAGTTGACTATTCAGATGCAAATTGTGCAGGATGTAAGCTTGATCGTAAAAGCACCAGTGGATCATGTCAGTTTCTAGGAGAAAGACTGATTTTTTGGTTCAGCAAGAAGCAACCATAGCAACTTCCACAACTGAAACATAATATTTAGCTGCTGGAAGCTGTTGTGCTCAACTGCTCTGTATTCAGCAACAACTGAATGATTATTTAGTCGTTGCAGAAGATTCACCAATTTTCTGTGACAATACAAGCACCATCGCGATTACATATGATCCAGTTCTCCACTCCATGACCAAACATATTGACGTCAGACATCACTTCATCAGAGATCATGCTCTCAAGAAGAAAATCAGACTGGAGTACATATCAACTGAACAACAAGCTACTGACATCTTTACTTAGCCACTTCCCGAGACTAAGTTTTCTTACTTTCGCAATACTCTTGGCTTAATTGACTTGTCTTAATATTATTCACAATATTATACATTCTTATTGTTATTCAGTTATCACCAGTTGTTATTCAGTTGTTACCAGTTTGAATGCAGAATGAACAAAACAGTAAAGAATAAACAAGCACGGACCGAAATAAACATTTTATTGATAAAAACGAGTAGCTATTACATTATTTATTTCCCTCTCTACTGAATTCAACTAGAAGGACATCCACGTGGATAACCTTGTTGGTGACAGTACTCATGAATTCTTCTGGAAGGGCAATTTTTTCCATAACCCTCTGCTCCTTGAGAAGAATCAGGAAGTAGACACCTTCATCTGTGAAGATTTCTGAAGTATGAACGATGCTGAGACATCGCTTATAATTATTTTCAGTTGCCACTCGTTTTCTAATGACAACCAGTCCCTCCTCTCGGAAGGACTGTAGCTCCTGGATCTTTGTCCAGGTCGACAATATCTTCTCAAAGACAAGGTCTTCAATCTTCAGCTTCCTAGCAGCTTCAATGGATCGCTTAAACTCCTATGCCAAATCCAGTTGCTGTGAACGGCTTCCTCCGTCCATTTGCTGCTAATTTAATTTGTGTTAATTGCTGAAATATTCAAGTGATCTTGTGACTAACTATCTTATTCTTATTTATAGATAAGCTTCGAACTATATGGAGAGACACACTTATTGTCTCCGACGATTCATCTTCCAAGAATAAGATTTTCTCTCTATTTTATTTCATGCATTTATTTAGGTGAAATGTTGATTTTTAAAAATTGATTAACTGATAAGACAATAGTCAGTTGGTCTTCAACTAAACTGATTCAGTTTTCAACTGATCACTCAGTTTTTAGTCTAACTGATCTTATCAAATAGGTTAACTGATTATCGATAAAATTCCACATTAAATGTTGTGACTGTCAAAATCACGTCATTAATTTCTTGTATAGTGATTAACAACGTGGAACCACGTAGTTTACTCGATATTTAAAGTTAGAAATCACATGTACACATGTTTTTATTCAAAATAATCTTGGGCTGACACGTGTCCAAAAATTTGAACAGTCACCAACATAAGTAATCATGCCGCCCTTGCTCAGTTTTTCTTCACATCATTTCATTCACTCAAAGCTTTCAAACTTTCAGAGCATTCAAACACTCCAAGCATTTTTTTTTTGTGTGTAGAAATTCATAAATCAAGAAAAATGGCAAGTCAAACACCCGCATACACTCTCAACGCAATGGCTATTAACTTTGAATCAGGTATTCTGTCAAAGATGAATAAGTTAGAGGCGTCTTTCTGAAACTCGAAGCAACTGGCTTGAATAAATTTCTTGAACTGGAAAACCAAGAAATTTACCCAAAAGAAGTTCAACAAATCTATGCCAACAGCACTATCTCGACGACGGTAAAATCATATCAACCGTTAACAGTCAGACGCTAACAATGGATGAAGAATCTTTCAGTTCTCTCTTCCAGCTACCCTCCGATGGTTTATCTCATTTTTCTGAAAAGATAAAAATTGCTGATATTGAAGAAATGAAGACTTTCTTGTCTGCTGATGGGAGAAAATTCAAAGTTTCTTATCCAAAGAAAGAATTGAAGCCCGAAATTCAATTGCTGACAGATATAGTGGCCAAGGGTGTACTCGCCAAGGCAAGCTTATTTGCTGCCCTCACCCTTGAAAAATTTCAAGTGATGAATGCTATCATGAAGGGAAGGAGACTGAACTGGCCCTCAATCATATTCAACATACTGAAAAATAAGGTTCAGTCCTTCAAGCAGTCCAACGGTTATGCTGTGCCACTCAGCTACCTGCTGAAAAATTTTGGTCTGGTGGATGACTTAGCTGAGAGGTAATCCAAATTTAAAGTCTTCAATGCCAAGAACGTTTAGCAGCCAAAGACTAAGCTGGACATTTCTCCTGATCAATTTGTGAAGGTCAAGAAGGATATTGGGAAGCTGGCAGCTCCCAAATCAGTTAAAAAAGAAAAGACAAAGGACTTGGCTAAGAAGAAGATAATCAAGAGGAAATTGATTGTCAGCGAAACTATTGGAACATTTCATATTCGCAATCTTAATTTTGATGATAACAAAACTTGTTATTTTGTTACTAATGATTTACCTAAGTGCGCAGGAAGCTGAAACTGATCAGTCTTCTAACTCATTAGTTATCAAGCCAAAACTGAAGCTTTCGAGAAACAAACTGAAGGTGCCAACTGATTGCCCAAACTGAATCAGTCCAACTGATGTATCAAAGACCAGTTCAATTGAATCAGTGAAACCAGTTCAGCTGACTGATCAAACTGATTTCACCGAACCAGTTCAACTGACCAGTTCAGAGCATCAGTTAGGAACCAATCAGGTTGCTGATCACGACAAGTTTATTCAATGGAATCCAGCTCTGCGTACTAGGTAAAGCATTTGTAATATGAATAGTACGATAATGGACGCTGCAACAAAGATTAAAGCCGAGAGATTCCTGGAGGCATGTCAGAAAAGTCGACACACTTATATCAAGGAACGCATTCAAGCTGCAACGATTACATTTGATGAGTTTTGGAGTACGATCTCAATGCCTCTATAAATACAAGCTCAAGACCATCAGGAAAATAGAAGAACATACAAGAGTGTGTGAAGATAAAATCAAAAGGGCATGCTTATTTGCTTATATGCTTTCAAGAAGCAATAAGCCCGGAAAGAATACTCAAGTCATATCAGCTTAGTTTAGAAGCTTACTTCCCTCAGTATGTGAGAAAACCTTCATGGTGCTTTCTTTGTTCAGTTCTCACAAACACGAACACACCACCATTCAAATACAGTCTTACACAAAGACATTAAACTTGTGTATGTAGTCTTTGACACATTGACGTTAAAGAAATGTTGGCTGAAAGGTGCTGCCTTCAGTCTAGTCTAGGAGTTCAGATTAGACAGTAGCGTAAGTCCTAAGCTGAGTGGGTTTGTACAAATTGTTGTATAGATCAAAGTATTCTAGTGAATCCTACCCGAGGTGGTAGAAGGGGTGATGTAGGAGCATTTGAAGTCTCCAAACATCCATAAACATATCTTGTGTATTAACTGTTTAACTATCATTTTCTAAACTGATTTGATTAGTTCGAGGTGTTATCAATTCAGTTCTTACCATAACTGAACTGATATATCCCAGAACTGATCCTCTGCTTTTCAGTTATTCAGTTTACATAAGTTAAAATGCTTTAAAATTTAGCAGCTTTATTCACGAAGGATTACTTTGAGTTGCTTCCGCTTGGTTTAAAACCAAACTCGATTTAATTCATCGGTGTTAACATTCTTAGAACACGAGCTATTGCAGCTCATTGGAGAATATAGTGTCCGAAGCATCTCAAAGGTGCCAAGCGCACGATCCTTCAGAAACTGATTCGGAGAAAACTCCATCTCCGAAAATTACGAAAAAGCCAAGGTCCCAAAAGACCAAACCAGCTGTTGTAGAAGCTATTCAAGCTGAAAGATTGACACCAACTGGAGCTGAACCACCTCTTATCGCTATACCTATTAGGGCAGTTCCAGTTGCATTATCAGTGATAGGCTCGTAATAGTTTGCATTTTTGTTGTCGTATCTCTTTTTTTTACCACTTCCAACGTGCTTAATTGACATATTTTTCTGTGATTTTATTGTAGGAGGAATTTTTCTGCTCTTACGATAAATTTATGCTAAAAAAGATGATTTTATATCACAATTAAAGTTGTCGATATGATCCTAGCGGGAACAGAAAAATTTAGAAGTGATTTTTGGATAAGGCATGATCACGCCTTGTGACTACTTTTCAGCTGCCTATGGAGAATCAAGAAATTTTTATATCAAGGAAGAATACTAGATAGAGTTTTTTCCATAAAAAACTCTATATTCTTGGAAGATATTTTCTAAGTATCTTTTAATTTTAGTGATGTTATAATTTTAGATTATTGGGCTTTGATATTTTTTTGGACCCAATTTCTTTTTCCTACACTATTCACGTGAATAAAAGAGGCGGCAGGGAAGATTTTTTTCTCCAATCACCAATCTCACACACAAAACACGTGAAGAGCAGAAAGAAGAGCACAAGGATTTTCTCTCCAGTTTTCTCTATGATTCTAGTACTTTTCCTCTCTTTATTTATTTTTGTGGAGATTGTAAACGGAGCCATGCTTGGATAATTTCCTAGTCTGATTTAAGGGTTGTTTTACTATTTAGTTTATCACCGTGAGGTATTTGTGCTTATATTTAATATGCTTGTTATTCAAAGTATTTTTCGATTTATGATTTAAATATATGAAAGTTGTATGCTGATTAATCTGACAATTTAATTTGATATACAATTTTCTACTGTTATCAATGAATTCAGTGATCCGTAATTGTCA
Organism: Primulina tabacum; assembly: GCF_025594145.1. Taxonomy (NCBI): domain Eukaryota; kingdom Viridiplantae; phylum Streptophyta; class Magnoliopsida; order Lamiales; family Gesneriaceae; genus Primulina; species Primulina tabacum. Next base: position 13,465,228 of record NC_134559.1, read on the forward strand.
TGAATAATTGGAATATGAGTAACTCTAGATTAGGTGTGTTGTGCTATCATAGCATGTTTAATCTAAATAAATTAACGAAACTCGATATATCAATTGCAGCTATCTCGGTTGTTAGATTTTAGAATTAACTGTTTTAACAAATCTAAAATCTATCTTTAATTAATATGGAACGCTATCGTGCCCAGTTGGTTATTGATAAGTTTTGACGGGATGCTGGATTCGGTCAATTAATTTATGAAAACACAATAATTTTAGCGGCTATCCCTATAATTCTAAGGTTAAATTGCTTGGAACAACTCAAATAAATTATTTTTTAGTCGATGAACATTGATATAATTAAATAGTAGAACTCCCTTGAATCAGATTTTTCTCATATTAAATTCTTCATTTTATTCTAGTTGATTAATTATCATTTTAATTTATTATTTTCCTTTCTTGGATAAATTTAGTTTAGTAATTTATTTAATTCATATACAAAAATCCCTCTTTTACTTGCATTTTGATCCAAAGAAATCATCTCCCGTTCCCTGTGAATTCGACCCTACTCACCATTACACTAATTTTATTTAAAGAGTAGGAATTTAAGTTTGGTGGCTCAACGATAGCACACCAAATTTTGGCGCCGTTGCCGGGGAATTGTGCAAGGTTAGTTTCTTTCGAGTTTAGTTCTTTTATTTTCTTTTATGCCTCGTTCTTCTCGTACATGTGAACTAGAATATATTCCGAAAATCGAGAAGACAGCTAGAAGATTGAGAAAAGAAGCAAGGCTACGGGGTAAACAACCATCATCATCATCATCTCCTGGTTTAAACACTTCTAGTTTTCTGACTGTTTCCAACACCTCTTTCTCATAGTCAAACTTTTTTGATTTTTCCAACCTAGAAGGGAATGGAGGAACAATTGCATTAGAAGTACTAAATGAAGGAGATTTAGAATTTACCTTCGTTTGCTTGTCAAATTCTCTTTCAACATCCCCATTTGTGTCTCTTCCTTTCGTATCCTTTGTAGGTGGAGTAGACTTATTCTCAATCTCTTTCCCACTCCTTAATACTATGACACTTGCATTTTCCTTTAGATTAACTACCATATGTGATGGCAGTTTGTCGGAATTCATTGCCTCCAATTCGCTAATTGACGTAGCAATTTGAGTGATTTGGTTTCACCCAGTTCTCTTCTTATTCGGATGAGACGGCAGTGAGCAATCGATAGAAAGCAAGGGATGCTAGCGCTCTGATCCTACCTCGCTTCAGTAGGTTCAGGAAGCTTTGGCATCGGGACGCATTACGATAGCTAGGCCGGGTGGGATTCTCTATCCCTAGATTGTGAATGCTGGTCCTCGTTTCTCATTGAAATTTTTGAGTGTTTTCAATAAGACCTTCACAATTTCATCTAGGGACATACTTGAGTTAGAGGCTTGCGCAGGTGGTGGTTGTTTGTTAAAATTTTGTTGTGGATATTCTTATTGGCCTCCTTGATTCCTATAGCTGAAATTTGGGTGATCTTTCCATCTTGGATTGTAGCTATTAGAATACGGATCATACCGGCGCTGAGGCTGTCCAGGAAATCCACCGATTGTATTAACCTACTGCGTTGGATCTTCCTGTAATGTAGGGCACGTGTCCGTCGAATGTCCAACCATCGCACATATACCACAAGCTTTGGCATGTTTTACATGTCCTACAAACAACTTTTCCAAAAGAGATGTCAAAGAATCTAACTTTCGATCGATAGGATTAGCGCTTACCTCATTAACTTGTCGTGGAGGGTCATCTTGCCTAGTCCCAAACTGTTGTGCATTGTAGCAATGTTGGAGATTAGAGCTTGTTCCTCTTGAGGTGTTATGTTTACCAATGCACCACCACTTGCAGCGTCAATCATGTTCATATCGGAAAGTGAGAGACCCTCGTAGAAATATTGGACTAAGAGTTGTTCTGGAATCTGATGTTTAGGACAACTAGCACATAATTTCTTAAATCTCTCCCAATATTCATATAAAGTCTCCCATTGCAGGTGTCTAATCCCACAAATGTCCTTTCTGATATTTGCTGCTCGTGACGCTAGGAAGAACTTCTCCAAAAATTGTTGTTTCATATTGCCCCAAGTTGTTATCGTCCCAGAGGGCAACTAATAGAGACAATCCTTAGCTTTTTCGGCTAAAGAGAATGGAAAAGCTCGCAATGAGATTTGCTCATCATTAATCCCTTGTGGTTTCATGGCTGTGCACACAATATGAAACTCCTTCAGATGTTTGTGAGGATCTTCACCTGCAAGACCACGAAAAGTAGGCAATAAATGAATCAAACTCGATTTTAATTCAAAAGTAGCTTCAGTAGTAGGGAATTGAATTCATAATGGCTGCTGAATAACATTAGGGTTAGCTAACTCCCTGAGGGTTCTTTGAATTGGTTCTGCCATTACTTCTTCGCCACTCTCGCTTCTTTCATTGTTAAAATCAAGATCGGATTCTCTTTCAGTGTCAGTTGACTCCAATCCTATGTTTAAACCAGGAGATGATGATGATGATGGTTGTTTACCCCATAGCCTTGCTTTTTTCTCAATCTTCTAGCTGTCTTCTCGATTTCCGGAATATATTCTAGTTCACCTATACGAGAAGAACGAGGCATAAAAGAAAATAAAATAACTAAACTCGAAATAAAATAACCTTGCACCGTTCCCCGGCAACGGCGCCAAAATTTGGTGTGCTGTCGTTGAACCACCAAACTTAAATTCCTACTCTTTAAATAAAATTAGTGTAATGGTGAGCAGAGTCAAATCCACAGGGAACGAGAGATGATTCTTTCGAGCAAAATGCAAGTAAAAGGAGGATTTTTGTATATGAATTAAATAAAATACTAAACTAAATTTATCCAAGAAAGGAAAATAATAAATTAAAATGGTAATTAATCAACTAAAATAAAATGAAGAATTTAATATAAGAAAGATCTGATTCAAGGGAGTTCTGCAGATTTCTATATATTGCGAATGGAAGAGGACTCTACTGCGATGTCAGCCTCAATTCTATTAGGGAGACCTTTTCATGAAAACTGCTAGAACTAAGATTGATGTGGAAGAGGGTACTCTTTCCGTTGAATTTGATGGAGAGATTGTGAAATTTAGTATTTTCGATGCTATGAAATACCCATATGAAAATCACTCTATATGTTCTATTGATATTGTTGATTCAATTGTGCTGGAACACTTTGAGGAGGAATACGAATTTGAAAAATTTCAGATGCATGAACATTTGGATGTGGAAGGAGAAGTAGCTGAAACTTGGGAAATTTCAGAAGCTGAATGGAATCACAACTAGTGGTAACAAATTTAGAAGCCAAAATTTCAGTCCCTCACAAGAAGTTACCGCCTTCTGTTTTACAGGCGCCCAAATTAGAGTTGAAAATTTTTCCAGAACACTTGAAGTATATATATAATTTGGGTGATGATGAGACCTTGCCAGTGATCATCTCGAAGGAATTGACCGAAGAACAAGAAGAGCGGTTAGCCACATTCCTTAAAGAGCACAAAACTTCAATTGGTTGGACTCTCGCAGATATCAAAGGCATAAGCCCTTTTATTTGCATGCATAGAATTCGTTTGGAAAATGGTGCCAAACCGATAAGAGAATTCCAAAGAAAACTGAATCCAGTAATGAAGGAAGTGGTAATGAAAGAAATCCTAAAACTTTTAGATGAAGGGATAATATATACTATCTCTAATAGTAGGTGGGTGAGTCTGATCCATGTCGTACCAAAGAAAACATGTATCAGTGTGGTAAGAAATCGAAATGGTGAGTTGGCCCCAACGAGGGTGCAAAATGGATGGCGTATGGTTATTGACTTTCGAAAGCTTAATTTAGCTACTAGAAAGGATCATTTTTCCTTACCTTTTATTGATCAGACTTTGGAAAGACTTGCTGGAAGAACCTATTTCTGTTTCCTTGATGGGTATTCAGGTTATTATCAGATAGTCATTGCTCAAGATGATCAGGAGAAGACGACTTTTACATGCCCTTTCGGAACGTTTGCCTACAGAAGAATGCCTTTTGGACTTTATAATGCTCCAGGTACATTTCAAAGGTGCATGATTAGTATATTTTCTGAATATATTGAGAAATGCATTGAAGTATTTATGGATGATTTCACTGTCTATGGGGATTCGTTTGACAACTGTTTGAATCATTTGTCCAAGATTTTGAAAATGTTCATGGAAACCAATTTGGTTTTGAATTATGAAAAATATCATTTCATGGTGACTGGAGGAATTATGTTGGGACATGTTGTCTCCTCTAGGGGAATCGAAGTTTATAAAGACAAGGTTGAAATAATCACTAACTTACCAATCCCTACTAACGTTAAGGAAGTTCGAGGTTTTCTTGGACATGCAGGTTTTTACCGCAGGTTTATTAAGGATTTCTCTAAGGTTGCTCTGCCAATGTCCAAGTTACTCCAAAAGGATACACTTTTCAACTTTGGGGAAGATTGCAAGGAGGCTTTTGATAAACTAAAGAACATGTTGACCATAGCGCCCATAATCCAGCCACCTGACTGGAATTTTCCTTTTGAAATCATGTACGATGCAAGAAATTATGAGGTGGGAGCTGTTCTAGGCCAGCGAATTTACAAAAAGAGTCATGTAATATATTATGCTTCAAAAATTTGGATCATGCGCAGTTCAACTATACCACTACGGAAAAAGAGCTCTTAGCTATTGTTTTTGCCCTAGATAAATTTTGATCGTATTTGCTTGGTTCTAAAGTAATTGTGTTTTCTGATCATGCAGCATTGAAATATCTACTGGCCAAAAAAGAGTCAAAACCGAGGTTGATAAGATGTATACTCTTATTTCAAGAGTTCGAAATCGAAATCAAGGATCGAAAAGGAACTGAAAACCCAGTCGCTGATCATCTGAGCAGACTGGTGAAAGACAAAGATGTTTTGCCTATTTCTGAAGTTTTTCCAGATGAGCAATTGTTTGAAGTGAAAGGTACGAATCCTTGGTATGCAGACATTGTTAATTATTTGGTTACCGGAGTTTTACCTAACACTCTTAGCAAATCCCGCAAAGTAAAGATTCATTGTGAAGCAAAATATTATGCATGGGATGAACCTCATTTATGGAAGTTTTGTGCTGATCAAGTGATTAAGAGATGTGCTCCTGAAAATGAACATAAATCAAATTTGATTTTTTGTCATAATTATGCATGTGGTGGTCATTTTGGACCAAAACGGACGGCTAGAAAATTTTGGATAGCGGGCTATATTGGGAAACACTGTTTAAAGATGCTTATATGTTCTGCAGAAGCTGTGAGCGACGCCAAAGAACAGGTTCATTGTCCCATTAACGAAATGCCTCAGAACCCAATTCTTGTATGCGATATTTTCGATATTTGGGGCATGGAATTCATGGGACCGTTCCCTTCATCGGGAGGCTATCTTTACATACAGCTGGCAGTTGATTATGTTTCGAAGTGAGTGGAAGCAAAACCCACTAGGACTAATGATTCTAAAGTGGTTGCAGGTTTTATCAAGTCTAATTTTTTCAGCAGGTTTCGAATCCCAAGGGCGCTAATAAGTGATTAAGGAACTCATTTTTGCAATCGAACAATTGAAGCGTTGTTGAAGAAATATGGGGTACATCATAGAGTGGCCACTGCCTATCATCCACAAATGAATGGCCAGGCCGAAGTGTCCAATCGGGAGATCAAGTCTATCCTATCAAAAACCGTCTATCCGAGAAGAAAAGATTGGAGCCTTCGTCTATATGATGCACTTTTGGCTTATCGAACGACATACAAAACTCCACTAGGGATGTTCTCTTACATGTTAGTCTTTGGAAAAACGTGTCATTTTCCTGTAGAAATTGAACATAAAGCCTATTGGGCGGTCAAACACTGCAATATGGACTTGGAAGAAGCGGGAGAATAAAGAAAGTTGCAACTGCAAGAGTTGGAGGAGATAAGATTGGAAGCATATGAGAATTCAAGAATTTAAATAGAGAAAACGAAGTTGTTTCACGATAATTCGATTATTTGAAAACAATTTATTGTTGGCCAAAGAGTACTGTTGTACAATTCTCGGCTAAAGCTCATGCCAGGTATCCCAATGGATTGGACCATTTGTTGTTACTCATGTGTTCCCTTATGGTGCAGTGGAAATCAAGAGTTTGGATACAGATAAAATTTTCAAGGTGAATGGACATCTATTGAAGATGTTTCACGAGGATGAAAGTGTGGCAAACATGCTCGAACCTGAGTTGGAAAAACCACACTATTTGGAAGTTTAAAGGGACGAAATATGTCGAGCATAACGACGTAAAAAAATTGCGCTTTTGGGAGGCAACCCAGATTTTTGTTCTTGAAGTTTTCTAAATTTTTGTTACTTTTGGGCAGAAGAAGTCTTTTTATAAGGCGTGATCACGCCTTATAAGAAAACTCCTTCTGGTTAAAAAAAAAGGGCTAAACGCAGATGAAGTCATTTACCAAGGCGTGATCATGCCTTATTCGTATACTTCCTCTATAGCTCCATCACAGTAGATGTCTTTCGACAAGGCGTGTCACCCTTGGTTATTTTGAATTCAGCTTATTCGTATACTTCCTCTATAGCTCCATCACAGTAGATGTCCCATTTATATATATATATATATATATATAAATGGGACAAAACACAACAGATGTCTTTGGGTAAGGCGTGATCACGCCCTACCCAAATACCTCTTCTGATATCACACAATACAAAAAGGTTTGCTAATATCAATTAAACAAATAAAATTTACGTCATTGAACTAAAATGAAATTGAACGAGAGTTGACACTTTACTTACCCTATTATTGTTCCCTCTTCTCAATTTCTCGTAGGCTGCTTCTTCTCCTCCATCGCCCTCCATCTCTCGGTTTTGCACACCAGGCCACGGCGCATCATTTTCATCTTTGCACCAGCCCACTTCGCACATCACCATCTCTTCACCACACCATCTCGCAGCTTCATTCCACAACAGTGCACGGAACACCGTCCGCATCTCCCACCTTTGCACGGCCATCCTCATGCTCAACCATCGGTACCATTCCACTGACTCATCTAACACAGCCGCCACGCCACTCTAGGTGATATCTTTCCTACCCCTTTCCTATTTCGATTATTGGTGTTTATACGGTGCCTTGTTCAATTATTCTTTCCAATAGCAATTGGATATCGCTGTGTGCGCCTATTATTACTTGCTGTATTTGTGTTTGTGACTCATATCTGTTGTTGGTTGTGGGATAATCATGTGGTGTAGTATAATTTGTTGATAGAATGCGTCGGGGTTCTCAAGCATTGCATAAGAAAGTCGGCACCCCAAGTTCTTCGTCGGGGTTAGCTCACGATCATACCAACACAATTTCCTCGGGGCAAAAAAGGGCTAGAATGGGAAAGGGGATGAACGTCCTACCATCTGCCGATTCGGATTTGCACGGACATTTAACCTTCACTAGGAAAACTATAAAGGATAGGTATAAAGCACTAGGTCAAAAACAAATCATCCCCTGCAAATATATTCATCACCCGACCCTAGAAGTTTTAAATATTCGAACAGAGGTGTTTGAATTAATCAACAATATTGGGTGGGCGCCTTACTTTGCAATCACTTGCCCTGCCTATATTGAACTTGTGCGTGAGTTTTATGCAACGTTCGATTTCACAAAACCTGACAATTTCACGCTTTCCAGCCCAGGGGTAGTCCGATTTTGGTTGATGGGTAACACTTTTAACTTTTCGATCACTGAACTTAATCTTGCTTTTGGTTTTATCACCAAAGACTATGCAAACACTGATGAATATTTGACTAGTGCATGTGATTTTCATGATCAATTTAATCACATTGCCTTATATCGAGCTTGTTCCACACAAACCGACTACGACCCGAGTAAATTCAAATATTATCATCTACATAATCCAGCATGGAAATATATTCATAGGTTCTTTGATTTTACTTTTTCAGGTCGTAAGTATTCTGCGGGAGTGCTGACAAAAGCTGAATTTTTTTCCTGTTGTGTATGCAGAACCGAATTAAAGTGAATCTTGGCTATTGGTTAGTTTCCCAATTCGTTGGTGTGGTCGCGCATAAACTTCATCTGATTCTTGGTTCTTTGATCACTGCACTTGCTGTTAACTTGAATTTGATTTATCTCAATAATAATGATCTTCATGTCGCTTGTTCTATGGAGCCTTTGGATTTGCGTTGTTTAGAAAATATGGGACTAATAGAACAATTCCATGGAGTTTTCTCTTTTTTTCCACCAGGTACTGTAGTGGCACGTTCCAGCTATATCCACTATGAAGTAGATGACTCGCCCGAGCCTTTGGATTCACGTGAGCCTCCACCCTTTTCTTCCACAACTCCTCGCCGATGTTTCGACATGGAGCTCGATGAAATCACGCAGCGTTTGAACCGTATGGAACAAAATCAGTTGGCGTTTTACAAACACATGAGATTTGACCGACCATTTCTCCCGCCAAAGGAATAGGACGCCTTGCTCTACGATGCCCAACATTCAGGGGAGTCCTCTAATTTCCTTTGCGTTTTTACTATCTACTTTGTGCATATAATTTTTGTGCCATTGAGTACATTGCCACGTATCGGTGTGGGAGGAGATATATAGCCTTATTTCTTGTTTCAATTTCAATTTTTTTCCACTTTTTTTTTGCATTTTTTTATGACAAGTGAAAAAAAGGAAAAAAAAAAAAGAAAATAGAGTACGGCAATTGGGACGAATTCAGAAGTATGGGTATGTGTATTTGATAAAATACAAGTCTGAAGCCTTTGAAAGGTTCAAAGAATTCAGAAGTGTAGTAGAAAAGCAATTGGGACGAAGCATCAAGACACTTCGATCGGATCGAGGTGGTGAGTACTTGAGTGCCGAGTTCCAAGAGTATCTTAGGGAGAATGAGATTCTCTCACAGTGGACTCCGCCAGCTACACCACAGTTGAATGGTGTTTCGGAACGTCGTAATCGGACTTTGATGGACATGGTTCGATCTATGATGGGGTTCACGGAGTTTCCGCCATCCTTTTGGGGATATGCGCTTGAGACATCGGCACTGTTGTTGAACAATATCCATTCAAAAGCAGTTGACAAGACTCCATATGAGATATGGATGGGTAAGCCACCCAAATATTCTTATCTTAGAATATGGGGGTGCCCTGCTTATGTGAAGCAGGTAGTGGGAGATAAATTGGATAGTCGATCCATTTTATGTTACTTATGGGATATCCAAAGAATTCTGTTGGATATTACTTCTATCATCCCCAAGAAACAAAGGTGTTTGTTTCTAGGAATGCAACCTTTTTGGAAAATGAATTTCTATTAGATAGAAAAGGGGAGATGATAGAACTCGAAGAGGTTTGAGAGATACCCACCATTATAAAACCCACACCCGAAGAGCCAAGAGAGGAGATACAAGCTCCTAGAAGATCCGAGAGAGTCTCGAGACCACCTATGAGGTATGGTCTGCTTCTTGAAGAAGGCCATGATGAGCCTATCCATGGATGTGATCCAAGGACCTTCAAAGAAGCATTATCTGATGCCGATTCATCCAAGTGGCTTGAAGCAATGGAATCTGAGATGAATTCCATGCATTCGAACCAAGTGTGGAATCTCGTGAATCGACCTGAGGGAATTGTTCCCATAGGGTGTAAATGGATTTACAAAAGGAAACTTGGGGCGGATGGGAAGGTATTGACCTTCAAGGCGCGATTGATGGCAAAAGGATATACTCAAAGACAAGGAGTTGACTTTGAGGAAACCTTTTCTCCAGTTGCAATGTTCAAGTCTATAAGGATATTGTTATCCATAGCTGCATGATATGACTATGAGATATGGCAGATGGATGTCAAGACAGCCTTTCTTAATGGGGATATTAAGGAAGAGATTTACATGTCTCAACCCGAAGGGTTTACATCTATCGGAAGTGAGCATATGGTATGCAAACTTCAAAGATCTATTTATGGTCTAAAGCAGGCATCTAGGAGTTGGAACCTTAGATTCGATAGTACAATCAAAGAGTTTGATTTTACTAAGAATCCTGAGGAACCCTGTGTGTATAAGAAGGTAAGTGGGAGTGCTGTGACATTCCTGGTGCTGTATGTTGATGACATTCTACTCATTGGGAATGATGTAGGAATGTTTCAATCAACTAAGATATGGTTAGAAAGTAAGTTCTCGATGCAAGACTTGGGTGAAGCATCTTTTGTATTGGGAATATAGATCTATAGAGATAGATCAAAGAGACTGCTTGGTCTCACCCAGTCCACATACATTGATACCATCCCGAAGCGGTTCTCGATGGATGAGTCCAAGAGAGGACATCTACCAATGTGTCATGGCGTGTCCCTATCCAAGTCTATGTCTCCCAAGACTGATGCAGAGATGGCGGCGATGACACGCATTCCATATGCATCTGCAATTGGTAGCATCATGTATGGGATGATATCTACACGTCCTGACGTGGCTTTCGCACTAAGTGTAGTGAGTAGATATCAATCGAACCCTGGTCCTCCACATTGGAAAGCTGTGAAAGACATCCTCAAGTATTTGAGGAGGACCGATAAACTGTTCTTGGTCTATGGGGTGGAGATCTGAAATTGGAAGGCTATACCGACTCTAGCTTCCAACGCGATATTGATGAATCAAAGTCAACCTTTGGATTCATATTCATGCTCAATGGTGCTGCTGTCTCTTGGAAGAGTTCCAAGCAAGACAGTACAGCGGATTCCAACACTGAAGCAGAATACATTGCTGGATCAGCTGCAGCAAAGGAGGCTGTTTGGATAAGGAATTTCGTCCAAGAGTTGGGCATCATTCCTAATGGAGTTGCTCATGTCCCGGTGTTTTGTGACAACACGGGAGCCATTGCTCAAGCAAAGGAGCCGAGGTCTCATTAAAAGTCCAAACACGTATTGAGAAAGTACCACATCCTCAGAGAGATCGTGGAAAGAGGAGATGTCATGATTGACAAAGTCGACTCCGCAGATAATGTTGCTGATCCGCTAACTAAGCCTTTACCTAGACCATTGTTCGAGAAGCATCGCGAATCGATGGGTTTGAAGCATATGGATAGTTGGCTCTAGTGCAAGTGGGAGATTGTTAGAGTAGGTGCCCGTCGAGCCAAGTGTTGGCCGAGGGTTCATGTTTAAACTCTATGTAAAAACAGTCTTTATTTTAATAATATTTGAATTTATTGTCTTGGCACTTCTTTATCTGTATACCCATGCTAGTTGCATAGATAAAGTCCTTGAATATACAAATAGTAGAAAGAATATGAGATGCTCATATGATGAGTATCATGAAACTCATATTTGGAATACTGTATATTCTAAACAGTTCCTAGTCGATTCAGCCGCCGCTAAGAAGGAAATAGGCCGCTCGAGTTAGAGACTAGTATCTGCGATGTGAGTACCATGTTTCATTGGTAGGGGACATTGTGATGTCCGAGCATGCAGATAGGTGCTCCTGGTAGAATGCATTGAACAACCCTCCATAAAAGACTTTCCAAGTGGTTCTCACTTATCGAGTGGAAAAGTCTTAGTTTATGGTTGTACACCATTAGTCCTTATGACCCGGGACAAGATTGAGACTCTATGTGCTAGAATTATACTTTGACTTGTTTACCGACTCTCATGGGGTCATCAGGTGGCAAGGTTGGGTGTTCTGTCGAAACATATAGGAGTCGATGCATTGTAGTCGGGGATTCACCGCTTACCTTCGGGTATGGATATCCTATGTGTTCTCATGTGTATGTAGGTTGAAATCTCTGATCAGAGTATGGTGGTAATTATGAAAGGGGTTTCATAGATTACACCATCGATGCAACTACAACATGTCACATAGTATCGATTCATTGACAACTCTCGATAAACCAATGGTTGTCGAATCGGTCGGGATATATGAGTTGAAGGGACCGTACTGTACGCTAACCATAATTGAATGGTTCTTGCAGGCACTATCATTTGATACCTAGGGAATCATGCAAGCGATGCTGCTAGGCGTTTAACATGATTTGTTGGGTACTATCAGACTTGAGTTCTGACATTCTTATTATCAAAGAGTTGATAATTAAGAATGGAGCAATTGGGGTATGCTCATATAAGGACATGTTTAGTCCGAATCACATGGAGATGTGAACGCACGGCTAGTTGTATCAATGAACCATTGAGGGCCACACAAGTACTAGCTTTCTAGATCCCGTTGAGAAGTAAAATTGTTCAATGTGTTGAACGGCTTGTAAATGAGTTTATAAGCATAAATAAAATAGAAGTATGACTTCTATGAGAGAAATGTGACTTTTAATTTGTGGAAGTGTTCCTAGATTAAAAGTTGGCCAAATAAATAATGTATTTGAAAATTGTGATTTTCATAAACATTATTATGGAATAAATTAAATTAATTCAAGTGTTGAATTAATTAAACACTAGTGGACCTAATAGAGTCCAAATAATTAAATTAATTCAAGTGTTGGATTAGTTAAACAATATTGGGCCTTGTAGAACCCAATTAGAAATAATTATTCAACTAGTGACTTGAGTGAATTCAAGTAATGTTTAATTAGTCTCAAATATGTTTGAGATAATTAAAATAAGTCCATCCCATGCATGCAAGTCTTATTTGATTTTTAACAATTAAAAATCCATGGATTTTTAATTGTTAAAAATCAAATAAGACTTGCATGCATGGGAGGTGAAAAGTTGGGAGACAACTTTTGCAACATCCAAGTCATGGCATGCCTTTGGAATTCACACCTTTTTCCCACAACCAAGACTAGTCTTCTCTCCTCCTATTTTTGAAGGGGCATGGCCGAAACATGCATAGAGAATTCTCCAAGTTTTTCTCTCATTTTTCTTCTTCAATAGTTGAGGAAAGAAAACACTTCTCAAAGAAAAATGCTCTAATTTTTCTAGTGCAAAATTAGAGTGGTTCTAGCTTGTTGGTGGTGGGCTTAATATTTGAGCAAGGTGGGCTCAAAGGGAAGCTTGAAGATTGTCTTGTCATTCAAGAGCTAAGTTGTTTACACCTTAGTTGGAGCCATCATCAATTTTTTAAGATTGATAGGTAAATCTTTAAAACACCCTATGTATGTCATAGTTTGTGTTTTTGTATATGCTACACCTTAGTACACAAGGTGGCCGAAAATTTCATGCTAGAAAATATGATTTCCGAATTTTTGTTGCTTCCGTTGAGCTTTCGGTCACCTAAAATCGATCCCTTTCAAGTGGTATCAGAGCTAAGGGTACTAGTTTTTGTAGCATATACATAATATTATATTGAGGTTGATTTCTAACCACATGGGATGAAATTTTTGCAACAAAATCAAGGTATTTTGGGGGCAAGTTTCGTGCAGCATGTTGCTGCCCATTTCGGGCAGCTCGGGCTGCCCGAGGGGCTGCCCATTTCGGGCAGCAAGGGCAGCCCGAGGGCCCGAATGGCCCCGTTCGAAAAATAAAAAAAAAATTTTGGGCATGTTGGTCGGAATCCGGCGATGGAGATCCGGCGACGGCGATGACGACTAGGGTTTTCAAAAGATGTTTTGAAATATCTAAGTGTCATGGGCCTTGAGTTGTTGGGCCATTGGATGGCTAACATATTTGTGAATTTTAAATGTGCCAAAATGTTTTTGGTAAAAAATGAGTTTTTGGGCCCTTAAGTTTAAAATTACAAAAGTTGCAAATATTTTCTCATGAAATAAATAATTGAAGTTGGACTTTAATCATTTATAGTAAATGGTGATTTACAAGAAATTCGGTTATAAATAAATTAATTAGAAAGTAGACAAAGGTGTTTGTATAATTTGTTAATTTAGTTTATAATCGTGGCGGTTAGTGATTGGATCAAGATATATAATATTGGATCAATTAATTATTGTGATAATTAATTGATGGTGTATGATATGTGATATTATGCATGAAGGATGATCAAAAGCCCAAGCCCAATTTGCTAGGTGTATGCTAGGATATTTTGTGTTGAATGATTGTAATAATTATCTAATTTAAAGTGGGCTTGGTTTATGGTGCGTTCCCACCCCATGAGATGTATCCCTATTTGCCATGGATATTTATTTGTAAATATTAGTATAGTGGATGATCAAGATTGGAAAATGGTGGCCATGATGATTATGAAGATCGAAGACATGTAAATATTGGAAGCTAATGTAATAGTTGCATTTGCATCCCTTGCATTTCCCTAGGATTGGACCTAGACCCGTGCTTAGCTCACACGGGCCATTAGTATTGGGGCGATTGATCATCCTTTTTTTGTTTACTGTTTATAATATATGCATGATATGTTATAAATAATGAGTATGTGCGTTATTATTATGATAATAACAAAGTTGCATGAATCCGGCAAACATACGATCAAACATGGCGATCTTTTAAATAAAATTAATGATGAGACCTTTCAAAATTAAAAACCCTCATTTTGAATAAGATTCAAAATTAATATCAAGCCCGAAAAGGGGAATTATAAATTTGTTTATAATTTCCATGTCTTCCATCGACAATGGGTGCATGATGAACGCTACCCGTACTCGGGGCTCGGCTCATATTATTGGGGGAGCCCTGGGTGCCGGAAAGTTGTGACATCCATTGACATGGTGATGTGAACTACGTGGAACTCCCATGATTTCGGCGCATATTATTGGGGAACTCATGGCGACCGTCCATTAAGGTTCAATATCGATGAGTAAGGCTTGACACGTGAAGATGAACGACGTCATATTATTGGGTCCTAATCAAACGTGAGACAAAAGTTTACGTAGAGGGTTGCATTGTGATGCAATTGGAAACTACCTTTTAGGAATTGTGATTGGCTGATATTATTCGGGATCATGATTCGCTAATTGGACCTTGCGTACCTACTGAGGAAAGGAGTTTCCCGTTTTCTCTAGAGGGTAGTGAAAGATGTCAAAACAGTGGGAGTAAACATTTATAAAGTTAAAGTCCATACTTTATATCTTACTAAATATTTTTAAATAGTCATTAACATTTATCTGTTTACTTTTCAGTACTATTTGACAATGTCTTCAATTCGCAATCCGCTTTCTGCCATACTCGAAAAACACGTATTAACCGGACCTAATTACCTCACTTGGCTAAAAAATCTGAAAATCGTCTTGCACTCGGAAAAGATTGCATATACACTGACTGAGTCGCCCCCTGATAAGGCTCCGACTGACTGCACTCCTGAGGAATTGCAGACCTACAAGGATTGGTGTGACCATGACTTGAAGGCCAAATGTTATATGCAGGCTTCTATGAATGATGAGTCGTAGAGGCGTTTTGAGGGTGCAAAGAGTGCTGCTGACATTCATTTGCACCTCAAGGAGCTCTTTGGTGAGCAGACTCGGCCTCTTAGGCATGCTACGATCAAGGAGCTGATCACTTTACGCATGCGAGATGGGGCTTCGGTCCATGAGCATGGCCTAAAGATGATTGGGCTCGTGGACAAGCTCGTTGGCATGGATTTGATGTTGCCTTCGGAGTTGACCACCGACGTGTTGCTTTTGTCACTGCCTAGCTCGTTTGATCCTTTTGTAGTGAATTTCAATATGAACAAGATGGAGCCAACCCTTGAGGAGTTGGTGAATATGCTTGTGACTTTTGAGTCCACCATCAAGAAAGAGAAGTCGGTTCTTTATGTGGGTTCTTCATCTGGTACGAAGACCGATCCACGTGGGAAGAGAAAGAAGCGTTCTTTCCAACGTCCCAAGAAGAACGTGCCCTTGAAGAGGCAGACTCCGGGTCCCGTTGTGGCAGCCACACCAGTGAAGGCTGACAAGACTGTTGACATCTGTCATCACTGCAAGAAGCCTGGACATTGGAGGCGTAACTGCAGGGAATATCTTGCCCAGAAGAGTTCTGGAAACGGTATGTTCTACATTGAAGTAAACATTTCAATTAACTCTACTTCTTGGGTATTGGATACCGGCTGTGGCTCACATCTCTGTAATGATTTGCAGTTCATGGGAAGAAGTAGGAGGCTCAGGGAAGGTGAGACCTTCTTGAGGATGGACAATGGAGCAAGGGTTGCTGCCAAGGCTGTAGGAGATGTTTACTTGCATTTGAACAATGATTTTATGTTTGTTTTAAGAGATGTTTTGTTTGCACCAGACTTGGTGAAAAACATTATTTCCATTTCTATGCTTGATAAAGATGGATTTTATTGTTTATTTAGCAAAGGTGTTTGCAACATTTACAAGAACGAATGTTTAATTGGTACCGGAGAACTTGAAAACGATCTCTACACCTTAAAATTAAAAGATATTCCACTTAACAATGTCCAAGCTATAACAACAACAAACAAGCGCAAACAAAATGCTCTAAATTCGGCACAATTATGGCATGCTCGATTAGGACATATTTCCCTAAGAAGGATGAACAAGCTAGTGGGAGTGGGCATGTTTGATATGTCTGATATTAATGCTCTCACGACTTGTGAATCCTGTCTGAAAGGAAAGATGACCAAAATTCCCTTTAAGGGCCATGTGGAGCGAGCCAAGGGGTTATTGGATTTGATCCATACCGATTGTGTGCGGTCCGCTTAGCATCACCACTAAGCATGGACATGCTTACTTCATCACCTTTACCGATGACTTTTCGAGGTATGGGAATGTGTATTTGATGAAATACAAGTCTGAAGCCTTTGAAAAGTTCAAAGAATTCAGAAGTGTAGTAGAAAAGCAATTGGGACGAAGCATCAAGACACTTCGATCGGATCGAGGTGGTGAGTACTTGAGTGCCGAGTTCCAAGAGTATCTTAGGGAGAATGGGATTCTCTCACAGTGGACTCCGCCAACTACACCACAGTTGAATGGTGTTTCGGAACGTCGTAACCGGACTTTGTTGGACATGGTTCGGTCTATGATGGGGTTCACGGAGTTGCCGCCATCTTTTTGGGGATATGCGCTTGAGACAGCGGCACTGTTGTTGAACAATGTCCATTCAAAAGCAGTTGACAAGACTCCATATGAGATATGGATGGGTAAGCCACCCAAATATTCTTATCTTAGAATATGGGGGTGCCCTGCTTATGTGAAGCAGGTAGTGGGAGATAAATTGGATAGTCGATCCATTTTATGTTAATTATGGGATATCCAAAGAATTCTGTTGGATATTACTTCTATCATCCCCAAGAAACAAAGGTGTTTGTTTCTAGGAATGCAACCTTTTTGGAAAATGAATTTCTATTGGATAGAAAAGGGGAGATGATAGAACTCGAAGAGGTTCGAGAGACACCCACCATTATAGAACCCACACCCGAAGAGCCAAGAGAGGAGATACAAGCTCCTAGAAGACCCGAGAGAGTCTCGAGACCACCTATGAGGTATGGTCTGCTTCTTGAAGAGGGCCATGATGAGCCTATCCATGGATGTGATCCAAGGACCTTCAAGGAAGCATTATCTGATGCCGATTCATCCAAGTGGCTTGAAGCAATGGAATCTGAGATGAATTCCATGCATTCGAACCAAGTGTGGAATCTCGTGGATCCACCTGAGGGAATTGTTCCCATAGGGTGTAAATGGATTTACAAAAGGAAACTTGGGGCGGATGGGAAGGTATTGACCTTCAAGGCGCGATTGGTGGCAAAAAGATATACTCAAAGACAAGGAGTTGACTTTGAGGAAACATTTTCTCCAGTTGCAATGTTCAAGTCTATAAGGATATTGTTAGCCATAGCTGCTTCGTATGACTATGAGATATGGCAGATGGATGTCAAGACAGCCTTTCTTAATGGGGATATTAAGGAAGAGATTTACATGTCTCAACCCGAAGGGTTTACATCTATCGGAAGTGAGCATATGGTATGCAAACTTCAAAGATCTATTTATGGTCTAAAGCAGGCATCTAGGAGTTGGAACCTTAGATTCGATAGTACAATCAAAGAGTTTGATTTTACTAAGAATCCTGAGGAACCCTGTGTGTATAAGAAGGTAAGTGGGAGTGCTGTGACATTCCTGGTGTTGTATGTTGATGACATTCTACTCATTGGGAATGATGTAGGAATGTTTCAATCAACTAAGATATGGTTAGAAAGTAAGTTCTCGATGCAAGACTTGGGTGAAGCATCTTTTGTATTGGGAATATAGATCTATAGAGATAGATCAAAGAGACTGCTTGGTCTCACCCAGTCCACATACATTGATACCATCCTGAAGCGGTTCTCGATGGATGAGTCCAAGAGAGGACATCTACCAATGTGTCATGGCATGTCCCTATCCAAGTCTATGTCTCCCAAGACTGATGCAGTGATGGCGGCGATGACACGCATTCCATATGCATCTGCAATTCGTAGCATCATGTATGGGATGATATCTACACGTCCTGACGTGGCTTTCGCACTAAGTGTAGTAAGTAGATATCAATCGAACCCTGGTCCTCCACATTGGAAAGCTGTGAAAGACATACTCAAGTATTTGAGGAGGACCGATAAACTGTTCTTGGTCTATGGGGTGGAGATCTGAAATTGAAAGGCTATACCGACTCTAGCTTCCAACGCGATATTGATGACTCAAAGTCAACCTCTGGATTCATATTCATGCTCAATGGTGCTGCTGTCTCTTGGAAGAGTTCCAAGCAAGACACTACAGCGGATTCCACCACTGAAGCAGAATACATTGCTGTATCAGCTGCAGCAAAGGAGGCTGTTTGGATAAGGAATTTCGTCCAAGAGTTGGGCGTCATTCCTAATGGAGTTGCTCCTGTCCCGGTGTTTTGTGACAACACGGGAGCCATTGCTTAAGCAAAGGAGCCGAGGTCTCATCAGAAGTCCAAACACGTATTAAGAAAGTACCACATCCTCAGAGAGATCGTGGAAAGAGGAGATGTCATGATTGACAAAGTCGACTCCGCAGATAATGTTGCTGATCCGCTAACTAAGCCTTTACCTAGACCATTGTTCGAGAAGCATCGCGAATCGATGGGTTTGAAGCATATGGGTAGTTGGCTCTAGTGCAAGTGGGAGATTGTTAGAGTAGGTTCCCGTCGAGCCAAGTGTTGGCCGAGGGTTCATGTTTAAACTCTATGTAAAAACAGTCTTTATTTTAATAATATTTGAATTTATTGTCTTGGCACTTCTTTATCTGTATACTCATGCTAGTTGCATAGATAAAGTTCTTGAATATACAAATAGTAGAAAGAATATGAGATGCTCATATGATGAGTATCATGAAACTCATATTTGGAATAGTGTATATTCTAAACAGTTCCTAGTCGATTCAGCCGCCGCTAAGAAGGATATAGGCCGCTCGAGTTAGAGACTAGTATCTGCGATGTGAGTACCATGTTTCATTGGTAGGGGACATTGTGATGTCCGAGCATGCAGATAGGTGCTCCTGGTAGAATGCACTGAACAACCCTCCATAAAAGACTTTCCAAGTGGTTCTCACTTATCGAGTGGAAAAGTCTTAGTTTATGGTTGTACACCATTAGTCCTTATGACCCGGGACAAGATTGAGACTCTATGTGCTAGAATTACACTTTGACTTGTTTACCGACTCTCATGGGGTCATCAGGTGGCAAGGTTGGGTGTTCTGTCGAAACATATAGGAGTCGATGCATTGTAGTCGGGGATTCACCGCTTACCTTCGGGTATGGATATCCTATGTGTTCTCATGTGTATGTAGGTTGAAATCTCTTATCAGAGTATGGTGGTAATTATGAAAGGGGTTTCATAGATTACACCATCGATGCAACTACAACATGTCACATAGTATCGATTCATTGACAACTCTCGATAAACCAATGGTTGTCGAATCGGTCGGGATATATGAGTTGAAGGGACCGTACTGTACGCTAACCATAATTGAATGGTTCTTGCAGGCACTATCATTTGATACCTAGGGAATCATGTAAGCGATGCTGCTAGGCGTTTAACATGATTTGTTGGGTACTATCAGACTTGAGTTCTGACATTCTTATTATCAAAGAGTTGATAATTAAGAATGGAGCAATTGGGGTATGCTCATATAAGGACATGTTTAGTCCGAATCACATGGAGATGTGAACGCACGGCTAGTTGTATCAATGAACCATTGAGGGCCACACAAGTACTAGCTTTCTAGATCCCGTTGAGAAGTAAAATTGTTCAATGTGTTGAACGGCTTGTAAATGAGTTTATAAGCATAAATAAAATAGAAGTATGACTTCTATGAGAGAAATGTGACTTTTAATTTGTGGAAGTGTTCCTAGATTAAAAGTTGGCCAAATAAATAATGTATTTGAAAATTGTGATTTTCATAAACATTATTATGGAATAAATTAAATTAATTCAAGTGTTGAATTAATTAAACACTAGTGGACCTAGTAGAGTCCAAATAATTAAATTAATTCAAGTGTTGGATTAGTTAAACAATATTGGGCCTTGTAGAACCCAATTAGAAATAATTATTCAACTAGTGACTTGAGTGAATTCAAGTAATGTTTAATTAGTCTCAAATATGTTTGAGATAATTAAAATAAGTCCATGGATTTTTAATTGTTAAAAATCAAATAAGACTTGCATGCATGGGAGGTGAAAAGTTGGGAGACAACTTTTGCAACATCCAAGGCATGGCATGCCTTTGGAATTCACACCTTTTTCCCACAACCAAGACTAGTCTTCTCTCCTCCTATTTTTGAAGGGGCATGGCCGAAACATGCATAGAGAATTCTCCAAGTTTTTCTCTCATTTTTCTTCTTCAATAGTTGAGGAAAGAAAACACTTCTCAAAGAAAAATGCTCTAATTTTTCTAGTGCAAAATTAGAGTGGTTCTAGCTTGTTGGTGTTGGGCTTAATATTTGAGCAAGGTGGGCTCAAAGGGAAGCTTGAAGATTGTCTTGCCATTCAAGAGCTAAGGTGTTTACACCTTAGTTGGAGCCATCATCAATCTTTTAAGATTGATAGGTAAATCTTTAAAACATCCTATGTATGTCATAGTTTGTGTTTTTGTATATGCTACAACCTAGTACACAAGGTGGCCTAAAATTTCATGCTAGAAAATATGATTTCCGAATTTTCGTTGCTTCCGTTGCGCTTTCGCTCACCTAAAATCGATCCCTTTCAATTCCTCTATTTGAACCCTGAATTGGAGAATCATACAAAATTTACGTATTTAGCTTCGCTTTGATCCAAGAAAGTGCAAATTGTTGTGATCGAGTGATTAATGCTCGAAGTCGTTTTCTCAAAAAACTTCTTATGCAAAAGAAATAAAAAAATAGAAAAAAAAAGAAAGATATAAAAAAAGACAGAAAAAATCACTAAGAGAAAATGAAAAGGGTCAATTGAGAAGGAAAATAAGAGCAACGAAGAATAAAAAAATGTTCTTGGA
Organism: Primulina tabacum; assembly: GCF_025594145.1. NCBI lineage: Eukaryota > Viridiplantae > Streptophyta > Magnoliopsida > Lamiales > Gesneriaceae > Primulina > Primulina tabacum. The sequence goes on from NC_134559.1 coordinate 13,486,556, forward strand.
TGTTATAATGAGATTGAAGATGTTATTATTTGGATGCAATTGTCTTTGTGAAAAGTGCGTATGATTTCTTCAATTCCGTAAACCCATTGTGCCTTCTTTCCCACCTGACCTCTAACCACGGTACAACCCATTTACAACTTTTGTTTGTGCATTTTAATTCATTCATTTGGTGGAGGATGTGATATATTTGCAAGCTTATGGTAAAATTTTTTAGTGTTTTGACATGATAGCTCCTTGATACATACCTAGACACTTACGAGTGAAATAAGCGAATCATGTGAGGAGTGTTTGGACCTTATTCATTTTTATTTCTACACATTCGGATGGAAGCAATTGTTCATGATGTTGGTATGTTAGGTGCTTAAAAATTAAATTGCTTTGGTGCATGAAAAAATATTTTACGGACAAGTAAATGAAGCAGAAAGAGGATAATGAGTTGAAATAACAAATTTAATTCTTTTATACTTGAGGACAAGCATGGTTTATGTGTGAGAGATTTGATAGGCTCGTAACAGTTTGCATTTTTGCTGTCGTATCTCATTTTGTTACCACTTCCAATGTGCTTAATTGACACATTTTTTTGTGATTTTATTGTAGGAGGAAGTTTTCTACTCTTGCGATAAATTTGGGCTAAAAAATGTGATTTTATATCACAATTAAAGTTGCTGATATGATCGTAGTGGAAGACTTGAACAGAAAAATTCAGAAGTGGTTTTTGGATAGGGCCTGATCACGCTTTGTGACTACTTTTCAGCTGCCTATGGAGAATCAAGGAATTTTTATATCAAGGAAGAATACTAGATAGAGTTTTTTCCATAAAAAACTCTATATTCTTGGAAGATATTTTCTAAATATCTTTTAATATTAGTGATTGGGTTATAATTTTAGATTATTTGGCTTTGATATTTTTTTGGACCCAATTTATTTTTTCCTACACTATTCACGTGAAAAAGAGAGACGGTAGGGAAGATTTTTTTCTCCAATCACCAATCTCACACACAAAACACGTGAAGAGCTGAAAGAAGAGCGCAAGGATTTTCTCTCCAGTTTTCTCCACGATTCTAGTACTTTTCATCTCTTTATTTATTTTTATGGAGATTGTAAACCGAGCCATGCTTGGCTAATTTCCTAGTCTGATTTAAGGGTTGTTTTTACTGTTTAATTTATCATTGTGAGGTATTTGTGCTTAGATATAATATGCTTGTTATTCCAAGTATTTGTCGATTTATGATTAATTATATGAAAGTTGTATGCTGATTAATATGACAATTTAATTCGATATACAATTTTCTACTGCTATCCATGAATTCAGTGATCCGTAATTGTCATGAATGATTGGAATATGAGTAGCGTTAGATTAGGTGTGTTGTGCTATCATAGCATGTTTAACCTAAATAAATTAACGAAACTCGATCTATCAATTGCAGCTATCTCGGTTGTTAGATTTTATGATTACCTGTTTTCACAAATCTAAAAGCTATCTTTAATTTGTAACATACCGAAAATTTGAAGGTACACGTGAACCACATGCATGCACGTTATTAAATTTCTTTGGTTTTTTATTAAATTCCTTTAAAGTATTAAATACATGTTTATTTAATTAATTTGTGTTCAAATTCATGATTTATTTAAAGTTTCACGCATTAGAGTTTTAAGTTGCATTTCGCGCTCGATCGAGGAACGGAGACCGGGGGTATTCAAAAAATAATTTTTATGGAATGATTAATTTTAATTAATTAATATGGAGTGTTTTTAATGGTGTTTTTCAAAAATGGGCCTTGGTGGGTACTTTTAGTCGCCGGGTCGTATTTTTAATCGATACGTGAATTTTAGCGAGTCGGAGGATTTTTTGAGGGCTCGGGCAATAATTTTAAAAACATACCAAAATTAATTATTTTTCGGGAGTGTGTTTGAGCTTGTTGGGGTTTTTTTATTGTTTAATGGGCTCAAAATATTTTAATCTTTTTAAAATGTGATTAGAGGCCCATTAAGGTGTCATTATCCTAACCTATTTTAATTAACCCTAATCACACCCTAACCACCAGCACCCGACACCCCCATTTGCAGAAGCTTCCCTCGTCACTTTCAAGGAGAATTGTAGCAGCAACCATCGGCCACCCCTTTTTCCTTCAAGAAAATATCATTCCCGCTTCTCTGGTGCTTCCCCGACGCGCATTCCTTCAAGCTTTCTAGCATATAATCATCAAGACACCCATGTATCTTTGTTTTCTCTTCATTCATGCCAATATTATTATCGATATATATATGAATTCATGAGGATTTATTTCGGCTAGTTGAAGCTTTGGTTTTATGCAAGAATTGACATGAATGTGCATTCCTTTTTGTTTAAAACTCACGTGTTCTTGTATACGTGCAAGGGGCTGCCGGTTTTTGTGTTTCTAAGGGCTGTACACGATGGTGAGATGGTGTCAATAGGCTGGAGTCGATGGTTAGATGGGTTAAGTCAAGGGTAGATCTTTTTTTTTTGTTGAAGTTTGTCATAAAACCTGTCACCCTTGGTTATTTTGAATTCTGCGACTTATAGGTTGGTTTTCTAGAAATATGTTCTACATATGATTTATATCACTCTGTGTTATCTTCTATTCAATAGCAAATTTTCAATTTTCTGATAAGAAACGAGGGAGATATGATTTTCATTGTAAAGCCGCGCAAGCTGTGTAATTTCTGTGTCACAAAACCCATCACCCTCAGTTTTTTTCAATTCTGCGACTTATAGGTTGGTTTTCTGGAAATGTGTTCAACGTATGATTTGTAGCACTCTGTGTTATCTTTGATTCAATTACAAATTCGTAATTTACTGATAAGAAATGAGGGAGATATGATTTTTGTTGTAAACCCGCGCAAGCTGTGAAATTTCTGTGTCACAAAACCCATCACCCTCGATTATTTTGAATTCTGCGACTTATAGGTTTATTTTCTGGAAATGTGTTCAACATATGATTTGTAGCACTCTATGATATCTTCGATTTGATAGCAAATTCGTAATTTTCTGATAAGAAACGAGGAAGATATGATTTTTATCGTAAAGTCACGCAAGTTGCGAAACTTTGTGTACATACGCTGGAGATTTCCATGAAATTTTGGGCTTATTTTGTGGGTTATAAGTGGTCTGGAATGGGTTTTTTATAGGCTGGTCATGTAGATTTAAGTCACGATTTACATTGGAAAAATTTTGGTTAAGTTTCGGGTTGATTCGGGCTAAAATCGGGACCCCGATCCAAGTTTTAAAACGAATCGTTTATGTTTTCTAATGGGCTCAATTTTACATCTAAGAAATGTTTTTAAATATTTTTGGTGATGTTTTAAGGAGTTTGGTAAGCTTCGGGTCAAAATTTAGAGGTCCAGGGGTAAAATGGTCATTTTGGGTTTCCATGGACAAAATGGTCATTTTGCACCTATAGTGAGATTTTAGTCCTGGCAGCACCCTGAACACAAATTTATCATGTTTTTAACGGTTTATGCATCATGTATATGATTTTTACATAATTATGAAGAATACGGTGCATGCTTGGTTTTAAGGAAAATGTACGTATATGTATGATTTTGATAAGTGATGAAAATAATGATGATTTTGAAGGATGGGAGTTTGTTGTGACTGACGATATATGTATACGATGATATCGTGAGGGAAAAGCTCGTTTGTGGGAGAAGGCCTCAGAGGGAGCCCGACGATCGTATTTCCATTGACATGATATGATGATATGATAGACCAAGGCTCAGTTGACGGATGAGAGTGTCGCTGATGTCCCCGTCGTCCGGTACCGTGGTTATACGTAGATGGATCTATCGAATAGAGCTGATACGAAAGCCACAACTAATGAACTGAATTCAGTTATGATTTTATACGACACGTTTACGTTTACTCTTTTCAATTCATGAAAGGTATGTTGATTACAGTATTTTTCACTGTTGCATGTTATGTATATGTATTCGTTATAACGTTACAGGTGTGTTGAGTCTTTAGACTCACTAGGTGTAAATGATGCAGGTGACCTTATTGATGTGGAGACTGGAGGTGATGATGACTGAACGGGCGGAGCAGGTGGCGCACGTTAACCCGAAGACATTGTATTCTTCAGCAATAATATGATTTTATGGGAACACGTTTAAACAGTTTTTAATTGCTTGATGAATTTATTTTTTTGAGGGTTTTTGACAGATTTTGACATGCTTGACGTTTTATATTTTTAAACGGTAAATTTTTTAGGTCGGTTGCTCTTTTCATAATGTTAACTGTAGTTATTTTATTCAGCAGTGGAATGATTTTACAAAATTTATGTTTCGAATTTTATAGTTATATATGGGCATGGTTTCAGCCATAGCATTTAAAAAAATGTTCAGTAGAATTTTAAAATGAAACAGACATTTCATAATTAATATGGAAAGTTGGTTATTGATAAGTTTTGACGGGATACTGGGTTCTTCGGTCAATTAATTTAGGAAAACGCAAGAATTTTAGCGGTTATCCCTATAATTCTAAGGTTAATTGCTTGGAACAACTTGAATAAATTATTTGTTAGCCGATGAACATTGATATAATTAAATAGTAGAACTCCCTTTAATAAGATTTTTCTCATATTAAATTCTTCATTTTATTCTAGTTGATTAATTATCATTTTAATTTATTTTTTTTCTTTCTTGGACAAATTTAGTTTAATATTTTATTTAATTCATATACAAAAATCCCTCTTTTACTTGCATTTTGCTCGAAAGAAATCATCACCCATTCTCTGTGGATTTGACCCTGCTCACCATTACACGATTAGGAATTTAAGTTTGGTAGCTCAACGACAGGACACCAATCAGCTGAAGAACCTCAGCAAGCGAAGCCAATTGCTCCTCCGAACAAGACAATCACCGAATCTCGTGATAAACTGACATCAAGTGGAGTTCGCGCACCACTAATCACTGTTGCAAGACCAACTGTTCTACCAGTTTATCGAACAAAGGGATTGGTGATTAGAGAAAAGGTGGATGCCACCACTTCAGGGCTGAGCATTTCTCATGCCCTAACTGATCCAAAAGGTAAGGGCAAGATGATTGAAGTGCCCATACCTACCAAACCAATTCAAACTCACATTGATCTTATTTGGGATAAAATAAATGAGTTTTTTTAATCGAATTTGAAAGTTTTTAATGAATGAGTCAAATTTAGAACTGAAGTGTTTATCAGGAGTTTGTAGAAGACATCAGTGTTAAACAAGTTCATCGCCTTGGAAACCATAGTCTTGAAGGCAGTTAAAGCTGTCTCAATTGCTCAAGCACTGGAGAGGAGAACATATTTTTTTATCTGATGCGTGTGAAGAAGCTAACTGAAGTAACAACTCAGCTGAGAATGAATTATGATCCGATCAGTCCAACTGCCTACAATGACAGAGCAGTCTTTCAGCAGCTGGACTCGGATCTCTTATCTTTGCAGATGAAGTTCAAAGCTTGGAAAATGGAACAAAAATTATACATACCAGTTATTTCCCAGAGCCCAACTTCAGTAGACCAGGCTGAACCTTCTACAACTCAGTCAGAGCCATCCAAGGAAGCAGTTGTTGAACAAAGTTCTCAGGAAGTAACTGTTCTTACTTCTAAGGATGCTCAACCATCATCTTCGGCTCCTCCGAAATCTCCTCCAGTGAGTTTTCAGCTGTATACAGATGCTGAGTTGTCACTGGCAAATGTCGACGAAGTAATACAATCAGTTGCCACTGACATCCAGCTAAATCTGCTAACTGATCAATCAGTTTAAGACCAGAGCACAACAGATCCTATAGCCTCAGAGGCTATACTTCAAGAATTTGAAGAATTAGTTCAGTCGACTGCCACGACTGAACAAAAAAATAAAGCTGAAATAGCTCAGTTGCACTCAGTCCAAACAGAAGATGTGCAAGTGCCAACTGAAGAGCCAACCAGCTCTAATGCTGATCAGCCCTCTTCCTCAGCTCAAGACCCTCATCAGGGAACAATTGAAGAATTTTTTAAAGAAGTAGCTCAAGCTGAGACTGAATCACCAAATTTAGCCCTGGTTATTTTCAATGAAGAAGACAAGGAAACAGAACAAGATGCATCTGAAGTCTTGTTTCGTGAGATACCAGTGGCTGCTGATATTATGATCGAAGAAATCCAGTCCAGCTTGCACAATCTTATCTCAACTATTTTTGATATGAAATCCACCCAACTTTTGCACACATTAAAGATTGATTCTACAAAGAAGAGTACTATGAAGAGCCTCCAGCAGGTTACTAAGGATGTTATTTCCTTATTTCTTCAAATGGATCAATTGAAAAAGGACCGAGTGACAGTTCCAGCTCTTTTCCAAACTCAAGGCATGCTTACCAATCAGATTGATTTCATACACACAAGCATGACAAAGAGAATGGATTTGATGCAGGAACAAATGTTAAATGCTATATCCCAAGTCACTTCAGAGGTCCGTATTATCTCTAATAGAGTTGGTGGTATTGACAAAAAGGGGGAAGAAGACCAGCAGCAGCAATCAAAGAAGAGACAAGTCAACCAACTGATAAAGAACCAGCTGATAAAAGAGCCAAGAAATAAAGATCAGTTAGAAGACAATCTCTATTCAGTTATTCTTTGATTTGGCAGAATTTTTTTATTCAGTTAGAAGACATTATTTTATTTAATTTTTTCATTCTTTGTACGAATCTGTACAGTGAAAGATTATTTGCAAGTAAAAGATTATTTTATCTACAAGATTTAGTTCATATCAGTTCTTGAATTCTAAGTTTTGTCAAACACCTAAATTGGAAAAATTGTTGAAATCAGAATTTCGAATTTTGAAAAATTGAGCGTTTGAATATTACAGAACTGATCAACTCAACTGAACGTAACTGAACTGAAAAGGCTTGAGCTAAAGTTGCCCGACTGATAACTAAATGTGCTAAACTATCGAAGGCAACTAAACTTATTAAAGATAACTGAAGTTATGTAGGGAACTAAAGTATCATTTAAGACTGATCAGTTACACAGTCAGTTCATCGAATCGGCTATAGAGTCAACTGACAAATCAGCTTGACACATCATCAGTTAAAGAGTGTAGCCAACAACCGAAAATTGGTACAAAAGCAGATTGCAAACTGTAGTGGGAGCACAGCATATAAGAATGCCACGGTGTACGATTATCATAAGAATGTTGACGTGTCTACTCAACGGGCATATGACATTTAAACGCATTCAATATTACCATTGGGAGCAAAGCATATAAATAGTCGAGGAGTTCAACTGAGAGAAGAACTTTTGCGAATATTCATTCTGAGTTAATATTTGAATTCAAGCTTTCAAAGATCAGTTACAAAAAGCTAACGCTTATCAGATATATTCATAGCATTCAGGCTATATTTCGAGCACTAGCACAAGCACTTATTGTTACTATATTCGATCTGTTTAGATCAGTTGTGCTTAGAAAAATATATCAGTTGCGTACTGATAAAGTTTGTAAAAATACTAAGAGTTTCAGTTTGGCAGTGTTTAAGACCAAACTGAAGTGGGTTATTACAGCTTCTGTATTAATCAAAGTCTTTTTTGTAAAAATCATATCCTTGTGATATAAGGGGTGACGTAGGAGCATTTGAAGTCTCCGAACATCCATAAATCTTTGTGTTCTTTATTTCTTAAGTATTCAATCTGTTTTTCAGTTTATTTCTGCACTACTAGTTAACTGATTGACATTGACATCAAGATTATCGAATTCAGTTTATCACTAAACAGAATTACCCCATCGAAAAGATTGAAAATCGTTAAGTATTTATTCAACCCTCCTCCCCCCACCCCTCCTGCGGCCCTCTAAACACTTTCACCTGTTAAACCGATCCTAACAAAGTTCTAATTGGTGATTAAGAATATAATTTTACTAGGAGACATTTATTTTGGGACCAATTGGAAATATGTATTGGGATTATGTAGTAAGATTTATTAGGTAAATAATTTATGATTTCATGGATGCTAGGTTCTGTGAACTATGAGATTTATGATAATAGATGTAACTGAAGCTCCATGGATCAATTTTTGACTTCCAATATATAAAAATTATTTTTGGGTCAATGATTAACCTTGTGACTATTAAGTTTGGATTTTAGGAATGCTAAACACTTAAATTGTGATATGTAGGACCTTGAATTATCTTGGCTACAATAAGTTAAGGAATGACATTTCCAGGATAAGGAAATTACTCTACTTTTTGGGATAACAATTAGATAACTATCTTGCGTGAAATAAGTCACAGAATATAGATAAGCATCGAGGAAATAGTAGCATAATAAGTTTTGCATTTATACGATACTAAGAGTAAATTATTTTGGGAAGGCGGATACAAGTTTTTGTCCCTGTGATAAGATTTTTGCAAGTATAAGGTCATTTGATATAATCTTGAGTTTCGAGTTTACATATAAGCATTCGATGTCATGGCGGGATTTAGAATTAAATCATACTGTGAAATGGTGACTCGATAGACTTGAATCATTTAAGTACTTGGAATGCTTGGGATTTAAGAAAACCAATATGTATATTGATGATAGTGTAAGGACGATAGGCTTGGCATATACAAGAATATATCACATATATTCATAGCATTCAGGCTATATTTCGAGCACTAGCACAAGCACTTATTGTTACTATATTCGATCTGTTTAGATCAGTTGTGCTTAGAAAAATATATCAGTTGCGTACTGATAAAGTTTGTAAAGATACTAAGAGTTTCAGTTTGGCAGTGTTTAAGACCAAACTGAAGTGGGTTATTACAGCTTCTGTATTAATCAAAGTCTTTTTTGTAAAAATCATATCCTTGTGATAGAAGGGGTGACGTAGGAGCATTTGAAGTCTCCGAACATCCATAAATCTTTGTGTTCTTTATTTCTCAAGTATTCAATCTGTTTTTCAATTTATTTCTGCACTACTAGTTAACTGATTGACATTGACATCAAGATTATCGAATTCAGTTTATCACTAAATAGAATTACCCCATCGAAAAGATTGAAAATCGTTAAGTATTTATTCAACTCTCCTCCCCCCACCCCTCCCGCGGCCCTCTAAACACTTTCACCTGTTAAACCGATCCTAACAAAGTTCTAATTGGTGATTAAGAATATAATTTTACTGGGAGACATTTATTTTGGGACCAATTGGAAATATGTATTGGGATTATGTAGTAAGATTTATTAGGTAAATAATTTATGATTTTATGGATGCTAGGTTCTGTGAACTATGAGATTTATGAGAATAGATGTAACTGAAGCTCCATGGATCAATTTTTGACTTCCAATATATAAAAATTATTTTTGGGTCAATGATTAACCTTGTGACTATTAAGTTTGGATTTTAGGAATGCTAAACACTTAAATTGTGATATGTAGGACCTTGAATTATCTTGGCTACAATAAGTTAAGGAATGACATTTCCAGGATAAGGAAATTACTCTACTTTTTGGGATAACAATTAGATAACTATCTTACGTGAAATAAGTCACATAATATAGATAAGCATCGAGGAAATAGTAGCATAATAAGTTTTGCATTTATACGATACTAAGAGTAAATTATTTTGGGAAGGTGGATACAAGTTTTTGTCCCTGTGATAAGATTTTTGCAAGTATAAGGTCATTTGATATAATCTTGAGTTTCGAGTTTACATATATGCATTCGATGTCATGGCGGGATTTAGAATTAAATCATACTGTGAAATGGTGACTCGATAGACTTGAATCATTTAAGTACTTGGAATGCTTGGGATTTAAGAAAACCAATATGTATATTGATGATAGTGTAAGGACGATAGGCTTGGCATATACAAGAATGAGATTTTAGTAAATACCAGTCATTAAGGAGTTTTATAATCATGGATATTATAGGATGACTATGGATGAAAACTGGGTTTGGAAGTAGGAATATATATTGGGGAAATTAAATTATAAGATCAGGACGAATTAAGGTAAAGTCAACCAATTAATTAATCTTTGGAAAGATAAAATAACTTAAGGTAGTTTAAGATGTATAATTGATAGAGGATGTAGAGATAGTTAAATAATTGATTTCCTTGATATCATGAATTTGGTATAGGGAAGATGTAATATCAGAATACGCAGCGAAAGCGTGATGTAGTGATGCGGTGCGAAGTTTAAGTCAATAAGATTAAGTATGAGGTAAATGAGGGAGCCTAAACTTTTCAATAATCAAGACTAGGAAAATTTCGAGAACGAAATTGTATTAAAGGAAGGGGAATTTGTAACGCCCGAAAAATCAGTTCACGTAAACCGCATGCATGCAAATCATTTAAATTTCTTAATTGTTTTATTTAATTGGTTTTAAATGCTTACTTGATGTATATTATATGATTGAAAGTCTAATTGCATGATTAAATGATTAGATTGCATGATTAAATGAGAATTGAAGATTTTACCCGAATATTCGATAATAGGTTGGGGAAAGGAGACCGGGGACGACCAAGATAAAATATTTTTTGAGGCTCAATAATATGATTAAAATTTTCTAAAAACGGTAGAGTCCAAATTATTTTACGAGACAAACTCAATTTTATCCGGGAAGTCGGTTTTGGGCAAACAAGGGATTTTTAAAAGACCAAACGTATTATTTTTGAAAACTAATTTTTATAAACTTTTATTTTTCAATTAAATAGGTGTTATTGGGCCTAATTTACCTGATATTAGTAGGCCCAATTGCTTCTAAACACAAAGGCTCAAAAACTAAGCCCATTAACGTGCAAATTTTAAATCTATAAAATAGAAATCTAGGATCTTCCTAAGCCCATTCAACCGAGAATCACACACACAACACACACAATAGTTTTCAAAAATTAGGAGAGGAAAAACAAGGAATCTTCGTCGTCCGTTCGTCCTTCTTCGCACCCCACGCCAACGATCGTATATTCGAGCGTTCTAAAACTCAAAGGCACGCTCCTAAACTTCTTTGATGCACCATTCAAATCATATTATGCTTGTTTTATTTATTTTTGCATGAAAAATATTGACGCATGAACCGTTTAATGATTAACAAATATTTTCAAGTGTTTAAAGGAAGGGAAAAGAGTCGTTAGGGGACAATATGTGTGCTGGAACCGAGCTTGTCAAGGAAGGCAACAAACCTAGGGTTTTCTAGGGTTTCTCTTGGGGGAAGACTACGGCTTGGAGAAGCAGGGCGCCAGGGCTCGGTCAGGGCTTGGGCAGGGGCCTATGCTGGATGTGACTCGACGCTAGGAAGAGTCCTAGCATGGCTGGACTCGGTGGCTGCAGCGAAGGGGGAGTCCACGCGCACAAGGAGTCTCACCCGTGCATGCGTCGGCTGGATTCTTCAAGGGGGTGCGTGGTTCGGTTAGTGATGGTCTAGGCTGGTCCAATAGGGTCTAGGGAGGATGGCCTGGGGTCAGGGCTCGGGCTGGTGCAGCATGGTCCATGGTGGCTCGATGAAAGTGGGTTGCGGCTAGGAGTTCATGTGCAAGGGTGGTTCGCGTGGGCTGTGGCTGGTGCACTGGTCGAGGAGGGTTCAGGTAGGGTCCAGGAGGGTCAGGGTCAGGGCTGGTCGAGGGTGGCTCGTGGTTTAATTTTTGTGAGGCCGAGGGTTCTTAGGGACTTTAGGGCTCGAACATGACTTGGTGAAGGGAAGGGCTCGAACCATGGTCCTCGGGGGTCGATTCATGGTTCATGAGGGTAGTTTAGGTATGAAAAGTCTACGCTTAAAGTTTTTGGGAAGAAAATATTAAGTTTTGAATTAATTCGAGATTTAAACGCTTCACGGTTTATTAATTAAGGAACTAAATCAAAAAGCCTGAGTTTACTTTAAATAAAAATATCAGAAGTCAAAAGTATGCTTAAATAATTACTTGGGATAGTCTCGAGTCAATAAAAGTGAGAAAAAGTCAAAATCGAGAATTTTAGGGTCCAATGGTAAAACAGTTATTTTACACCAGGGTAGTACAAAAAGGGTTGGCAATGTCGCGAAGAATCATAACGCATGCTAAATGATATTTTAAAATGTTTATGATAAAAATATAGGATTTTATGATTTATGATAAAGTTGTGCAATTTTTACTGTTAAAATGTTATTTTACAAATTTGGAACGGACGCGATTTTTTATGATTAAAAAGAAAAGAAAACATATTTTGAAGGATGTGAATTGACTGTGACAAAAAGAATACGATATATGATTATTGGGAATATCGTTAGGGAGAAGGCCCCAGAGAGGACCTGTTTACGGGAGAAAGCCCCAGAGGGAGCCCAACGATCGTATTTCTATTTTACGTCGGTGCTTAGTGCCCGTCCCCATGCACAATGGTGAGTTAAGACTGATCAGTCGATCACATGATACAGCTAGTCACTTTCAAGGATCAAACTTCACCCAAAACGATAAATGATGGAAAACTTTATGATTTGACGATTTATGATTAAATTATGCTTACAAATTTATGCTAGCTAATTTTGAATAAAATTATGATTTTTAATGCATGTGCTTGTATATGTATTATTTATTACTCATGTTTAGAACGTGCTGATTCATTAGACTCGATAACTTTGAATGTTGCAAGTGAGGATGAAACTGAACAGTTCTGCCGATAGTTCTTCTCGGCCCTGCCGCAAGCTACCGTAAATTGGTCCTTGCTGAAATTTAGTTGATTTCAGCGATGCACTTTTTGGGTCATCAAAATATGAAATAATATCCAAATGCATCATTTCAAGCAAATATGAATTAGTCAAAAGCAGAAAATTTAAAAATAAATATATTTATATAGTTTCAGTTTATCTATGAGTCCGTTTAGTTGGAGAATCTAACATACTAAAAACATTTTTCTGTATAAAATATTTTTAAAATATATATTATTTTGTTACAAAAACCGTATAAATATTTTTTTAAAGTTAAAATTTATGACTGGGGTTTTTTGTTTCTTTCTGTTTAAAAATATAAAAAAAATACAATTTTCATCATTCATCCATACAGAAATGGTGTTTCTATTTTTTTTTAATAAAAGCGCTGAACTTTATGGATAACGAAAATAAGCAGTAGAATAATTCAGTAAAGATTATTATATTATACAAACATTTTAATATATTTACAACGGACAACACACTATAAAAACGCTTTCATCACATATTTTAAAATTAAATATTAAAAACATTTTAATATATTTAAAATGGACAATACACACTATAAAATTCTTCCATCTTGGAATATGATTCAAGCATTTTTTATGTTTGGGTGATAATGGGTCGGATTGTTAGATTTATGAGTTCGAAGAGGTACGTATTTATCTGTTGGTATTGTCTCATATCTCTTACAGATTAGTCTTATCAGTTTCCTACCATCGGCCCAGTCCTCAGCAAAGATATTATTACCTGAAAATATGACGTCACTCGTTTACAGTCCACCTAGCCAACTAGACCAAATAGTGCAACGTCAGCAACTTGACGTATGTGAGGTTTTCAAGAGGTGATTCATAAATCTTGAAATACATTAAAAATTGACAACATTTTTAAAATATGATACTATTATAAATTGGTCATTATTCTTCTCACTATTTGTCTTTTGCTATAATGTATTCAGAAAAAAAATTTAAAAATGGATAAATTGGTAAAATGAGAAAACATCAAAGTAAATAAGAGTCGAATACAAATGTGATTCGCGTCCAATGTTTTAGGGCGATTTTTCAATAAAAAAGAGAGTATGATTCTCATTAACTGATTCAAACCTTTTTTTTATTATTATTATTTCATGTAATTGGAGAGCAAACTTTTGAATTCGTTAACAAATCTAAACATAAAATCGGGGAAATAAATTTAATTGTAAGACCAAATATCATTTTAGTAGACGAATCGCGTCCATGCAATGATATATCGTAGGATTCAGCTGAGACTTGAGCTAACCCCGGTAATTTAAACCATAATTATCCTAGAATATAATATATTTTGTCCAGTCTATTCTTTTAAATTTACTTTTCTCCCCAATATTTTAGTCATTTTTCACTGAAGAGATGCTCACGTCAGCGATGTTCATTGTTACGTCGGCATTTTCTAGTGACGCTTCATTCGTATCATCATATTTTCGGTGTTACATCAGCACTTCAATAAAAATGGACTAAAATTGAAAAAAATCACAAATTAGTGGACAAAGAATGTAAATCAATTGACAAATATTAAATTATTATCGATCATCGGATGCTCGGGTAATATCCTGATACTAACGTATGAGTTCTGACTGTTGTTGCCACCATAGACATGACTACTTTGTGTACAACTAGCAACAGTAAAAAAAATATTGGTGATATCCACGGAAAGAGCTCGGGTCATCCAGTTCATCCTAGTACTCAGGAAGGAGGATAGATCGGGAAGATAAAGGAAGTCGGGGTAATAATCAGCTTTGGTAAAAGAAGTGCTCTTTTATAGACCATATCAGGGTTTGCAACAACCAGGGGAACTGATCAGATTAGCATCTACTCAAACGAGCCCGAGCTCTCAGCTTAGTTCGAGCAGTATAAAAAGACTAAGTGAATCAGGAACCATGATCGTGTCATAACATCATAATCACTGCTCGAGCACTTCGAGACAGACGTCAATCTTGGGCCCACAGGTATGGAAGACCATACTCCGAAATCATTAAAATGTCATTCAGTACACGGAGGGGTGATATGACAAGACTAGAAGCAGTATGGACTGTCGGATGTGACGGTGTCAGGTGACATGGCATAGATAGTCATCTTGTCATAAAAGTAGCCGACCACTGAAAACAAGGTCATTATTATCACTATTTACTTAGATTTGGTTTATTCCAGAGAACCTATAAATTTGGTTGAATTAGTATTGTGATAATTTGAGGATTTAATGTTATTTCGATATTTATGGAATTGTTGTCGTGAATTTCGAGCTAAGAAATAGTCAAATTTAAATATGGCGAATTCTCAAAAAATTTGTAAATGCCTAAGTTTATTGTTGAAAACTCGTTAATGCATAAGTATATTTGTTTGGGTAAATCAATTTTCTATTTGTAGTGAT
Source organism: Primulina tabacum (assembly GCF_025594145.1). Lineage (NCBI taxonomy): Eukaryota > Viridiplantae > Streptophyta > Magnoliopsida > Lamiales > Gesneriaceae > Primulina > Primulina tabacum. The sequence continues at coordinate 13,501,576 of NC_134559.1, forward strand.
CTTTTTTTTTTTTTTGAATTCTTGGTCAATTATGGATTATGTTTATGTTTTTGTATTTCTTTGAGTTGTCATCAATTTGTAGCTTGTATATCGGTTCTATCTCGTTACTTGTATATAACGTTTTCGAGGAAATGCATTTTTTCTTTTATTTTTGTATTTTTTTTTTCTGCTTTATGGCGATTTTTGGGACTTCATTGTTATAGGTTGGATGTATATATATGCAGTCAATTATCTAACAAGGGAATTATATATTAATCAATAGGTTGGTTGATTTTTCTGATGGAAGCTAGATGAGACATGAAGAAAATATCCAACTAATATTGAGATCACAAACCGTGATCAACATCTCATCAAGGGTCAGTCACCATAGGTAGAACTATCAAATTTGGGAGGTGGGATGGGCCAACCAGACAAAACCAGCTATTTGAGCGGGTTGGGCCGGCCAACCATATTTTATTTGTATTTGACGGGTTGGGGTGGATTGACTCACAACCTGCCATTTGACGGAATGGGGCATGCTGAAAAATTACTAACCCAACTCGCATATTTGGCAGGGTGGAACGAGCCAATATGCCCAACCTATTTTGATAGGTTTAAGACTAGGGTCAAAAAAATTTCTGGGTATATATGCCCTTGATCTCGATATAAACATGAATATATCAAGATCTGATATGGATCAATATAAATAAGATAACTAAATCACCTTTCTTGGGAAACTGTAGAGCCCAAAATCAGTACACGTAAAACTCATGCATTTATTTAATTGTTAAATCATTTATTTAAATTTAAAATGATTTTTAGTGATGCATGATTCATTAAATTGCATTATTTTAATGTTTATGTGATACACGTTAAAATGTTTTCTTGAGTTTCGTGTTTCAGGCGATTATTCGATGAGAGATCGACAAAAAGAGATCGGGGACGATTTTTGGTAATTTTAAAGTGTGGTATTTTATTTTTAAGTTAAGGTTGGGGCATATTAATTAATTTAATAAGTTTCAGCATTTTAAAGCCTAAATTATGTATTTAGTGAGTTTAGAATTTTGAAACTTTTAAAGTTGGCCTCGTGCATTTTATTTTGTTAAAAAAAGAGAATTTTATAAAATTATGGTGTATTTATTTCAATTGAGGATTTTGTTTAAAATTAATGTGAGTTAACTTTTTATTAGCATTTTAATTAGTTATTTTAGCAATAAATTCTCATAATTAAAACACACACACACACATTTCACACACTCACACACTTACATGTTTTTACACACACCAAAATACACAACACACCCCTACACATTTTATTTTCAGATCTTTTATATTTTGGATAGCAAAAACCTAGGGTTCCTCCACCTTAGAGCAGCCGCCCCTCAATTTTGAATTTTCAGCAAGTTTTCGGTGATTTTTATTGCAAGAAAATAGTGCCACGTTCGTCGCGGATCAAGCCTCGCTCAGTTTCCGTTTCGGTATCGCCGTATCGTGAGTTTTAAATATCAAAAGGCGTGTATATTCTTTCGTTTCTGCATCGATCTAGTCATAGTAAATATTTCGATATTTATTGTATGAAAATCATATGTATGTTATGTAAGAGTTTGAGAAAATATGGTTGGATCACTTTTGAAACGGTTTTTGGATCTGAAAACTTGTTTTTGCTGTTTTTTTTAATAATGCGATCTTGCGGTCGCTTTTCTGAAAAACTTTCAACATATGAAACGTATAACTTTTCAATACCTTCGATTTGATATAAAATTCGAATTATTTGGATAAGAAATGAGTGACTTATGATTATTTTCGTGGGACTGCTCAAACTGAACTTTTGTGAAAATGTGTTCTTGACATGTTCTTGAAGTTATTTGTTGCAGGCTTCGTTGGGCATCTCCGGGCTTGTGCTACTGCATTTAGATATGTTATGGGATGTATTTAGGTTTTATTTGGTGGTTCGTATGGGTCGGGATTGGCTTGGGATGTAATAGAAGTCGTAGGAAGCGAAACGATGTCTAATTACGGGTTATTGTTGTATTGAAGTTACTTGTCGACGCTTGGGGACGTTTCGGGTGTTTGTACGGGTTTGAATTAATGTAATAGCATCCTAGGATGAGTATCGAGGTATTGATTCATGGTCTTTAGGCTTGGATTGAAAGGGTGAATGATTAAGTTAGTGAATTTTCGTGAATTTCCAAGTACAGAGGATACCGGACCCATTCCCGGACCCCGACACGGAGTCCGTGTCCTTTTTCCTTCAAAAATACGAAATTCCAGTGCCTACCCGGACCCGTACACGGACCCCTACACGTGGTCCGTGTACCCCCCTCTTTAAAAAAAAATTTCCTTTCTTTTAGTGATTCTTTTGAGGTTTGATGTTATGATTTAGTACGATGATTAAATGAGGTCGAGTCCCGAGAGATTTAGAATGTCATAAGGAAATTTGTCATTTTTGGGTGTGAGCATGACTATACGTCTAATCTATGCAAGATAAGTGTTTGAACTCATAATAGTATGTGCTGCAGTGGCCCCAAGCGAGATCCAATGAATCCCTCAACGCCAAGTAAGTATGTTCGACTTACAAAAGAAAATATTTCAAGCTTTTGAGGTATGCTAAATGTCTTGTGACCAAATTTATTAATGAGTTTTGAAGTCGGTGGACGTGGCCGAGGACCTCCCCACCCCGTTAAAGCATGAACGGGTTTAGATCAGGATTGGAAAGCGGTAAAGCATGACCGGGGATCAATCCACCCGTTAAAGCATGAACGGGGATCTCATGTATGTGGCAGTGGATTTTCCCTGTCAGCCCAGTACTGTGGTTTAGTCTGATCAGGCGTATTTATGTATGGGTCACTTTCTTTGAAACATGCCTCTACGCAAAATGATGAAGTTTATAAATGTTCAAGTATGTACAAGTATGCAAGCATGTTTAAGAAAGTCTTATGATGATGGCACGTCTATGTTTATGTATGTATGTACGAGTTTCAAGTACTTTACGTTCAAGCTTTTAAGTATGCAAGATCAAGTTTCAAGTATGTACGCTCTATTTTAAAGTTGCATGTGATTTTATTACGTAGTACTCGTTACTTCCAGTTTATACGTGTTGAGTCTTTAGACTCACTAGACTTGATCGATGCAGGTGAGGATGCATTTGAGGAGAACGAGAGGTGGGGACCAAGGAGCTGGCTTGGACTGAGCAGGAGGCTAGACCCGAGGACTGCCCAGTTTTTAAGAGTTTATGAAATGTTTAAAAGTACTCTGATTTATGTTACTGGTTATGAGATTTTAAGCAAATACTTTTGGCAAACTTTACTTTGAGATCTTTTGTTACAACGGTTGTTGAGATGAACAATTTCTTTTATCGAATTTTGAAAGTTCATTTCTTATTTAAGAAATTTTTAATTTTTTCGCAAATTTTAAGTAGTTTAAAGTACGGTACAATACAATTGATATCAGAGTGGTGTTCTTGTAAAGGGTTATGCCTACTGCTAGTCGCAAGAAGCTCGCGAAGTCATACATCAAGTCTGTAAGTTTTAAAGTTTTGAATTATGTTATGTACTAAGCATTAAGTCATGATTTCAGCATGTCCATGTTTAAATTCGATTTACGTGCATCTTATACTATTGATATCATGTTCATGCATATGGGGTTTACGTGTTAGGTAAATTGTTAGAACAGTATGCCTCCTAGACGCATAATTAACCGGGAAGCTAGGAATGAAGATAGAGAGGCTCGAGAAGAGGGGATAGATGCTCCACCTCCTCCGCCGCCAGATATGCAGGGATAAATGCTTGCAGGAATGACTCAGTTCTTCGCACAGTTTGCGGGAAACCAGGCGACGGTGGATGCAGGGGCTAGGCCCAGACCAGAGGCGATGTACAAGAGGTTCAGGCGGATGAGCCCAAAGGAGTTTTCGGGGACCAGTGACCCGATGATAGCCGAGAGATGGATTAAATCCATCGAGGTGATTTTTGCCTTTATGGAGTTGCAAGATGCAGAGAGGGTCAGGTGTGCCACATTTCTACTGACCGGGGACGCCAGACTGTGGTGGGAGAGCGCGTCCGTGGCAGCGAACTTGCAGACCCTTTCTTGGGATGGCTTTAAGGAGGTATTCTACTCCAAGTACTTCACTGAAGAAGTACAATCCAGACTGACCAGTGATTCATGACATTGCGACAGGGAGACGGCAGTGTTGCAGAATTTGTCAGGAAGTTTGAAAGGGGTGTCACTTTGTACCCCTGATAGCTAATGATCTCCAAGGGAAGTTGAGGCATTTCATGGATGGGTTGCGGCCGATCTTGCGCCGAGATGTCCGAGTCGCTGGCCCTACTACATATGCAGCTGCCGTGTCTAGGGCTTTGGCGGCAGAACAGGATCAGAGGGATATTGAGGCTGACAGACAGGGCAAGAGGCCCTATCAAGATCCACAACAGCTACAGCAGCATCAACAGCGACCTACGTTCAAGAAGACTTTCCAGGGACATCCAGGGAAGAAGCCTTATCAGGGACCGCCAAACGGCAAGGGTCCTATGCCACAGCAGAAGGCGCCACAGAGGCCGGTTGAGCACCTGGTGTGCCCGAAGTGTAACCGCAAGCATCCGGGGCAGTGTCTATGGGGATCAGGGAAATGCTTTAAATGTGGAGCCAGTGACCACATGCTGAAGGAGTGCCCATAGTGGAGGCAGCCGACTCAGGGCAGAGTGTTCGCCATGCATGCTCAAGAGGCGAACCCAGACACGACATTACTGACCGGTAAACCTATTTAAATAAGCGCAGTATTGTTTTTCCATGCATGTTTCACATTTTGTTTGGGATTATTAGTGTGCTATTAGTATTTTGGTGACTTTGGTAGAGGTTTTCTACTGTGCTTGAGGTTAAGATTAGAATTTTTGGGATATAAGTTTTTGTTTGGTGCTGACGTCTCACATGAAATATTTTCATAAAGAGACTAGCCACGAAGGCCTTGATTGACTCAGGAGCCACCCACTCCTTTATTTCAGACATTTTCGCTAGTCACCTGGACGTCAAGTCTATTGGACTCGACGTGAGCTATTCAGTGACAGTCCGATCGGGGGAAGAATTGTCAGCTACTAGCGTGGTCAAAGACATCGATCTGGAACTGCAGGGCCACCTAGTGTATGCCGATTTGATTGTGTTGCCGATGCCAGAATTTGATATCATTCTTGGAATGGACTGGCTGACGAAGAACAGAGTTCTTATCGACTTCCAGAAAAGGTTGGTGTTAGTAAGACCTTTGGGTATGGAGCAGTTTTTCTTTGAGCCGGCTAGATGGAGGAGTTTTCCTCGCATGATCTCTTACATGCAGGCGTGGAGACTCATTCACAAAGGGTGTCCGGCTTTCTTGGCCAGCGTTGTTTCCGTACCTGACGTACCCAGTCCGTCTATAACTGATGTACCTGTGGTCAGAGATTTTCCTGATGTCTTTGCAGATGACTTCACAGGCCTTCCACCAGAGAGAGAGGTGGAGTTTTTCATTGACTTTGTGCCAGGCACTGTGCCAATATCTAAGGCACCGTACCGTCTAGCTCCAGCTGAGATGTTAGAACTCAAGCAGCAGATTCAGGAGCTCCTTGACAAGGAATTTATTCGCCCTAGTTTCTCACCATGGGGCGCACCAGTGCTCTTTGTGAAGAAGAAGGATGGGAGCATGAGGCTGTGTATCGATTAACGATAGCTAAACAAGGTAACAATCAAGAATAAATACCCGCTTCCAAGGATCGAGAACTTGTTTGATCAGTTGCAGGGAGCCACAGTGTTCTCAAAAATAGATCTTCGATCGGTGTATCATCAGCTGAAGGTGAAAGATGCAAATGTTCACAAGACAACCTTTAGAACCAGGTATGGGTATTACGATTTCTTGGTGATGCCGTTTGGACTGACGAACGCTCCAGCAATTTTCATGGACTTCATGAACCGAGTATTTCACCCTTACCTAGACTAGTTCGTCATAGTATTCATTGATGACACTCTTATTTACTCGAAAAGCCATGAGGAGCACAGTCAGCATTTGAGGACAGTTTTACAGGTCTTGTAGAGACGAAAGTTATTTGCGAAGTTCAGTAAGTGTGAATTTTGGTTGGAGAAGGTAGCATTTTTGGGTCATATAATATCTAGCAATGGTATCGAGGTGGATCTAGCAAAGGTGACAGCTGTTAAGGAATGGGTTGAGCCAAAGAATACTTCAGAGATCCGCAGTTTTTTGGGTCTGGCCGGTTACTACCGTAAGTTTATTCAGGGATTTTCGTCGATAGCAGTGCCGCTCACTTCACTAACCAAGAAGAATGCTAAGTTCGTGTGGAGTGGCGAGTGCCAGAAGAGTTCGATACGTTGAAGCATGATCTTATTTCAGCGCCAGTGTTAGCCATGACAACAGGGCAAGGAGATTTTGTGCTATACACCGATGCATCTAAGCTCAGATTAGGCGCAGTGTTGATGCAGCAGGGTCGGGTCATAGCTTATGCTTCCAGGCAGTTGAAGGTGCACGAGAAGAATTACCCGACTTACGATTTAGAACTAGCCGCCGTTGTCTTTGCATTGAAGGTTTGGAGACACTATTTGTACGGCGAGAAATGCCAGATGTTTACTGACCACAAGAGTCTCAAGTATTTCTTCACGCAGAAAGAGCTGAATATGAGACAGAGACGGTGGTTAGAATTGGTGAAAGACTATGATTGCGAGATTAGCTACCATCCAGGGAAAGCTAATGTGGTGGCAGATTCCTTGAGCAGGAAGGTTGCAGTCGTAGCTCAGTTGTCAGTACAGAGACCTCTTCAGTCTGAGATTCAGAGGTTTGGGTTAGAGGTTTTTTCCAAGGGCAGAGCTCCCAGACTATCTAATTTGACAGTCAAATCCGATTTACTAGACCGAATCCATAGAGGACAGCCTTCAGATGAGCAGTTGCAGAAATGGAGGCTGAAAGACGAAGCCAAGGGCAGTGTACTCTACACAGTGTCCGATGGTATTGCGAGATACAGAGGTAAAATGAGGGTGCCTAGTGTTGATTCGATCAAAGAGGATATTTTGACAGAGGCACATGCATCTCCGTATTCCATTCATCCAGGAGGTACCAAGATCTATAAGGATCTGCAGATTTTGTATTGGTGGCCAGGTATGAAGAGAGACATTTGTCGGTTTGTGTCTGAATGTCTCACTTGTCAGCAGGTGAAGGCAGAGCATCAAAGGCCAGCAGGAATGCTCAAGCCACTCCCTATCCCCGTGTGGAAATGGGAGAATATCACAATGGACTCTGTAGTTGGTTTGCCGAGGTCAGTCAGGGGATCCAATGCTATTTGAGTTATAGTGGATCGACTTACCAAGTCAGCGCACTTTTTGCCAGTGAAGACGACTTTCTCCATGACGTAGTATGCGGAGCTCTATATTAGGGAGATAGTCCGTTTGCATGGAATCCCAGTTTCTATTGTGTCCGACAGGGACCCGAGGTTTACGTCGTCCTTCTGGAAGATCTTACATGCAGCCATGGAGACGAAGTTGCTTTTCAGTACAGCTTTTCACCCGCAGACAAATGGCAAGTCTGAGCGAGTGATTCAGGTTTTGGAAGATTTATTGCGATCCTGTATAATCGATTTTCAAGGGAGTTGGGAATCAAAACTACCTCTAGTGGAGTTTACCTACAACAACAGTTTCCAAGCATCTATTGGTATGGCTCCCTATGAGGCATTGTATGGGAGGAAGTGCAAGATCGCCGATTCATTGGGATGAAGTCGGAGAGAGAGCAGAACTTGGTCCGGAGATGGTTCAACAGACTGCAGATGTGGTGGTCAAGATCCGAGACATAATGAAGACCGTCCAGAGTCATCAAAAGAGTTATGCTGATAAGAGGAGGAGAGATCTCGAGTTTGCCGTAGGTGAGCACGTTTTTATAAAGATAGAACCTATGAAGGGTGTTATGAGATTTGAGAAAAGAGGCAAGCTGAGTCCGAGGTTTATTGGACCGTTCGAGATTCTTGACAGAGTTGGGACACTAGCTTATCGTGTTGCCCTACCGCCGAATCTGGCCGGGGTACACAATGTGTTTCACATCTCGATGCTGAGAAAGTACCTAGCAAATCCTTCGCATGTGTTGAGCTATGAACCGTTACAGCTTGCTCCAGACCTATCTTATGAGGAAAGACCCGTCCAAATCCTAGACAAACAGGAGCGCAGGCTTCGGAACAAGATGACCAAGTTGGTCAAAGTCCGGTGGCTGAATCAAGCAGTGGAGGAAGCCACTTGGGAGACCGAGGCAGATATGAGAATCCGCTACCCAGAGTTATTTGGTAAGATTTAATTTCGAGGACGAAATTTATATACGTGGTGGAGGAATTGTAGAGCCCAAAATCAGTACATGTAAAACTCATGCATTTATTTTATTGTTAAATCATTTATTTAAATTTAAAATGATTTTTAGTGATGCATGATTTATTAAATTATATTATTTTAATGTTTATGTGAAGCACGTTAAAATATTTTCTTGAGTTCGTGTTGCAGGCGATTAGTCGATGCGGGATCGAGGAAAAAAGACCGGGGACGATTTTTGGTAATTTTAAAGTGTGGTATTTTATTTTTAAGTTAAGGTTGGGGCATATTAATTAATTTAATAAGTTTCAGCATTTTAAAGCCTAAATTATGTATTTAGTGAGTTTAGAATTTTGAAACTTTTAAAGTTGGCCTCGTGCATTTTATTTTGTTAAAAAAGGAGAATTTTATAAAATTATGGTGTATTTATTTTAATTGAGAAGTTTGTTTAAAATTAGTGTGAGTTAACCTTTTATTAACGTTTTAATTAGTTATTTTATCAAAAAATTCTCCTAATTAAAACACAAAAATGTTTCACAAACTCACATACACTTACATGTTTTTACACACACCAAAACACACAACACACACCTACACATTTTATTTTCAGATCTTTTATATTTTGGAGAGCAAAAACCTAGGGTTCCTCCACCATAGAGCAGTCGCCCCTCCCTTTTGAATTTTCAGCAAGTTTTCGGTGATTTTTATTGCAAGAAAATAGTGCCACGTTCGTCCGTGATCAAGCCTCGCTCCGTCTCCGCTTCGGTATCGCCGTATCGTGAGTTTTAAGTATCAAAAGGCATGTATATTCTTTCGTTTCTGCATCGATCTTGTCATAATAAATATTTCGATGTTTATTGTATGAAAATCATGTGTATGTTATGTAAGAGTTTGAGAAAATATGGTTGGATCACTTTTGAAACGATTTTTGGATCTGAAAACTCGTTTTTGTTGTTCTTTTAAATAATGCGATTTTTCGATCATTTATCTGGAAAAACTTTCAACATATGAAACGTAGAAATTTTCGATACCTTCAATATGATATAAAATTAGAATTATTTGGTTAAGAAATGAGTGAGTTATGATAGTTTTCTTGGGACTGATCAAACTGCGACTTTTATGAAAATGTGTTCTTGACATGTTCTTGAAGTTATTTGTTGCATGCTTTGTTGGGCATCGCCGGGCTTGTGCTACTGCATTTAGATATGTTACGGGATGTATTTAGGTGTTATTTTGTGGTTCGTATGGGTCAGGATTGGCTTGGGATGTAATAGAAGTCGTAGAAAGCGAAACAATGTCGAATTACGGGTTATTGTTGTATTGAAGTTACTTATCGATGCTTGGGGATGTTTCGGGTGTTTGTACGGGTATGAATTAATGTAATAGCATCCTAGGATGAGTCTCGAGGTGTTGGTTCATGGTCCTTATGCTTGGATTGAAAGGGTGAATGATTAAGTTAGTGAATTTTCGTGAATTTCCAAGTACAGAGGGTACCCGGACCCCGGCACGGAGTCCGTGCCCTTTTTTATTCAAAAATACGAAATTCCAGTGCCTACCCAGACCCGTACACGGACCCCTACACGGGTTCCGTGTACCCCCCTCTTTAAAAAAAATTTCCCTTTAGGGTTTGATGTTATGTTTTAGTACGATGATTAAATGAGGTCGAGTCCCGAGAGATTTAGAATGTCATAAGGAAATTTGTCATTTTTGGGTGTGAGCATGACTATACGTCTAAGCTATGCAAGATAAGTGTTTGAACTCATAATAGTATGTGCAGCAGTGACCTCAAGCGAGATCCAACGAATCCCTCAACGCCAAGTAAGTATGTTCAACGTGCAAAAGAAAATATTTCAAGTTTTTGAAGTATGCTAAATGTCTTGTGACCAAATTTATGAATGGGTTTGGAAGTCGGTGAACGTGGCCGAGGACCTCTCCACCCCGTTAAAGCATGAACGGGTTTAGATCAGGATTGGAAAGCTGTAAAGCATGACCGGGGACCAATCCAGGACCAATCCACCCGTTAAAACATGAACGGGGATCTCATGTATGTGGTAGTGGATTTTTCCTTTCCATCCAGTGTTGTGGTTTAGTTTGATCAGGCGTATTTATGTATGAGTCACTTGCTTTGAAACATGCCTCTACCCAGAATGATGAAGTTTATGAATGTACAAGTATGGAAGCATGTTTAAGAAAAGTCTTATGATGATGGCACGTCTATGTTCATGTATATATATACAAGTTTCAAGTACGTTACGTTTAAGCTTTTAAGTATGCAAGATCAAGTTTCAAGTATGTACGCTCTATTTTAAAGTTGCATGTGATTTTATTATGTAGTACTCGTTACTTCCAGTTTATACATGTTGAATCTTTAGACTCACTAGACTTGATCGATGCAGGTGATGATGCATTTGAGGAGACGAGAGGTGGGGACTAAGGAGCTGTCTTGGACTGAGCAAGAGGCTAGACCCGAGGAATGCCCAGTTTTTAAGATTTTATGAAATCTTTAAAAGTACTGTGATTTATGTTACTGGTTATGAGATTTTAAGCAAATACTTTTGGCAAAATTTACTTTGAGATCTTTTGTTACAACATTTGTTGAGATGAACAATTTCTTTTATCGAATTTTGAAAGTTCATTTCTTTTTTAAGAAATTTTTAATTTTTCCGCAAATTTTAAGTAGTTTAAAGTACGGTACACTACAGAAACCTTCCTAGGTAAGTTCTACACAAGGTAGCCGACCTTCTTCTTCTATAAATACTTGGTTGGAAATCAGTTTTCTCTTGCCCAAAACCCAGCGTAAATTTTTAAAATAATTTATTTGACATTCGGATAATGTGTTTGGATACTCGTATCGTTTGAGAGCAAAAATTAAAAAAACGGCTCAATCGTCAAACTTTGAAATGGCCAAATTCTTTTGTGAATGAGGGAGGATTTTTTCGAAAATTTGAGAGGCTAAGGTTTTGGTAACCTACCTTGATATATTAACCCTTAACCTAGTTTTCATAATTGTGGATTTAGGTTCCTTAATTAAACTTAATGTGCTTTGTTAATTATTTAGATTAGTCCAACTAGTTTAATTAATTATATTAAATTTCATTAAGAACTTTAATTATTTAGCATGTTGGACTTGTACTCCTACAAGATCATTCATAACTCTTTGTGATTCAGGACATTTTTTTTCTTCGGGTTTACCCTAATTTGCCTCATTTCATGCACCAACATTTGATCATGAGAATGTCAGAAATCATTTTTTCGATTAAACTCATCTAATTATATTGGTAAGAGCATCTAGTAGCATCGCCTCATGATTCCCTAGGTATCATTGATAATGCCTGCAAAAACCAATCGATTATGAATAACGCATAATATGGTCCTTCCATCTCATATATCGTGATCGAATCTGTAACCATTAGTTCATCGAGAGTTGCATATTAAATTCGATAGCTATGGGATACAATCATGAAAAATTCTTAATGTCATCGGATGTACAACTAGAGAATTCTTTCCTTAATGTACATTTCACACTCTGGCGAGAGATTTCATGCTCTATTATTTCGTTAGATCACATAAGATATCCACACCCATAGATGGGTCGGTGAATTCTCGACTACAATGCACTGGCTCCTACACACTTCGCAATTGCACCCAACCTCGCCACCTTGTGATCTCCGCGGAGTTGGTAAACGAGTCAGAGCACAATCCTAGCATATAGAGCCTCAGTGTTGTCTCGGGTCGTAAGGACTAATGATATACAATCACAACCATAGACTTTTCCTCTCGATGAATGATAATCACTTGGAAAGTACGAGGGAGAGTTGTTTAGTACAATCATTGTATGATTACTCATCTGCATGATTGGACATCTCTATGTCTTTACCGTGAAACACGGTACACAACATCACAGATGCTAGTCTCAAGCTCAAGCGGCCTTTATCCTTGTTTTTAGGCGGTTGAATCGATTAGGAACAAATTTAGAATATACAATGTTTACAAATGAGTTTCAAGATCGAATTACAGTTCATTTGTATTCAAGCATATATAATCAAGGACTTTATCTATGCTGATTGCATGGGTATGCATATAAAGTAAAATGAAACCCTGAAATGTAAATTATATATTAAAATAAAGACTGTTAATTGCAACTGAGTCGATAAATTCCTTAGCCAACCTGTTGGCTTACAGGACATCTACTCTAACATACTCAGGTATGTTTTACGGTTTGAGACATTCCCACATTGTTTGCACTATCCGACTTATCTATCAAGAGGAATCACGTCGGATACACGCTCATTGAACCTTAGGGAAATTCTTGGTTACACGAGTATGAAATACCATAAACACGTCAGAAACCCGTAAAATCAACGGATGCTCTGTAAACTGGCCATATATCTATTTAGTTATGTTATCAGGAAATCTACTCCCATGCATGCATAGCTGGCCATTTGATGGGAAAAAATATCTTACTGTTGAATGAGGAAATACTAAGAGTAGGTTTCCAAATATAACATTGTGTAATAAGAAATTTAACTACAAGTTTTGATAGCAAAGTTTCATGTTATTTCCGTCGAAAAATCATAATTTCGATTACATGGGACTAGCAGAAAAGTTTCCACCAATTTTTTTTTTTTTTTTTTAACGATAGAACCTTCAGCCGCTAAGCTTTGGTATACATTGAATAAATCCTCGGACTATCATAAACTGCAGCGGGGAAAACTTTTTGAACCTGTTTTAACTTTATATACTGTTGTAAAGAATTTCAAACAGAACCATTTTATATTAATTGTTATGACTACCTTTTCTTTTTAAAACTAACCTTGTATTATGCGAATTATAATAATAATAAAAATTAACCAACAAAATCTTCTAACTTTGCCCTGCAACTATGTTACAAAGGGTAATTAATGAAATAATCCATCACATTTCACGTATCATTTCATGTTACAGTACTATTTATATGATAACCGCATGGTTTGTGAGACGAAATAATTAATGATAACTCACTACAAGAATAAATGCTTATGGTGAGATTCATAAATGTCATCATATTCAATATTTAGTGACATTAAGTTTTAGTGACACCTCCAACAAATGTCATCGATTCCAATGTCGTTTTAAACTTACTGACATTTTTTAATGTCATTATAAGATGTTAATGACAACTTCATACGTGTTACTAATTATTCATATAATGACAATTTTAAATGTCAGGAAAACTCATGTTTAAATACATTTATAGATGCCTTGTTATTATAGTAATAATGACAAATTTATATGTCAGTTAAAATCATTTATAATGACAACTAAAAGTAGTCGTGTATGTTAATTATAGTGACAATAAAAAATGTGGGAATATTTGGGTTGGATAAATATAGGAGGAGGAAAAATTAGATAAAATAAATGTGCGAATAAAAAAACATATTAGATTAGTTATCCTTACATTTTTAATTGACGTCATTTTTTATATGGAGAGAGACAATTATTTTCCCTCCTCCAATATTTATCTAACCCAAATATTCTCACACTTATTTATAATGAAATTTTTTAGTTTTTTAACGATTTTTTACGATGTGGGAAAAGTAATTGTTTCCCTCCATATAAAAGATGACATCAATTAAAAATGTCATGATAACTAATCTAATATGTTTTTTTATTTTACACATTATTAATTTTTTACAAGTGTCATTATTAAGTATTTGTAACAACATTTAATTAAAAGTGTCTACAAAAAAGTGTCACAATAATCATTTATTGTTGTATTGTGAAGCTTGAGATTAAGCTTGAAACTAAGAGGATACCATTATATCACGGAGATGCTTGGGTTAATACCGATCCTGTTGATATCACATCGGATTCTAACCATCATATAATTTCACTCATTTTATTGGAATCTCTTTCGGAACTTGACTAACCTTAACCTACTTAACTCAACATCATTTCAATTCAAAATAAAAGAGTAATACATTCCTTGAAGTAAGATTTAAGGCATTACCCACATGGTAGTGTGAACGAATCCATGTAATCGACCCTTGATCTTTTGTATATAATTAAATTAAACTTGCATTCTCATATTTATTTGTATTGCATAAAAGGAACGATGAAATGAAGCACTGAATTTCATTTTCTTAAAAGAAAGATGAAAATTAAGCTTTCTATTCCACCTCTCTCTTAATCTCTAATATAATTTTGATAATATATTTTGCTACATTTTAGTTAGACAATCTCAAATTATGAAATAATAAATAGTAATTGAAAACGAATTTCATTTTAAATCTTAAGAACATTTTATTTCGTAATTCGAGTAGTAACGTTACCAAAAAGTATTTGTCGTTATTTTGTTTAAAAATGAAAAACTTTAAAAGAAGGATAAATCATTAGCCAAAATTAGACATCGTTCCCCCCGCCGTCAACGCGATGAAACATACGCATCGTCTTCCCCGCCTAAACCCAACTTCACCACGCCGACCACCGCAAGCCAACGGCCCGAGAAGCCATATATATTACACGTGAATTTGACAAACAGAATCATAAAAGAAGAGCGTCATCATGGCTCGATCGAATTATAGAATTACAGAAACAGAAATGTAAAGTAAAGCTTGATGAGCCAAGCAAGAAGAAGTTAATTCCTCTAGCTAGCTCTTTGGCTGCCTCATCTATTATTCAACTCAACAGACAACACACTCATACGAGAACGAAAAAACTTAAACACATTTAAACACGAACATATGATCCACAAAAACACAACAAGAATGTGGCAATCTACTTGAAAACGCCACAGATCCTGGTGGAACTTCTATGTCAGTCCCATTTCAAGAAGCGAACGCAGCGCCCAAAAGCGTAGTTCAGCAACCGAAGGATCCACACAAAGATTTGGCGCTTCACTTTGCCTCGGATCGGGACTGGAGCAACGAATGCCCGCTTTGATTTAGAAGTGCTGGGCTTGGCTGGAAACAATGACGCCATGATCTTCAAAGAGTCTGAACTGAAACTATCGTTGAATCTGGCCATTTTAAATATGAATTGCTGGTTCTTGAGTTCGATATTCGACGTGCGTATCTCGTATCTCTGCGCGTGAGGTTATGGTGGCGGCGATGCCCAGCATTTGCAAACAAGCGGACTCCTTAAGGAGTAATCCCGAGAATAATCGACTATTCGCTTAACCAGAAGATATATCTATCGTCCGTCGGATCAATAAAGTCTTGGGGTGGGGATTTAACCAATCATGCGGTGACAATTGGTGGAGAAAAGTGAGGCATACTGTCAAAATCACCTCACTCAAATGTCAATTTTGGCAAATGTTTAGAATAAGCTTGGGAAAAATTTTGATATATTTTTTGGTTTTATTTTCAAAAACATAATTAATTTTTATTGTATATTTCTCCTCGAAAAATTATTTTAAATAATGTAATTTTGAATCATAACATAGATAAATAATATTGTCATTTGCAGGTTAGTTAAATTTAATAATCAAGTAAGATATCGCTACACATAATGGATGCTTTCACGTCCTAATGTCATCAAATATTTTGCTCAAATTCTAGGTTAATGGAGATATATATCATATCACAAAAATTTGTGTGAGACGGTCTCACGGGCCGTATTTTGTGAGACGGATATCTTATTTGGGTCATTCATGAAAAAATATTACTTTTTATGCTAAGAGTATTATTTTTTATTGTGAATATCGGTAGGATTGATCTGTGTCACAGATAAAGATTTGTGAGACCGTCTCACAAAAGACCTACCATATCATTATATCTATTATCCATGTTTTTCCTCATATTATATATTTATCATTTATTATCTTAATACACATAGGATTTTATTATTATTATATTATTATTTGGCAACAGTGAATAAGAGTTGATATGATTTTAAAATTTTGGTATCTAAATCATTCAGAGTCAGACTTCTATAACCTATTTCATTTAATATTAGTTCAACAGAATTATATATTTATATCATTTTAATAAAAAAAAACCGTCATACTATATATTTTAAAATGTTTTTATTTAATAATTATTTTTATGATCTAAGGAAACACAACATTTTCTTTCATTGACTATTAAATTTTAAAAAATAATTTAGAGTAGGTCTCTTGTGAGACGGTCTCACATAACGGGTCAACCTTACCGATACTCACAATAAAAATTAATGGATGACCCAAATAAGAGATATTTCTCACAAAATATAATCTGTAAGATCGTCTCAGTACAAATTTTTGACTTAAATTTATTTCGATCACTAACTAAGCCCATTCGGAAAAGTAACCAAATAATATTTATTGAGCAATTCCTAGAATTTATTTATTTAAACAATATATTTCCAAGAAAATTCACCAAACCTATTCCGTGCAAAAAGGGCAAAAAGGAATAATGTTAGAAAGTGGACCGAACTCTAACATGTTTTATCCCATCCAATAATGGGCCCCACTTAATCAATAAATATCCGAAATATTAATGTAGTTATCTACCAAATTTTTCTCGTTGAAATTATTAAATCTGAAAAAAATATTATTTTGTTTCACAGCAATCATTGTGGATCATTAGATGCTATTTTGAATATATTTATTTTATTAAGAAAAAAAATAATTTTTGTTATGTACATATATTTGTCATCAAATTTCAGTCATAACAACTACAATGATATATTTATTGAAATTTGATAATTTTGTTCATGTGACGTTGATGTATACAATGTCAAGTCAACGACCTGATAAAAAAAATTAAATTGTCAAACATTTGAAATATACAAGTCACAACTTAATTTTGATAAGTTTGAAGATCAAAATCACGAAGATACAAATATACATGACAAAAACTAAAAAATTTCCCTTTTTTAAAATCATAAATCCAATTATCCAGGTTTTTGGTTATACACTATTCGCATTGTTAAAAAATGGCTACTGAAAATAATTTCCTTAAAACATCAAGAATCAATTGAAATTTGGAAAAGAATTGTGCTAATATTTATTTTACACAAAAACTCATGTGAGACGGTCTCACGGGTCAATTTTGTGAAACAGATATTCTATATGAGTCATTCACGAAAAAGTATTACTTTTTATCTCAAATGTATTATTTTTTTATTATAAATATGAATATGATTGATCTGTCTCATAAATAAATAAAAGACCTACTCTTTATTTTATCTTCTTTAGTTATTGCCATTTTGGAACGGAAATTGCATTGTTATATGCATAATCAGAAATATTTTATTGAATATTTGCTTATCAATATATATTTTAAAATATATTATACACCATTAAAAAATGGGTGAATTGGGATTCAGTCCCCAAATCAAATTTTTTTTTTTGCCTCAACTCCCTGGTAAGAGAATATTTTCCAAAATATACCAAAAATACCCTTATACTCTATTATGATTTTAATTGATCCCCGCGCTCCCGAAATAGTATCAGAGCCTAAGGTTAATTTATTTCAAACACATGATTTATTATTTATAAAGAAACAGAATGTTTGAGGAGGAGAATTTCGAAAAAATTATGAATCCGAAGTTATGTTCGAGAAAAATAATTTACAAGGATTATTCCAATATTTTGGAATATACACAAGTTCATCTAACTATTGTTAGATATCAGAAGGAGAAAGGGACGCATCAGCATCCTCAGGTAAATTCTCAGGTAAACTTATGATTCAAGTAAATAAGTTTCTGGAGATAGTACCAGACTCCTCTAAGCTCTCTTTAGATCTTAGAGAAATCCAGAAAACAATACAAAATTATGGCAACATGCTATATTTTGTACCCAAACGAGTTGAAGAAATCCTTAAAACCCAGGAAGAAATTCTTGGAATATTAAAGAATATTCAAACAAGAATTCAGAAACTAAAACAACAACCAGGTTCTAGTAAAAGAACTTCAGGAGGATGGTTACCACCATCATTTGGCACCGAACCTCTGTTACATCAACAAGGGAAGGCCAGAGTGGTATCAAAACCATTGACTGAAGAAGAAAAGATGATCAATCTAATTAAATCGGTCTCAGAAAGAAATTAATCTGATGACAACTTAAGAAAGGATTGATCTTGAGGATCTACAAGAGTTGGCGGAATCTTTCGCAAATCTCAAAGTTGTAGATCTAAAGATGAATACAGAAGGAGGTGAAATACCTGCTATAACCTGGTCATCTACACAGGAACCACCAAGGAAAAGTGTGGGATCTCAGAATGTTAATATGAGAGAATCCCAATCTGATTTCCATACTGGTGGAGGATCACATCCAGCGTAAAGATGAATACAGCAGGATGTCTCAAATTTCCTTGCACCAAACACCATACGGGAATACTATTTTAGATCCTATACATCCTTACGGGGTTATGCTTAACCTTGATGTATTAGATTTCAAAAACAGAGAAGATCTCATAGATGATTGGACATCTGCTATGAAAATCGCAGCAGGAACACTAGATCTCAACAAAGAGGGATTCATTAAACTTCTAGAAATAAGTCTTATGGGATCAGTGAAAATTGCGTGGGACATGACTTCATTAGAAATGAAAGAGTCAGTCCTGGCTGGAGAATCTCTGAGCGAGATAGCCGGAAAAATGGCTACCCTATTTAAAGCACAATTTATAGGAGTAAACTATTTTAACAGTCAAGATACAGAGAAGAGGAAGAAATACACTCAAGCTCTGTATAGTCTTGAATTACATGATATATGTTTAGTGGATGAATATATTATGTTATTCACTAATATAGATGGAATTCAGGAGTCGAAGAAAATATAGCTATGCAGCTTTTCTTCGCAAAAATGCCAAGTCCCTGGAGAGAAATGCTCATAAGGGAATACGTACCTGGAAATCCAGATACGTTGGCAAGAAGAGTCTCTTTCCTTCAAGGAAAATTGGCAGAATGGTGCCATATGGCAGCATTACAACAGAATTACAAACGCTTAAGGGGTATCAACAAAAGAACTCCTTTGTGTTGTAAAGAGAATGATCCTCCAACAATTATTGGAAGTAAACCACAGAAGCATAAGAGGAAAAGTTTTAGGACTCATCTTTATGCTCGAAGTGGAAGAAGTTCTTGGAAACCAAGAACTGTTTAGTCTAGACAAAAAGCCAGATCTTATAAATCTGGGCAAAGAAGTGGACCATCAAGAAGTAGGATATCATCCCAAGCATCGAGTACATCTCGAAGCACAGGAAGAATACCTACGAAGAAAACTTTCAGAAGAGCTCATACTAGAGCCAATGAAAGTTTCAAAGATTGTAATTGCTGGACATGTGGGGCAAGAGGTCATATCTCGACCAACTATCCAGAAAATGAAAAAAGAAGTATTAAATGCTTCGATCCAACCTCTGATATTGAAGAAGCATTTTATTACCAAGATCTTAGTCAGGTATATCGATTTGAGGACATTGCCTCAGATGAGAGTATATATGAAGAAGAGGAAGTCTTAAGTCAGGGAGAATCTAATGGAACAGAATCGGAATCTGACTGAGGACGAGGTGTTTCGACACGAAACACATGAAGATTTGTCTGGGTTTTTTAGCCAGACAACAATATCTCATAATATGGTCGAAAGGATCATGAGAGAAAACCCTAGTCTACAGAGATATCAAGGATTCTCTGCAGGACTAGGTAGAAAAGTTCTTAGGAAGTCTTGACCTAAGAAACAGAAATCATCATCTAATCTATAAAGTTTCTAGAAGGAAAATGGCAATCCCGATGGAACTTACGATAAATAGAATGGAGATGCAGTTAATTCCCTCCGAAGAAATTAAGGAGGAATTACAAAATCTCAAGATAGAAGTAGCACGGACTATGTTCTGGATTCATATTGGAGAAATCCAGATTATGATAAAGGCTACTTTCAAAGAAGGGATAGATTCACCGATTGATATTGCTATATGCGATAAAAGAATGGTGAATCTACAAAATTCAGTACTGGGAACAATCTCAGGAAATCTCTAGTGCAGGAAAGATTGTAGGAGTAATATATCCAAGGATAGCCTACAACCTGGCAGATCGAGATTTCAGCCGAGCCTTGACATTGCACCAAAATTTCAAGGAAAAAAGGCTGATGAAAGAAGGTAATAGACCATACTCTATTACTTATCAAATTTCATATGCTCTATCTAATACACATCATTCTGAGTTGTTTATTAGAAACGAGTTCATTGAAATACCCGAGATATTCGGTAAAGTTACTCAGGCAATTTATCCAGAACGAGTTGAGTTTCCTTTAATACAGGAAACAGATATCCAAATACAAGACAAACCGATTCTACAAAGGAATCAAAGTCTTAGATTGGAATCAAGAAGACTATCTTTTCAGGGAGATAGAATTACGAGTTACAGATGGGGAAAAACAACTGTCATAGGAACCCAACAGGAGCTGAAAAGTTTTTCTACAATGGGAAAACTTAGATGCCCAGAAGGGTGGAAGGAAATAGAAATAGTATTTGATATTACAAAGCAAAGGAATCAATTTCCTTGTAATTCAATATACTATTTGGAACATCCTGTGATAGAAACTTACCAAGGATTGATTAATATCGAAGAATTGGAAGTTCATATTCAAGGAATTCCAGGAAAAGAATCAGATCGACTGATTCTTGGACTAGAGTTTCTCGAGGAACACAAACCTTGGAAACGTCTAGAATATGGAATGGAGTTTATGGCAGATGATAAAACGTGGAAAATACAATGACCATAAGTCCATTCTCCATATACATTCCAGTAGAAGAATTACCGAAGATTGTTGGAAGAGATTTTTCCAGAAGAATCTTAATCTTATGTAAAGAGATTAAGATGACTGAAATCATGATTGGCGGTGCTGGACAAACACCTTGGTACAATGTGAAAATACCACCAATTTATTTTCATGATACAGGAGCTAACATTTTGCTAGGAAATAATTTCATACAAATGTTCAAATCCTATACTCAAGAAAATGAGACTAAACGATTAGTGTTCACAACACCCTGTGATCACAAAATCATAGTCCAGAGACTATGAGAGGCATTTTACAGAAAATTGCCGATCCAGTTTCGCAGCAAGCGTAGTGATGAAGGAAAACTTCTGAACCCAAAGATGAAGGATTCTAAACGGTTTGGAGAAACAATGCTCCAGTTAAGAGCAGACAAAGTACTCCAACCAGAAGATATAGAATGCCTTAATATAACTCTACAAACGAATGAAGTAGAGTTCGAATCTAAGGTATCATTAGAAGATGTCAAGAAAATGATCTAAGAAAATTACAATGAAGATCCCTTGGCATGGTGGGACAGAAATCAACTCAAATCTTGCCTTAAAATTAAGGAAGACAAAGAGTATGAATTTGTCCGTTGCAAGCCTATCCCAATGAATATCATTGATCAAAGGGATATGCAGATTATAATCAAGGAACATTTGGACCTTGGTTTAATCAAATCAGGTATGTCACCATATAGCAGTCCAGGATTCCTGGTAAGAAATCATGGTGAGATAAAACGAGGTAAACCTAGACTGGTTATTAATTATCAGGAAATTAATAAGATTATGGAGTTTGATAGGTATTTTATACCTAGTAGAGAACACTTGATTAGTTGCATACGCAACGCCAAGATATTCTCTAAGTTCGACTGTAAGTCTGGATTTTATCAAATTCGGATGCAGGAAGAAAGCAAGAAATTCACAGCTTTCTCCACACCTCAAGTACATTATATTTGGGAAGTATTACCAATGGGATTGGCTAATTCACCCCAGATACTTCAAAGAAAAATGGATAATCTTTTTAAAAATTATTTTAAATTTATGTTTGTTTATATTGACGATATTTTAATAGCATCTAAAAATATGGATGAACATGTCAAACACTTGGAGATTTTCTCTGAG
The DNA here is from genome assembly GCF_025594145.1 of Primulina tabacum. Lineage (NCBI taxonomy): Eukaryota > Viridiplantae > Streptophyta > Magnoliopsida > Lamiales > Gesneriaceae > Primulina > Primulina tabacum. The sequence continues at coordinate 13,523,701 of NC_134559.1, forward strand.
GTTTGTAAAAAGGAATGACTGGTTTTATCTGAAAAGAAAGCAGTCATTGCAACAAGAAAGATTGAATTCCTCGGAATTGAAATCGATGACTCAGGAATAATTCTGCAAGACCACATAGTCGAAAAGGTGCAGAACTTTTCCAGAAAGTCTCAAAGACAAGAAACAACTTCAAAGTTTTCTGGGAGTTGTTAATTTTGCTGGGATATTTATAAAAAATCTAGCAAAACACAGGAAAGTGTTCAGTCCATTATTGAAAAGAGATGCAAGATTTATATGGACAAAAAAACACACAGAAGGACTTGGCTATTTAAAGGAGATTTGTAAGAATCTTCCAAAAATGGCTATTCCTCAAGACGAAGATGATCTGGTATTATATACCGATGCCAGTGATCATTGGTGGGCAGCAGTTCTTACTAAGCTCACACCAGATGAAGAACAACCATGCAGATATTGCAGTGGGTTATTCTCAGATGCAGAAGCCATCAGATGGCATATCAACGAGAATGAATTCTATGCAGTAAAAAGAGATTTTGAAAAATGACCATTATTTTTACTTTCAAAAAAATTTACTTTGAAGGTTGATAACACACATGTAAAAGCTTTCTTAAGGAATAGAATTGAGTCTAAACCTGAGAAGGCCAGATTATTGAGATGACAGGCACTATGTCAGAATTATATTTTTGATATTGTGATAATAAAATCTCATGAAAATATTCTTGAAGATTTTTTAACAAGAGATGGACAGCGGTGATATCGATGCCATCATCAAGATGCAGAGGCATTTGAGAGAACACCTTGAAATGCTTCAAAACGAGTTTAACAAGCTGGTCTTGAACGCAGAAGTTGCGGGAAGACTACAACAAGCTGATAAGAGAGTTGTCTCTGATCGAATTACAGGATTTTTACAGGCTTATACTCAGTTATGGTCTGTAACACAAAGGTCAATCCTTCAAGGCATTTAGAAGCCATTGGTTTCCCAAATGGAGAGTTTTCGAGTACAGGACTCTATACATGGAGCATGGGATTCAAATACCCCTGTCACAAGTGTTAAGTCGGGATCATCTCTAGATGAGTCGGCTAAAACAAAAATTGAGACTCCTGATCCATATTTTGAGTCCTCAAGTCAACCCTTCACCTCGGGGATTGAAGAGGGAGAGATCAACCTTAGGCCTCGTACTGACAAAGGCAAATCTAAGGTTGGTACTAATGAAGTTGCAATTTTTCCAATTCAAGTTTACCAACAGAACTGGGAGAAATTAAAAACAAGAGTTGGCATTAACCCAGCTACCAATAGGGTTGATGTTTCAGGAAAATATCCTAGGGTATGGATGAAACCTAATTCATATCCCAAGGAGGTCAAAGCCTGGTATGAATTCGGGGCTCTTGTCTCAGTTTATACCACCTCACCCAGCTTTCCGGAAATTTTAGGATTACCTAAATGGATTCAGGAATCTATTCACGAAACTTGGGCGAATAACGATTATTTGTCCAGAGGAGATGTTTTGGAGCTATACTTTTTCAGTGCAGCCTTTCATTTCATCAAGTTAAGGAGGCCAGATACAAACATTCAGAAATTTATCAAGGACCCTCCAACAGAAGAAACACCCCTGGTTGCTTCAATAACTGAGGACGATATTTCAACCAGAAGAGCATGGGTTTTATGGGTCTGTCTCACTGAGATGGACAAAGTCAAGTTTCCATTCAAATTTTATCAAAATTCTTTGAATGAATCGTTCCTGTTAAATACAATGACAGGAAAAACCACAAGTTTTGCAGAAGAAATATTTGAAAAGAAAAAAAATCTTCTGTGGAACAGCAAGCTCCCGGCAAGTAAAGAGACTCATCGGAAATTCTGCAATATGATACATGTAGGAAGATGGTCAGAAAACATCTGCCCTGAATGCCAGAATCAGAAAGAACCGGAGTTCAGTAAATGTTTCAAACCGAGATCTAATCGGAAATATTTTACCGAAATAAGGACAAGCAGGGAAGGACCACAATCACATTTTCCTCGAGGAAACAAAAAGCCAAAGATTCCTCGACAAAGCTAAAAGAGACATGTGATCATTCCACTAAGAAAAGAAGGACCACCATGTGAAAAACCATGTGAGTGGATTTCAAGGACCACCAATAATCGGTGGTAAAAGAACAAGGACCACCAATAATAGGTGGAAAATGACAAAGAAAATTAGATTCCTTATCTTTAAAGATAATGAAAATCTGATAAAAGGACAAGAAAACTGGACCCAAAATTAATACTATAAATAAGGGTAAATGAGAACCAGTAAACCACACCAGACTTAAACCAAAACTGGAAACAAAAGAAAATGTATTTTTCATATCTCAAAGTTTGCAGAAGAAGGATTAAGGCAACAAAAAAAGAGCTGAAAAATTCCAAAGATTATTATAAACGGCTCAAAGAAACAGGAAGAGAGATACAAGCTGATCTGATCCAGATGCATATAAACTATTTATGCAGGCAGATAAAAATTCAAGAAATGACTGTTTCTAGATTGATGATCTAGAAGAAGACAAATCAAGAAAGGTGGAGGGACCATCCCAATAGACCACTCAATCACTATCTCAATGGACCACTCAACCACTACAGGGTCCATGTGCAAGCTGTAAAGGTTTATGAAAATTTGAAATCCGAAGTTCAAATCCGAAGAAGCCTTCTATAAATAAGGCAGGATGGAAGAAGTGAAGATCATCGAACATTTTCCTACAATAAAATAAATAAATTAATTGCGATTGAGGAATTCATCACTAAAATTTTGTCGAGTAGGTCTTTCATAAGACGGTCTCACAGATATTTATTCGTGAGACGGATCAATCATGTTCATATTTACAATAAAAAATAATATATTTGACATAAAAAATAATATTTTTACGTGAATGACCCATATAGAATATTTGTTTAACAAAATTGACCCGTAATATTTAAAATGTGTGTATTGAATATTTGAATGTTGAAAATAAGATTTGTAAATATTGAAAATTAGTGTGTGATGATGTAGGTAATGATGAATTTATTTTTGGATTATTTGTAAAGATTTTCTATAAATAGATCTATCATTTGTGAAAAAAATCACAATTGAGTTGAGAGAAAAATATTATAAAGTGTGTAGTTTGATAATTTTGAGAGTTTGAGATTTTTACTTTTTACCATAAATTTTTTATTTTTCACAACACGTTATCAGCACAAAGCTCTAAAAGTCCTCCATGCTTTTCCAAGCTCCAACAGAAGAAAAAAGTAACAAAAGTAATAATATTTATTTTATTGTTATTTATTTATTGTGTATATATTTAATATATAATATAATGTTATTATATAATAAAAATTAGAAATAATAATAATAAATTTTTTCAAAAACTTGTTATAAATCCTGGTAGGATGTTAAGACGACATTCCACACTCCCGGTAAGGGATACGACAAGTATAAAAGCCTATAAGATTTTTAAACAAAATAACTTATGACACCTCATTATAATAATGTGATATGATATACATAATTATTTAAATGTGACTAATATTATATACATCATATTATTATCATAAAATTGTACAAATACATTCATTTATTTTTTGTACACCAACGGTCATAAACGGTAACAAAACGACTAGTTTTTGCTCTATAAATATGATCTCATAAACACATTCAATCACTCCAACTTTCTCTTCTTCTCTAAAAATTATTCTTCATCAAATTTTTCGAAGAAGATGGCTTTCTCAAGGTTATTTTTAATTATATTGGTTATCATACTCAGGATTCTTGTATTTATAGGAGAATATCCTCCTCGTGTGTTTTCTTTATTTTTACGAATGCTTGTACTTGTTGTTTATCCATTACTTTGTATTGCAATATTCATTAACTAATAAAATGCATCGTAATTTTTTTAGTACCATCATGTCAAATTTGACAAAGCTAGAATTTGTTGCGCTCAACATCACGGGAAAAAATTATATGCCATGGACTCTCGATGTAGAAATGCATCTTGAGTCATTGAGTTTAAGTGAGACCATTAAAGAAAATGGTATATCTTCATCACAAGAAAAAGCAAAAGCTATAATATTTTTGCGTCGAGATGAAGGTTTAAAATGTGAATATCTCATCGAAAAAGATCACATGGCTCTGTGGAAAGGATTGAAAGAAATATTCGAACATATAAGGGAAGTTATACTTTCGACCGCCCGTGATGAATGAAATATGTTAAGATTCCAAGATTTCAAGAAAGTTAGTGATTACAATTCGGCGATGTATCGAATAATCTCGCAAATAAAATTTTGTGGACATGAGGTTACGGAATTAGAAATGCTTGAAAAACATATTTCCACGTTTCACGCATCAAATATAACTTTACAGCAACAATATAGAGTGCGTGGATTTGCGAGATATTCTGAACTTATCGCCTGTCTTCTTGTGGCGGAAAAGAACAACGAGCTATTAATGAGAAATCATCAGTCCCGACCCACTGGATCAACAACATTTCCAGAAGTAAATGCTGTGAGTAAAAATGAATTTAAACCTGGAAACCAAAATCAAATCCATAGACAAGGTTTTGGTCGAGGTCGAGGTCGTGGTCGTGGACGTGGACGTGGAAGTGGTCGTGTTCGTGGTCGCGGTCGTGGTTTTGAAAACAATCGAGATAGTTATTATTATAACTCATCTCAAAAGGGCGTCACGAACCACCCGCCAAAAAGGCATCATGAGAACATGAGTGTAAATGAAAATCACTCAAAAAGATTTGAAAGTTCTTGTTTTAGATGCGGCACTCCAGGACATTGGTCTCGTATTTGTCGAGCCCCCGAGCACCTTTGCAAGCTTTATAAAGAATCGATAAAGGAGAAAGAAAAAGAGACCAACTTCACTGAACACAGTGGTCGTTTGAGTGATTTAACTTATTTTGATGCTGTAAATTTCCTGAATGATTTCTCTGGAAATGATCAATATGCTGGTGGAATAGAAATGAAAAATATTGACGCTGGAGATTTTCTCAATGATTTTTCTGAAATGAACAATATATTGGTAGAATATAATTGTAAAATAATTTTTTTCATGTACTCATATGATAATGTTTCATTGTACAAGTATGATATGTGTTGTATTTTTCAATTTATTGCATACGTATTATCAATAATTTTTTTTCATTGTATATTTTTTTAAAGTTCAAATATGGAAATTGCTACGAACAAAGTTGAAGCTTGCATACCTGATAGTGGTACAACACACACTATCCTCCAAGATAAAATATATTTCTTGGAACTAAATCCAACAAAAACAATGGTGAATACAATATCAAGTCCTGTAGACTTGATTAAAGGATGTGGTAAAGCAAAATTTTTGTTACCTAATGGTACAAAATTTTTGATCAATGATGCTTTGTATTCACCACAGTCGAAAAGAAATTTGTTGAGTTTTAATGATATATATTCCCATGAGTATGATACTCAAACAATGAATGAAGATAATGAGAAATATATGTGTCTTAGCACATACAAATTAGGAAAGAAATATGCAGTTGAAAAACTACCAATGCTACCTACTGGATTGCATTATACATATATAAGTCCAATTGAATCAAACATGGTAGTTGATAATTCTTCAATAATGATCAATTGGCATGATCGATTAGGACATCCTGGTTCAACAATGATGCGAATAATTATAGAAAATACACATGGTCATCTGTTGAAATATCAGAAGATCTTCCAGAATAATAAGTTTCAATGTAAAGCATGTTCTCTTGGAAAACTTATTATAAGACCATCACTAGCCAAAATCTAAACTGAATCACCAATGTTTCTTGAATATATTTAGGGTGATATTTGTGGACCAATCCATCCACCATGTGGACCATTCAGATACTTTATGGTATTGATTGATGCCTCCAGCAGATGGTCACATGTATGTTTATTGTCAACTCGAAATGTTGCATTTGCAAGATTACTTGCTCAAATAATAAAATTGAAGAATCAATTTCCCGATTATACAATCAAGAAAATTAGACTTGATAATGGTGGTGAATTTACTTCCCAGACTTTCAATGATTATTGTATGTCTATGGTAATCATTATTGAGCATCCTGTTGCTCATGTACATACACAGAATGGATTGGCTGAATCATTGATTAAACGTCTGCAAATGATTGCTAGACCAATGATTATGAAAACAAAGCTCCCTATTTCTATATAGGGACATGCAATTTTACATGCTGTTGCATTAATTCGTATCAGACCAAGTGCATATCATAAATACTCCCCATTGCAGCTTTCATTTGGTAAAGAACCAGACATTTCTCATCTGAGAATTTTTGGATGTATGGTGTATGTGCCTATTGCACCACCGCAACGAAAGAATATGGGACCTCAAAGAAAGGTTGGAGTTTATATCGGTTATGATAGTCCATCAATCATTCGATATCTTGAACCTCAGACAGGCGACGTGTTCACAGCACGTTTTGCTGATTGTCATTTTAATGTGAAAATCTTCCCAATGTTAGGGGGAGAACAGAAACATATCGAAAAGGAAATTACATGGTATGTATCATCATTGTTACATCTGGATCCAAGAACAAAACAATGTGAAAAAGATGTACAGCAAATTGTGCACTTGCAAAGAATAACAAATCAAATACCAAATGCATTTGCAGACACAAAAGGGGTAACTAAATCATATATACATCCTGCAAATGCCCCTGCTCGAATTGAAATTCCGAAGAAACAAATTGAAGCTACTCATGATGTCATTAAACGCCTGAAGCGTGGAAGGCCAGTCGGTTCAAGGATAAAAATCCTCGAAAAAGAAAATTCATAGAGAAACACGATGATCACAAAAGAGAAAATGATGTTCCTGAAGAAACACATGATAATCACAAAATAGAGAATAGTGTTCCTGAAGAAACACATGTTGATGAAAATGTTCTGTCAGAAACACAAACTGACGAGAATCATGAAATATCTATCAATTACATTAATACTGAAAAAATATGAAATCGAAAAGATATAGAAAAAATTGATGATATATTTTCTTATAATGTGGCAATCGACATCATAAATGATAATGAAGATCATAAACCAAAATCTTTTGGTGAATGTAAAAATCGGCAGGATTGGATAAAATGGAAAGAAGCCATCCAGGTTTAATTGGATTCGCTAAATAAACGTAATGTTTTTGGATCTATAGTCCTTACACCTGAAGGTGTAAAACCTGTTGGATACAAATGTGTTTTTATTCGAAAGCGAAATGAGAAAAATGAAATAGTAAGATATAAAACTCGACTTGTTGCACAAGGTTTTTCTCAAAGGCCTGGAATTGATTATGAAGAAACGTATTCTCCCGTGATGGATGCAATTACGTTTCGGTATTTGATTAGCTTGGCGGTATCTGAAAATTTAGAAATGCGTCTTATGGATGTTGTTACAGCTTACTTATATGGATCACTTGATAGTAATATATATATGAAAATCCCCGAAGGATTTAAGATGCCTGAAGCACAAAGTTCAAAATCCAGAGAATGTTATTCTGTGAAATTACAAAGATCATTATATGGGTTAAAGCAATCCGGCCGAATGTGGTATAATCGGCTAAGTGATCACTTGATGAAAAGAGATATGTAAATTATTCAATATGCCCTTGTGTTTTCATTAAGAAAACAACATCCAGATGCGTAATTATTGCTGTATATGTTGATGATTTAAACATCATTGGAACGAATAAGAAAATTCAAGAAGTTGTGTCATACTTGAAGGAAGAATTTGAAATGAAGGATCTGGGAAAAACCAAGTATTGTTTGGGTTTACAAATTGAACAAAAAGACTGTGGAATATTTGTTCACCAGACAAATTATACAGAAAAGATCATTAAACGTTTTAATATAGATAAATCAAATCCTTTAAGTACTCCAATGGTTGTTAGATCATTAAATATAGAAAAGGATCCATTCCGTCCATGTGAAGATGATGAAGATATTCTTGGTCCAGAAGTACCATATCTAAGTGCCATCGGTGCCCTTATGTATCTTACAAATTGTACAAGGCCCGATATATCTTTTGCAGTAAATTTATTGACAAGATTTAGCACATATTCAACAAAGAGACACTGGAACGGAATTAAACATATATTCCGTTATCTATAAGGAACGACAGACTTGGGACTTTTGTATTCAAAAGATGCTAATCCAAGTATAATTGATTATGCCGATGCTGGATACTTATCTGATCCACACAAGACACGTTCCCAAACTGGATATGTATTTACTCGTGGAGGCACTGCAATTTCTTGGCGTTCACATAAACAAACGCTCGTAACAACTTCATCAAATCATGCCGAGATTATTGCACTACATGAAGCAAGTCGTGAATGTGTGTGGTTAAAATCAATGACCCAACATATCCAAATCTCATGCGGATTATCATTTGACAAGAAGTCTGTGATACTATATGAAGATAATGCTGCATGTATTGCTCAAATGAAAGAAAGATACATAAAAAGCGACAGAACTAAACATATTCCTCCTAAGTTTTTCGCATTCACCAAGGAGCTCGAGAAAATAAATATATTGACGTTTGTCACATTCAATCAAGTGAAAACTCATCAGATCTCCTCACAAAGGCACTTCCTACGACAATATTCAGAAAGCACATATATAATATTGGGATGCGCAATCTACGAAATTTGTGAATAATTGTTCGTGTCAATATGAGGGGGAGTTTACGTGACTGCACTCTTTTTCTCTTACTATGGTTTTTATCCCAATGGGTTTTTCCTAATAAGGTTTTTAACGAGACAGTATAAAAACACGTAATTAAGACAATCATTATGATTATCATCACAAAGGGGAGTGTTGAAAAATAATATTTAAAATGTGTGTATTGAATATTTGAATGTTGAAAATAAGAGTTGTAAATATTGAAAATTAGTGTGTGATGATGTAGGTGATGATGAATTTATTTTTGGATTATTTGTAAAGATTTTCTATAAATAGATCTCTCATTTGTGAAGAAAATTACAATTGAGTTGAGAGAAAAATATTATAAAGTGTGTAGTTTGATAATTTTTACTTTTTATCATAAATTTTTACTTTTTCACAACAATGTATTTATTTATTTATTTATTTTATTCTCAACAAGTCATTGACTTGCATGAGTCAATCAAAAATTATTCTTTTTACTTCCTTTACGTCGAAACAAAGTAATTTTCTTTTGCGTATAATATTTTCCCTCCCCATCTATTTTCGTTCCTGACTTAAATTAAATCCAAGAAAATTTTTGTCACGATCCTCCAGGATCTCGAGATCTCGTTCTGTCAACTTTTATTTCAAGATTAAAAAATATTTTTAAATTTTGTTATAATTATGATTGTACGATTTCTTATTTATTTTTATCATTTTGAAATCATAATTTCGAATAACAATTATTCTCTCAGTTTTTGTTATATTAGTATTATTTGTAACTACGTGAAAATACATTTTTCAATGGTGTTTTTTTTTTATATATAAAGTGTTAAATTTATAGTGTGTTGTAATAAAATTGAAATGATTTTATTTATTATGTTTAAAATTGTCATTAATAATATATTACTTATTAATTTATTTTTAAAGTGTATATTTGTTCTTATGTAAAAAAATTTCTTGTATTTTATATTTAATTTATATGCTGTACTTTTAATTTATTTGTTATAAATTAATATGTTAAATTAATGAAGATATTAGTAATAATAGTTCATGGTTAATTAATATTATTGTTGTATTTATCATTTATGTAAATAATACTATTAGAATTTATAATTTTATCAATAATTTAATGTAATACTTATTTATTATAGTATGTGTTTTTATTTTACTAAGATAATAGTTATCAATTTATATTAATTTTATTATTCTGAAAATTAAAGCGTACATATATTAAGTTTTAAAAAAATATATTATTAACTGTTTTTATTAATGTTATTATTATTAATTTATTTTTAAATTTTAGCTTAATTATTTTTTATTTTTAAAAGTGTAATTATTATATTTATACAAATTAAATCAAATTTATAGTATAAAATAATATATATTTTTTATTTCTCATTAGTTAATTTTTATATATAAAATACATGATGAAATTTAACACTGAACCAATAAATGATAGTGTTTTACATAAACAAGAAACTCATATATCAAGTTTGATATCAATAAATAATTTGGATAAAACTTTAAGAGTGCGTCGATCTGAAAATATTATATCAAAATTGTATGAAGATAAAGTAATATATTATCATGTTCTTGTGTGTTTAAATGATATGAGACTCTATCACATTATTTGTTGTGGATTTTTCAAATATGATAATCATTTGATTACGGATCTCGTTGAAAGATGGCGCCGCGAGTCACGTACATTTCATCTTCACGTTAGTGAGACAACAATAACGTTGCAAGATGTTAAACTGATATGGAATCTAAATATCAATGGCTTTGCTGTCACTGGTATTGATGAGTCTTTTAATCCACATTTGTGGCAAACTTATTGTACTGAATGGTTAGGTTTTCTACAACATATAAATAATTTCAGAGGTAACAAATTGGTAATTCCAGTTCTGAATCAATATTGTAAATCAAATTTGATTAACGATAATAACTCAAATTTAGAAGTGGGGTGGTATACTTGGTGTGTGACGTTGATGATTATCGGAAGATGTGTTACCTGATTCAGATGGTTGTTCGTTAAATTTGATGTATTTACGTCTTCGTCAAGTAATTAATAAGGTCTTTAATATAGTTGTGGAAATGTTGTACTAGCATTTCTCTACCGTGAACTGTGTAATGCATCAACTATTGGCAAAGGTGGAGTAGCAGGGCCAATTTTTATTTTACAGATACATATTAATTATGAATTATATATTATTTTGGGACATTTTTTTTCCCATTACACACTCATTATTATGCTTAATTTATATTTAATGTTCCATGTTTGGGAATTGTAATATCCAAGCTTGGTGAACGGTACGGTTTAAGATTTCTTATGTTTATGGACTAATTGGTTATGTTTAAGTATAGTTTAGATGTTAAGAATTTGGATTTATGATTTCTAGTATTTTGGTATATAGATGGTGTGTAGTCATAGTGTAGCCTCGTTACGATTTAATTCATGATAATTTGAATGTTGAGCCAATTGGTATGAGGTATATTGTAGTGGTTAGATAAGACATAGTGGTGCAACTTTCATGTTGATAGTGTTGCCGAATTATAAGAAGAAGTGACGTTGCGATTCGATTTTTTGCAAAGATTATATTGTTGGCTACAGAGGAGAGTGCACCCGCGGTCCACTTTTCAGTGCACCCGCGGTGTTTGGGCAGAACCTCCAGCGCACCCGCGGTCCAATAAGCAGCGCACCTACGGTCGTTCCTTTGGATTTTCGGAAGTGGTACAGTATGTGCAGCGCACCCGCGGTAAGAAGAGTAGCGCACCCGCAGTCGATGAATAGTGAAATCGTGTTTTGGTGTTTTAAGTGATATAATACAAGAGTTGGCTCAATTTCCCTCATTCTTTCCCACTCCTATCGGTTCTTCAGCTCAAGGGAAGCTAGGGTTCTCATTTGCTTTCTTTTATTTCTTTGATTCAAGCTCCTAGTTGGATTATTGAAGTGAGAACAAGATCATTTTGGGTTCAAGGAGCTAAGTTAATCTTGTGGTTTAAGTTATTCTTGGATTATGGTGTTGGGGGAAATTATGGGATTTATGATTGTGTTGGTTCTATGGGTTTTTTGGTATGATTATTTGATTATTAAGTTGTTGATGGTTCAATACATGGTTTATTGTTGTAGGATTTGTACCAAGAGATTAGAATCAAGATTTCAATTGGTTGTAAGTGGAATTCATTTCTTGTACTCACATGAATTATACATATTGTATTTCAATGGTTTTAATATGGTATTCCCTTCCATTTGATTCATGCTATGTATGTATACACTTTGTTGTATATTAGAGGCTTTTATATGTCTCAATTGTATAAAAGGGAATGCAAGAGAATAGAGTATTCAAAGTGTTTGATTTAATGACAAAGAGAGAATTCAAATGATTTATTGGATTGATAAAGAGAAAGTCAGAGATTGCATGCAATTAGTTGATCAACGACCATAGACTTATATCCCAACAGAGTAATCGATTTATATCGATGTGATATAGGTACAGAGACAGAGATAATATTAAAATATCAATCCACCAGAGAAAAGATAAATACCAACGTTATTGTCATGTTATACTATATTATTCATGTTTAAGAGTTAGATGGTATTTAATGATTTCAAAGTCATGTTTTACAGAGTATGATATGTACAGATTGTTATGTAAGAGTTTCACTTGCTGAGTTTTATACTCATTCCAGTTATTTCATGTGATGCAGATAAGAGCGACGAGCCAGGACGTTGATTGAAGCCGGGGTCATATGCATACAAGAGATGGAAGGAAGAAAGATATTTTGTTAGCTTTTGACATGATCAAAAATGATATTTTGTATTTTGATGCAACTCTTGATTGATCATGTATATACTTTTGATTGAAAATATTTTTATGTCAAGAAAAATTTAAATCATTTTTCCCTCTAAGTAAATTATTTCAATTTCCGCTGTTATTTTATAAAATCAGTCGAGGGCGTTACAGGAATTGTCTAGAATTACCTTTCTTTGTCTAGATCCATTTGGCGAAATTCCAGATGATGATAGCACAATGATCAAATCCTTCCATTTCCTCCATTTGGCGAAAGATATATTTTTAAATTTTCATGCAAACACGTTTTAATTATGTGCATTGAAAATATATTGTCAAATTTAATTTCATGTAGGTGGAACCATACTACTACCAACTTGGTGCAAGTGATTCGTGACTTGTTGGATTTGATGGAACCCAGCCAGGTATTTATTAAAAAATTAAATATCATTGCAAGTTATATATATTTTGAATTTTGCATCTTAGTTGATTTTTTTAATTCATTGTAGTTTAAATAAGTGTTGTATTCTAATGAATTTGACAAAGAATATTAGCGTTAGGTGTGCCCACTTATATGTTTCAACATTGTTGAGATGTATCGCCCAGACCGAGTTCTGTGGCAATTTGGTGAGCTTGCAATAAAAAATATGGGCATGACACATGAGTACGCAATGTTGTATGATAAAATAACTCATCGCTTGATAACCCTCATGTAAGGCCCGAGAGTATATCATTTTAATCCGAGATTATTGAATAGGTTCAGGTCAAGGTAGAGGCCAAGGGAGAGGCCAAGTGGTTCAAGCAGTTGGAACTGATGGGATCTTTACTGCTTTTAAGAGGATGAATCCGCTTGAGTTTGCAGAAAGAACTGATCCATTGGTGGCTGTAGAGTGGATTAAAGCGCTTGAGGTGATATTTGATCAACTCAGGTATTAAGACAAGGACAGAGTTGGTTGTGCAGTATTCATGCTAGTCAAAGCTGCACGTATTTGGTGGAATGCTACCAAGGTAAGTGTTGATGTTCCAGCATTGAAGTGGCAAGATTTCACGGATCTTTTCTACGATAAGTATTTCCCGGATGCACTTCGAGCTCGGAAGGTGACTGAGTTGTCAGAGCTTCGACAGGGAAAATTTGGTGTTGGAGAAATCGTAATTTGATTGATATTATGTGATATTGAGATTATGGTAAGCGTATAATCGAAACCGGATCAAAGACAAGGGTGCTAATTTCATTAGAGGACTTCGAGCAGAGATCAGGAGGGACATCAATATGTCTAAGGCGGTGACATTTAAAGAGATTGTGGCTAAACCATTGTTAGCCGAGCAAGATGAGAAATATATTGCTAGAGAAAGACAGGCGAGGCAGCAGGCTATTGCTCAAAGAGGTCAAGGTTCGAGCCAAGTGGGAAAGGCAGTTTCAAGGGGAAAGGCAGGATAGAGCCGAGTTCTAAAGCACCGACAGTCCCATTTGATCCAGAGAAGCCGTTGTGTCCCAAGTGCAGTAGGCATCATAGGGGTGAGTGAAGGTTTGGTACTCATATGTGCTACCGGTGTGGTACTGCAGGCCATTTCGCCAAGGACTGTCCGAGAGGCTCGAATAAAGAGAAGGTGCAGGGTCGCATCTTCACCATGACGAAGGAAGGTATAAATCCTGATTCTTCTGTGATCTCTAGTACTATCTTAATTTCAGGCAGAGTAGCTACGACATTGATTGATACAGGTGCTACTCATTCTTTTATGTCTGAACTATTTTTGAGATCTTTGGGTTTAGTTCCTTCTGTTCTTCCCCTCCAGTTTAATGTTGTATTGCCTTCTGGGGATGTGTTATGCCCGACGTCTATTATGTATGCGTGTTCTGTTCAAATTGATGAGCGAGTGGTTTATGCCGATTTGATTGTTATTCCGATGGTTGCGTTTGATATTATACTTGGTATGGATTGGCTATCAACTTACCGTGCAGTGATTGATTGCGTTGCCAAGACTGTGAAATTTGCAGATGATGGAAATAAGGAAGGTATGCTCGCCAGTGCAGGTACTTCGCTGGTCCTTCCTTTTATTTCATGTCTTTAGGCTAAGAATTTGTTGTGTAGATGTTGCGATGGGTTTTTGGCTTCGATTGTGGATATGGATAGAATTGTGAAGTTGAATATTGATGATATTAATGTGGTGAGAGAGTTCCCTGATGTATTTGAGGATGATGTGCCAGGTTTACCGCCGGACAGAGATGTAGAGTTTGTGATTGATTTAGTCCCCGGCACGGTTCCTATTTCTAAGGCTCTGTACAGAATGGCCCCGACAGAGATGAAAGAATTGAAGACGCAGTTGCAGGATCTATTGGATAAAGGTTTTATTCGGCCGAGTTCTTCGCCTTGGGGACCTTCGGTACTTTTCGTCAAGAATAAAGATGGGTCTTTGCGGCTGTGCATTGATTACAGTGAAATCAACAAAGTGACGATTAAGAATAAATATCCGTTGCCACGAATAGACGACCTTTTTGATCAGCTGCATGGGGCTACAATGTTTTCGAAGATTGATCTGCGATCTGACTATTACCAGTTGAAAGTTAGGGAGTCTGATATCCCTAAGACGGCGTTCCGGACCAGGTATGGTCATTACGAATTTCTTGTTATGTCGTTCGGTCTGACTAATGCTCCTTCAGTCTTCATGGATCTTATGAACCGTGTGTTCAAACCGTATTTGGATAGCTTTGTCATTATTTTCATCGATGATATATTGATTTATTCCAAGACCAGAGAGCTTCACGCAGAGCACCTCAGAGTTGTTCTTCAGTTGTTTAGAGAGAAGAGGCTGTATGCTAAGTTGAAGAAATGTGAGTTCTGGTTGGAGCAGATTTCTTTGTTAGGCCATGTTGTCTCGAAGGATGGTTTAGCTGTTGATCCAGCAAAAATAGAGGCGATTCAGAAGTGGCCTATCCCTACCATTGTATCAGAGGTACGCAGTTTTCTTGGTTTGGCGGGTTATTATCGTTGTTTTATTTCAGACTTTTCCAAAATTGTCCTGCCGTTAACCAATCTAATGAGGAAGACTGTGAAGTTTGAGTGGTCCACTTTCAGTGCACCCGCGGTGTTTGGGCAGAACCTCCAGCGCACCCGCGGTCCAATAAGCAGCGCACCTGCGGTCGTTTCTTTGGATTTTCGGAAGTGGTAAAGTATGTGTAGCGCACCCGTGGTAAGGAAAGTAGCGCACCCGCGGTCGATGGATAGTGAAATCGTGTTTTGGTGTTTTAAGTGATATAATACAAGAGTTGGCTCAATTTCCCTCATTCTTTCCCACTTTTATCGGTTCTTCAGCTCAAGGGAAGCTAGGGTTCTCATTTGCTTTCTTTTATTTCTTTGATTCAAGCTCCTAGTTGGATTATTGAAGTGAGAACAAGATCATTTTGGGTTCAAGGAGCTAAGGTAATCTTGTGGTTTAAGTTATTCTTGGATTATGGTGTTGGGGGAAATTATGGGATTTATGATTGTGTTGGTTCTATGGGTTTTGTGGTATGATTGTTTGATTATTAAGTTGTTGATGGTTCAATACATGGTTTATTGTTGTAGGATTTGTACCAAGAGATTAGAATCAAGATTTCCATTGGTTGTAAGTGGAATTCATTTCTTGTGCTCACATGAATTATATGTATTGTATTTCATTGGTTTTAATATGGTATTCCCTTCCATTTGATTCATGCTATGTATGTATACACTTTGTTGTATATTAGAGGCTTTTATATGTCTCAATTGTATAAAAGGGAATGCAAGAGAATAGAGTATTCAAAGTGTTTGATTTAATGCCAAAGAGAGAATTCAAATGATTTATTGGATTGATAAAGAGGTAGTCAGAGATTGCATGCAATTAGTTGATCAACGACCATAGACTTATATCCCAACAAAGTAATCGATTTATATCGATGGGATATAGGTACAGAGACAGAGATACTATTGAAATATCAATCTACCAGAGAAAAGAGAAATACCATCGTTATTGTCATGTTATTCTATATTATTCATGTTTAAGAGTTAGATGGTATTTAATGATTTCAAAGTCATGGTTTACAGAGTATGATATGTACAGATTGTTATGTAAGAGTTTCACTTGCTGAGTTTTATACTCATTCCAGTTATTTCACGTGATGCAGATAAGAGCGACGAGCCAGGACGTTGATTGGAGCCTGGGTCATATGCATACAAGAGATGGAAGGAAGAAAATATTTTGTTAGCTTTTGACATGATCAAAAATGATATTTTGTATTTTGATGCAACTCTTGATTGATCATGTATATACTTTTGATTGAAAATATTTTTATGTCAAGAAAAATTTAAATCCTTCTTCCCTCTAAGTAAATTATTTCAATTTCCGCTGTTATTTTATAAAATCAGTCGAGGGCGTTACAGGAATTGTCTAGAATTACCTTTCTTTGTCTAGATCCATTTGGCGAAATTCCAGATGATGATAGCACAATGATCAAATCCTTCCATTTCCTCCATTTGGCGAAAGATATATTTTTAAATTTTCATGCAAACACGTTTTCATTATGTGCATTGAAAATATATTGTCAAATTTAATTTCATGTAGGTGGAACCATACTACTACCAACTTGGTGCAAGTGATTCGTGACTTGTTGGATTTGATGGAACCCAGCCAGGTATTTATTAAAAAATTAAATATCATTGCAAGTTATATATATTTTGAATTTTGCATCTTAGTTGATTTTTTTAATTCATTGTAGTTTAAATAAGTGTTGTATTCTAATGAATTTGACAAAGAATATTAGCGTTAGGTGTGCCCACTTATATGTTTCAACATTGTTGAGATGTATCGCCCAGACCGAGTTCTGTGGCAATTTGGTGAGCTTGCAATAAAACATATGGGCATGACACATGAGTACGCAATGTTGTATGATAAAATAACTCATCGCTTGATAACCCTCATGTAAGGCCCGAGAGTATATCATTTTAATCCGAGATTATTGAATTGATGAATTGATGTGATCCTGGAAGGACAAACTCCGAGGAAGGCGTGGGAAAGCGAGAGGAAGAATGTGGAAGTAGAAGACCTCACGCATATGCGCGAGACGAGGCGCGCATATGCGCGAGCAGCCAAATTCCGAGACAGAAAGTCTCGCGCATATGCGCGGGACGAGGCGCGCATATGCGCGAGCAGGTGGATTTTCTAAGCGCTGAGACAGTAGGTCTCGCGCATATGCGCGAGTATTGGACGCGCATATGCACGAGCAGTGATGTATGAAAATTTGACACTTGTCTTGCCATGCATATGAACATGTAATAATCTTCCTTTCCCTTCAGAATTGCAGAACAAGAACCTTGACTTCCATAGAAATCCTCAAGTTCCTTGGATTTTAGAATTTTGATTGTGCAAGATCCGGCCGTCCGATTTTCGATCCGAGTATAGTTCCGTGCTTTTCTCGTCAAAAATTCAAGAGGATGTAAGTTTTATTACTTTCCTGTATAGTTCGAAAATTTGGTGTTGGAGAAATCGTAATTTGATTGATATTATGTGATATTGAGATTATGGTAAGCGTATAATCGAAACCGGATCAAAGAACGGACAACGTATGCAATTGTTATCATTTTCAGCCTATGTTTGAATGGGATGGTACATATTTTGAAATTCGGGCTGTAATTGTTATTGGTTATGAGTTGTGGTTTGTATCTATTGATGTTGAGTTGCCGGGTATCTCGATATTGCGCCATTATGCCGTCGAAACGTAATTAGATTGGGACTGATCATACCATGTTTTGCCTTGAGTTGTATATTGATGTTATGCCTCTCGAATATGTCATTCCAGATTTTGTATTGAAGGCTTCAAACTCAAGAATTCAACTTCGAAACCGGTAGAAGAACGAACAAAGCAAGATTGAGATTGGTTGTGACACAACCAAGACCTACGAAAAGAAAGGTATAAATCAATGTTAAATCGGGAGAGATAACTCGAGTAAGATATGACTTGAGTTTCCCAAAAGCACATACTATAATGTTATTGCTTAGATGTGTTCAAAGTTCTTGAGATTAATATGCTTAGTCTATTGAATTATAGAGAAGCATGTATTATGAGTCTTTGGTAGAAGTGCTCCTATTGTAGATACTAGATATAGTGTACCGAAGTCCGGGAATAAGAACGTACCACCACCTAGAGGGGAGAGTAGGTGGGAGACTTGTTACGTACTTGTTCAAACCGGGATCCCTAGATAAGAGTCGAGTCAAAGATTAAGAGTTAAAGAGTTTGATTTAAAGCTTGATATCGCTTTATGTTTTCTTAGACTACGATACATGTTGTTTGACAAATGTTATATGCTTCTGTATATGCTTGTATGAAATGCATGTATACGTTGTTTATACTGGGAAATATGTTTCTCATCGGAGTTATCCGGCTGTTGTTGTGTTTGTATGTGTGCATGACAACAGGTGGGACAAGATCAGGGTCGAGAAGAGCATGAAAGATCGAGATTAGAGTGGTGATCCGGGCTTAGATGTAGAAACTGGTTGTTCAACACTTGACATGTGGTTGACAAACACTAGTTTGTTATGACTTTATTTTGAACAAGTTTTGTACCTTTGATCATATTGTAAATATTGAACTTGATCTTGTAGATTGAATAAAATGGAGCATCACTTGTTGTAATATTTTAGATACTTGTTCGTGAGATGCTCAATTTAAAAAAAAAATTTCGACCTAGCGCATTTAATTGATCCGTTTTATCCCAAAGATGATTGAAGAAAATGAGTTAGCGTCCGGGTCCCCACACCTCATCGATCCACAAACAGAATATGAATATAGACCTGGTGATGCAAATTTTAGATTTGTTATGGTAAATGATAAAGATAAAAAATTGTACATTAATTAAATGTTTTATAATATAAATTTATAGTTTTTGTTTTATTAAATGTTTAAATATTATATGTTTTATAATAAATTGTATAAAATATAAGTTGTTGTGTAATTATAAGTTTTTCTTATTTTTACAGGTTCGATAAAACAAGAATAACCTTGGCGTTGCAAATGTGATTAAGATGATTCTTGGACCTGTAGAAAGTTGATGTTAATATCTACAATATTGGTGGCAAGCATGAGATAAAAATCTTCTCACAAGTGGGATCAAATTAAGCAACAAATAAAGTTACCAAAAAAGTGGCAGTTTTACCATGCTTTAGCATTTTGACCATATCTCTCAAATTACATGGTCAAATGGTTAAAAAAAATACCACAATTCAAACAACTCAATTATATACATGTTTTGTTTTATGTGGAGAAAAAAATTCGGATGGAAAGATTTTCAAAAGTGATGTGTATTAAAATATTAATTCTTGGAACACCAATGAAGACTTATGTGTAAAAATAATATTTTATTTATGGTTGTCTCCCCAAATTTGGTTATAAATAGGGGTGCATTGTAATGTATTGAGATATCCCTCATTTTATGAACAAACCTTTGAGTTCATAATTTTTCTCTCTTTGTTTTTCCTTTATTTCTTCATTTAAATATAATTAGCATGTTAAATTCATATTCAAAGTTTTACACATTGAATAATGAGTAGCTAACTTCCCAAAATTGAGATGAAAAGGTGAAACTCTTGGCATGATAATAAGGTTATTAAAATGTAAGAATCTATGTTTTATATTATTTAATCATTATTTATTGTTTATGTTATATTTATTTCTTTAAATATTATTATACCCTATTTATAAGTGGGAGTTTTGATTTATTGTTGCTATATGTTACACAAAATTCTTGGAACCATTTAAATGTTAGTTTATTATTACCAACCATTTAAAGTGGATGCCTTGATTTATTATATATGATCATATCATAATATTAATATCTTGGAACCATTTAAATGTTAGTTTGGTATTACTAACCATTTAAAGTGGATGCCTTGATTTATTATATATAAATATATCATAATATTAATTTCTTGGTACTATTTAAATGTTTGCTTTGAATCATTTAAAGTGGATGCCTTGATTTATTATATATATATATCATAATATTAATTTCTTGGTACCATTTAAATGTTTGTTTGGTTTACCAATTATTTAAAGAGGGAACCTTGATTTAGTGTTTACAAATATATATATATATAGCACAATAAATACTTGACAACATTTACAAGTTTTAGTATATATTATATACTTATAAGATAATAATATATAACATAATATAAATATGATTATTTAATATATATTGGAACCATTTTATTAAGTGGATTTCAATAATGTTCATTAATGTTAACTTTATTAAAATACCAAAAGTGGATCCTTTAATCTCAACTACTTAAATTAAAATTTGAATAATTAAAAATTACCAATTAAAGATTCAAACCATTAAAAGAAAAAAACAAAAACAAAAACAAAAAATCATTGTAGTGGACTTGTAATTACCTTAGCTTCCCTGTGGATACGATATTCGGACTCACCGAATTATACTACTTGTGGACAACCTGCTCTAGGGAGTGCAACAATCAAAGTCGCAACAAATTTTTGGCGCCGTTGCCGGGGAAGTAAAATTTAATTTCAAGTCTATTTAATTTTGTTTTTAGTTTATTTTTCTTTATTTGAATTTTATTGCTTTTCTGTGTTTTTATTCTTTTGCATTTGCATTTACATGAGCATTTGGTCACGTACACTTAGTGGTCGACTTATTCGAAATAACCCTTTATTTTTACAAAACATGGCGGAAGAACCCATCCAAGAAAATGAAGATGAAATTCAATCTAACATGATCATGATAGACGAAGAACACTTAGAGATAACATGAATCCTACACGTACTAGTGCACCTTCATGTCTAGTTTTTCCCCCTGATGCATCTCATTTCAATTTTAAGCCTGGTATTATCCAACTTTTACCCAACTTTCATGGCTTAGATTCTGAAAATCCATACATGCATTTATGAGAGTTTGAAGAAGTGTGTAACACATATAATGATCTAAATTGTAGCATGAACACCATTGGACTTAAGCTTTTTCCTTTTTCTTTAAAAGATAAAGCTAAAACTTGGCTACAAAATCTTAGATCGGGATATATTCGAACTTGGGATGAATTGCAACAACAATTTTTGAAATTTTTTTCCATCTCATAGAACAAATTCTTTCAAAAGGCAAATAATCACTTTCACTCAAAAACAAGGAGAAATTTTTTATCAGTGTTGGGATAGATACAAAAAATTGCTTAATCTTTGTCCACATCATGGTTTTGAAATTTGGAGAATTGTTTCTCAATTTTATGAAGGCTTAACACTTAAAGATAGGTAAATGGTTTAATTTATATGTAATGGAACATTTGAAGATAAAGATCCAAACGAGGCAATTGAGAATCTCGATTTATTAGCTGAAAATGCTCAAAATTGGGACACTATAGGTACAATCGAACCATCAAACAAGATTCAATCTCCCACATCTGGTGGAGGTATGTACACCCTCAAAGATGAACATGATCTCCAAGCTAGATTTACTTCTTTGGCAAGAAAAGTTGAGGCACTTGAATTGAAAAAAAATGGTCAATTAAAATCTATTCAAGAAATTGCGTGTCACATCTGTGATACAAGTGATCTTTCTACAAAAGATTGTCCGACTTTGCCCTCTTTTAAAGAATATCTCCATGAACAAGTCAATGTTTTGAACAATTTCAAAAGGCCAAATTTTGAACCATTTTCTCAAAATTACAATCCAGGTTGGCGAAATCATCCAAATTTTAGTTGGAGGAATGATAATGCTGCACAATTTCCGCAACCACATTTTCAAAATCAACAAAATTTTCAAAATTATGCACCTTATGTTCCTCCACCTAAAAGGAATTTGGAGGATTTATTGAATTCTTTCATTGCAAAGCAAGAGTCTATCAATACTCAAACTGCTCAAACCATGACAGATTTGAAAGATACTCTTGCTAAATTTGCATCTGCACTTAATGTTCATGAAAAAGGTAAGTTTCCTTCACAACCACAGCCTAATCCCAAGGATCATCATTCACAAACTAGAACTTCTAGAACTCAACCGATGGATCAGGTAAAATATGTTATTACCCTTCGAAGTGGTAAGGTTTTGAAAAAATCCATTCTTGAACCTTGTGAAGATGATGATAAATCAACTCCAAAGGATAAGGAAGTGGAACCCATAACTTGCGAAGAGGATGTTCAACAGATAGTGTCACCACCATTCCATCATGCATTGAAAAATACAAAAAAATCAAATTTGAATTATGATATATATGATATTTTTAAACAAGTAAAAATTAATATTCATTTATTAGATGCAATAAAACATGTACCACAATATGTCAAATTTTTGAAAGACTTGTGCACTGTGAAAAGAAAATTGAATGTGAAAAAGAAAGCATTTTTAGCCGAACAAGTAAGTGCAATCATTCAAAATAATAATACTTTGAAATACAAAGACCCTGGTTGTCCTACTATTTCATGTATTATTGGAGAATGAAAGATTAAGAAAACCTTTCTTGATCTTGGAGCTAGTCTGAATTTACTTCCATATTCAGTTTATCAAGAACTCAATCTAGATGATAAGTGCAATTTATTGTACTTTTATTACTTTTTTTTAACTTAGAATTTTGTGTTTCTTGAGCAGGTTTTATGTGATTTTTTGTTGTTTTTGTTGTTTTAGTTTGGAAGCTTAGAATGAGAGTTTGGAGTAGTAAAGTGTTGAATTGGAAAGTGCAAAAGATAAAAATTGCCGAAGCTCCAGCGCACCCGCGCTAACAAAGAGAGCGCACCCGCGGTCAATGAAAATCGAATTTCAGAAAATCTGCCGAAGCTGTACCGCACCTGCGGTCCTTGTTCTACCGCACCCGCGGTCAATGAAGTTCGAAAATGAAAGATTTCCTCGAAACAGCAGCGCACCCGCGGTCTATATAGTACCGCACCCGCGGTCTTCGAAAAACAGAGTCCGAAAAATCTGTAACTTTGTGGGCTGCCCATGAAAGTCTATGAAAATGGTGTGCTACGATTTGAGACTTGTCTGGACTATAAAAAGGCATTATTTACTTACCATCTAGGGTATTGGGGATCAAAATAAGGAGTGGAGGCTGCTGGAAATTATTGAAGACTCAAGTTCTTCTAGTTCTTGAGAAATCTTTTGCACAAATCCGGGGACGGAAACAACACTTCAAAATCTTGTTCTAAGATCTTCTTTCTTTTATTTTTCATTTGATATGTCTTGTTTTAGAACTATGTTTTATTGTTTTTCTTGTGTTATTATGAACTAATTTTTATTTCTAGAGGATTGATGGAACAAAACTAGAAACCATGTGTTGGAACCTATGAACTAAGTTATTTAAGTTCTTCATCTTGTTCATTTGTATTATTCCAATCTTAATGCTTTCAATTTGTTGGCCATAAGTTGAATGATTTATATGTTTATAATTTATTACTTGGAAGAGGAAATTATAAACAAGAAAAGGAAAAAATACATCAATGGTATTTATAGAGTTTGGGAGAGCCTATAATGCTATTGAAGCTTATAGAGAATTTAGTGCTTGATGTGTTATTTATTTGTAGATTGTTGATGGGAACATTGCGATCAAATTTTAGATAACTAATATCGACTTAGCACTCGGGAGAGGGAGTAGATAATTATAGAATTCTTGGCTAATGAATAAGAAGGATTTTTATAACATAGCTACAAGAAGTTACACATGGTGGATAGTTGAATGAAATCGGACCTCTAGATCTTTTATTCCATTGTCATTGTTATAGTTTGGTATTATATTTATTTAAATCCATTTTCAATTTAGTTATTATTGCAAACAAATCTTTTAATCGATTTTTCTAAATAAAATCGAGACTATTTAATTACAAGCATTAATATACATTTATATACATACTCCTCGAGGGATCGACACTTGTACTCGAAAATACATTTTATTACAACTTGACGTTGTGCACTTGCAAGCAATTAAGAAAACACGCAACAAGTTTTTGGCGCCGTTGCCGGGGAGTGTTTATTATAAATTTATATTAGTATTGTTACCAATTAGTCTTGATTTTAATTTAGAGCTGTTTCTATTGGATTACATTAAACATGGATTTGTTTCTTTTCTTTGTTTGACAGTGCATGCGAAGATCGGAAAATCTTGACTTGCTTATCTTTGATCCTGAGATCGAAAGAACCGCAAGAAGATTAAGAAAGGCAAGAAGAGAAGAGATTCAAGCAATGGCTGACAACAGAGATAATGAAAATCCACCCCCTGCAATACCTATCAGAGATCATTTTAGGCCGGTACTAAATGCTCATTACTCGGGCATAGCACGAGGGACTATTAATGCAAACAACTTTGAGCTCAAACCCGCATTGATAAACATGGTTCAACAGAATCAGTTTGGGGGAGCCGCTACAGCAGATCCTCATCTACATCTCAGAACATTCCTTGAAATCACTGACACAGTAAAGATAAATGGTGTTTCTGATGATATAATTCGATTGCGCTTGTTTCCTTTTTCTCTTAGGGACCAAGCAAGAGGATGGCTCCAATCGCTTCCTTTGGGGAGTATCACTACATGGCAGGAATTAGCAACCAAGTTTTTTGCTAAATATTTTCCACCTGCGAAGTCTGCACAGTTGAAAATTGAGATAAGTACATTTAGGCAGACTGACTTTGAGCAATTATATGAGGCATGAGAACGGTATAAGGAGTTGTTGAGGAGGTGTCCAAACCATGGTTTTGAAGATTGGATACAGATTGAATTGTTTTACAATGGTTTGAATGGACAAACAAGAGGCACTGTGGATACAGCAGCTGGTGGCACGATATTTGCAAAATCACCTGATCAAACATATGATTTGCTTGAACAGATGACCATTAACAGTTATCAGTGGCCGTTTGAGAGGTCAGGAGTAAAGAAGTCAGTTGGGATGTATGCCATAGATCCTATTACATCACTCACCGCACAAGTTTCAGCTTTAACAACTCAAATTGCAGCTATGAATAAAGCTAGTACAACAGAGGTTGAAAATGCATCGGTTGTTACTGAAGAACCACACATTCCTGATGAGGCTCATTATATCAACAATAGGAATTTTGGTGGCTACGGAGGATATCGAGGTAACCATCCCCCTAACACTTATCATCCTGGTTTGAGAAATCATGAGAATTTTTCATATGCTAATAATAAGAATGTGTTGAATCCTCCACCGGGGTTCAATACATCAAAGGGGGAAGGAAAACCTTCACTTGAGGATCTAGTTGGGACATTTGTTGCTGAATCTAGTAAAATGATGGCTAGGACTGAATCTCGTCTTGATGGCATGGAAACTCACATGGGAAATATGGGTGCCACAATGAAATCATTGGAGACACAGATTGGATAACAGGCTAATGCATTGAGAGATCAAAATAGAGGTCAATTCCCAAGTAATACTGAAGTGAATCCAAAGGAGCAATGCAAAGCTGTAACTTTGAGAAGTGGAAGAGAACTAGAGGTGCAAAGTTCCAAGGAGAGAATGGACAAGGAGAAGACAGTTGAAAAAGAGGAAACTGAGGGATCTAAAGCTGAAGTTGAAGTTGAACAACCTCCGGTATTTAAGCCAACTCTTCCATATCCGCAGAGGTTCAAAAAGAAGAAATTGGATGATCAATTTGCAAAATTTTTGGAGATTTTCAAGAAGATTCACATCAACATTCCATTTGGTGATGCTTTAGAGCAAATGCCAAACTATGCAAAGTTCATCAAAGATGTGATGTCAAAGAAGAGGAAGTTGCAAGATTTCGAGACAGTGAAGTTGACCGAAGAGTGTAGCGCCGCCATTCTCCAAAAGAAGCTACCACAAAAACTAAAAGATCCAGGGAGTTTTACTATACCTTGCATTATTGGTGGTACTCAAGTTAATAAAGCTTTATGTGATCTTGGAGCAAGTATTAATCTTATGCCATTTTCTACTTATAGGGACTTGAAGCTAAGGGAGATAAAACCAACCACTATAACTTTGCAACTTGCAGATAGGTCACTCACCTATCCTCGTGAAATTTTTGAAGATGTTTTGGTAAAAGTTGACAAGTTTATCTTCCCTGCTGATTTTGTAATACTTGATATTGGAAGAAGATCAAGATGCTCCATTGATTTTTGGGCGACCCTTCTTAGCCACTGGAAAAGCATTAATAGATGTACACAAAGGAGAACTCACCTTGAGAGTTGGTTAAGAAGCTGTCATTTTTAATATATATCACGCCATGAAGGAGTCAGATGAGGTAAGAACTTGTAAAAGCATTGATGTTTTAGACTTATGTATGTCCTTTGATTGTGCAGGAACTAGGGATCCCTTGGAGAGCTGTTTGATAGGTGCTGCTGGAACTGTTGATGAAGAAAATTGGGAAATGAAAGAGCAACGGGTGGCTCTTGAAGCACTGCAGAAAGAAAGGAGAAAAGATGCACCGCCTGAAGAGTTTAATGTAAATGAGAAAATTGAGGTAAAAGCACCTTCTCCTGAATTAAAGGAACTGCCAAGCCACCTTTGTTATGCATTTTTAGGTGAAAATTCGACATATCCGGTAATCATCTCTTCCTTTCTTACTTGTACTGAAAAAGAGAAATTGTTGAGAGTATTGAGGAAATTTAAAACTGCATTTGGTTGGTCTATTTCCGATATCAAGGGGATTAGTCCCACTATATGCATGCATAAAATTCTGATGGAGGAGTCGTATACTCCTTATGTGGATCACCAGAGGAGGCTAAATCCAGCCATGAAAGAGGTAGTGAAAAATGAAGTGTTCAAATTGTTAAATGCTGGAGTTATATATGCTACTTCTGACAGCAGTTGGGTATCTCCTGTGCAAGTAGTGCCTAAAAAGGGTGGAATGACTGTGGTAAAGAATGAAAATGATGAACTAATATCTACTCGTACTGTGACTGGATGGCAAGTATGTATTGATTATAGGAAGTTGAACAATGCCACATGTAAAGATCATTTTCCATTACCTTTTATTGATCAAATGCTTGATAGACTTGCTGGTTATTGTCACTACTATTTTTTAGATGGTTATTCAGGTTATAACCAGATTGCTATAGCACCGGAGGATCAAGAGAAGACAACTTTCACGTGTCCCTATGGCACATTTGCTTTTAGGAGAATGCCGTTTGGGTTATGCAATGCACCTGCCACTTTCCAGAGGTGCATGATGGCCATTTTTGCAGATATGGTGGAGGAAATAATGGAAGTCTTCATGGACGACTTTTCGGTATTTGGTTCGTCGTTTGATCACTGTTTACATAACCTTTCCCTTGTTTTGTAGAGATGTCAAGAAAAGAACTTAGTTCTTAATTGGGAAAAGTGTCATTTTATGGTCCAAGAGGGTATTGTTCTTGGACATAAAGTGTCTTCAAAGGGATTAGAGATAGACAGAGCCAAAGTGGTTGCAATTGAAAAGCTTCCACCACCGAAGAACATCAAAGGGATAAGGAGTTTCTTAGGACACGCCGGGTTTTATCGTAGATTTATCAAAGATTTTTCTAAGATTTCTAAACCTCTGTGTAACTTGCTTGAAAAAGAGTCGACTTTTATATTTGATGATGATTATTTGCAAGCATTCGAGAAGATCAAAATGGCATTGGTAACTGCACCGATTATGATAGTGCCGGACTGGAAGGAACCCTTTGAGCTAATGTGTGATGCAAGTGATTATGCAGTGGGTGCTGTATTAGGCCAAAGAAGGGAGAAGATGTTTAGGGCGATTTACTACGCAAGCCGCACGATGGATGCTGCACAGCAAAATTACACTACAACCGAGAAGGAGATGCTTGCAGTAGTATTTGCTTTCGACAAATTCAGACCTTATTTGATTGGCACAAAGATAATCATTTTCACTGATCATGCAGCTATTCGCTACCTATTCGCCAAGAAGGATGCAAAACCACGCTTGATAAGGTGGATTTTGCTATTACAAGAATTTGACTTTGAGGTCAAGGATAAAAAAGGTAGTGAAAATCAGGTAGCTGATCATTTGTCAAGGCTTGAGATGAGGAGAAGAAAGAAGAGGGAGCTATACAAGAAACATTCCCTGATGAGCAACTCTTCAAGGTAAATTCTATACTTCCTTGGTTTGCTGATATTGCTAATTTTTTGTCTTGTGGCACCCTTCCTCCAGATTTGAGCTATCATTAGAAGAAGAAGTTCGTCCATGACATCAAGTTCTATTATTGGGATGATCCATTTGTATATAAGAGGTGTGCTGACCAAGTGATTAGGAGATGAGTGGAGGGTATCGAAGCTCAACAAATTTTGGAGAAGTGTCATTCTTCACCATATGGTGGACATTTTGGAGCATCACGAACAGCAGCTAAGGTATTGCAATCTGGTTTTTATTGGCCTAGTTTGTTTAAGGATAGTTATACCTTAGTAAAGTCATGTTATAGATGCCAGAGGTTAGGAAACATATCTAGGCGTCATGAATTACCACTGACAAATGTTTTGGAAGTGGAACTTTTTGATGTTTGGGGCATAGATTTCATAGGACCCTTTCCCCTTTCTTTTAGTAATTCTTATATTTTATTAGCTATTGATTATGTGTCGAAATGGGTGGAAGCAATCGCCACCAATACTAATGACTCTCATGTTGTAGCGAAATTTGTGCATAAGAATATCTTCACTAGGTTTGGAACACCGAGAGCCATCATAAGTGACGAAGGTACGCATTTTTGCAATAGAATTTTCAACTCACTTTTGGCTAAATACAATGTGAAGCACAAAGTGGCACTAGCATTTCATCCTCAGTCGAATGGACAAGCTGAAGTATCCAACCGGGAAATTAAGCAAATACTGGAAAAGACTGTCAACACCAACCGGAGAGATTGGGCTATGAAGTTGGATGATGCGTTATGGGCTTATCGGACTGCATTCAAGATGCCTATTGGGATGTCTCCCTATAGGCTAGTGTTTGGGAAAGCATGTCATCTGCCGTTGGAGTTGGAGCATAGAGAATATTGGGCTGTGAAGAAATTAAATTTTGATTTGAAAGCTTCTGGCGACGTTAGAAAACTACAGTTGAGCGAGATGGATGAATTCCGAAACGACGCATATGAGAATGCCAAGATCTACGAAGAGCAAACTAAGAAGTGGCATGAAAAAATCATTGTCCGAAGGGAGCTCAAACCAGGACAACAAGTACTACTGTTCAACTCTCGTCTGAAGTTGTTCCCTGGTAAGCTAAAGTCGCGTTGGTCAGGGCCGTTTGTTGTGGAAACGGTGTCTCCTTATGGGGCTATCGAGTTAAAGTGCAATGATGGGAGAACCTTCAAGGTCAATGGACAAGCGGGTTAAGCCGTACTATGGGACTGAAGTAAGGAATATCGACAGTGTCAAGCTGAGCGAACCAAACTGATCAGATTAGTGACAGTCGGGCTGAAGACGATAAACCAAGCGCTTATTGGGAGGCAACCCAAATTTTTGTTTCTCTTTTGCATTTTGTTTTCGGTTTTGCTTTTATTTTTTATTATGATTATTTTTGGTTGTGTACTTTTAGTATAGTGTGTGCTTGTATCTTCCCAAATCTAATGAATCCCAATTGTTTTCTTTTCAAGAATAAAAATTGGAGAAGAAAAAAATTTCCCGAAGGAATACCGCACCTGCGGTATAATTTGGAACGCACCTGCGGTGTCTGTGAAAACAAATATTGAAAATTTCCCGAGAGCTAAGCGCACCCGCGCTAACAATGAGACCGCACCCGCGGTCAATGAAGAAAAATTTTCAAGAAATTCCCGAAAGCACATCGCACCCGCGGTATATATTGGATCGCACCCGCGGTGTCTGAGAAAACAAATATTGAAAATTTCCCGAGAGCTAAGCGCACCCGCGCTAACAATGAGACCGCACCCGCGGTCAATGAAGAAAAATTTTCAAGAAATTCCCTAAAGCATACCGCACCCGCGGTCTTTGTTTTACGCACCCGCGGTGGTTGATTTTAAAATCAGAATGGGGCAACATTTACGCATAAACGAAGAACACTTTTTCAAAAATTTCTCCTCCACTTCGAAATTCCTCCACTGAAAACACAATCAACACTCAAAGTTTGTTCTTTCAAGCATAAATTTACCACTCCAAACCTACATAATTTCAATTATTCCATCCAATACCCATCTTATTCCACAAATTCAACACAAAACCTAGGGTGTGAAAAGGGGGCTCGAAAATTTTCAACCAAGGATTGAATGGAGCTTTGATTTTGTTCTTCAAGAAACATTTCTACACTCAAGGTGAGCAAATCCATAGTACATTTGTTGAAATTCGAAATTAGTGTTGTTATTGGATATGGAGAAAAAATTGAATTTTAGTGGAATACATTGTTGATATTGTTGATTGTATTGGTGTGTATATTGTTGAGGTGTTGTTATTGTGGTTAACAAGTTTGGGGGTTTGAAGAATCATCTAGTTTTGTGAATTGGATTGAAGGGGAAGTTGGTGATTTGAAGGTGTTTGATAAAATGCCTCCAAGAAAGAAACAATCCAAGGGTGCATCATCATCTGCAAATTATGATGCAAACAGGTTTTGGGATGAGAAAGCGGAGGAAAACTATGGAAAAATTTTGAACAAAAGCATTATAAAAGAAAGGGGATTTGATCTGAGTTTCCCCCGAACTGAAATTGGATTAATGCTTACTGCTCGGCATTGGGAAGAGTTTGGCAAGCAGCCACAAGATGCTGTCATTTCGTTGGTAAGAGAATTTTATGCTAACCTTAAGGTTAAGCATGAACAATTGAAGGTTTTGGTGCGAGGTAAAATGGTAGCTTTTGATGCACAAACTATCAATACGCTGTATGGTATAGCTCCATGTATGCATGATGAACATGAAGAATACCAGACTGAGCAAGTTGATTATAATAATATTCTTCAAACAATATGCATAGAGGGAGCGGAGTGGAGAATGAGAGAAGATATGCATGTCAGCCTAGCCAAATCTGATCTGAAAAGAGTTGCCAAAGATTGGTATTCCTTTATTTCTGCTAGGATTAAACCTACCGAGCATACCACCACCGTCATCAAGGAGAGGGCAATCCTGACTTTTTGCATCATGATGGGTAAGACAATTGATTTAGGTCAATTGCTTCAGAGTTCGATGCTTGATTATGCAAAAGGTAACTCTCCTAGTGGACTCCTTCACCCTTCTCTTATCACTGCATTATGCCAGAATGCGGGAGTGACTTGGGCAGTGAATGAAGAATTGTTAAAGCCGAAAAATGTCATTGTGGTAGTTCAACCACATAGGGCAGTGAGAGGTGAACAAGCTGCGGCACGTCGAGCTGAAAGGGAATTCAATAGAAGAGCTGCAGAAAGACGTGCCCAGGCTCAAGCTCAAGAACCACAACCACAACCGCAACAAGGAAATATGAGAGCTAGGTTGACCCATTTGGAAGAAGAAATGCGAAATCAACGCCAAGACATGGATGAGTTTCGGTTTAGGACCGATACATTTATGGGATATATGATGGATTTTACGTCTGTCTTGGCTCAGCAATTTCCATCAGCTTCAACCTCTGGTAATCCATTTCCACCTCCTCCACAGTGGCCACCCATATACCACCCGCCGGAGTTCCAACCACCACAAGATGACGCAGATGATGAGGATGGCGATGACCACTGACGGTCGTTGCCCGAGGTATGTGTATTCGTCTAACTTTCATGATCATTTACATCGAGGACGATGCACATATTTAAGTTTGGGGGAGAGATATTATTTTATTTTGTGTGTTTTATTTTGTGTGTTGTTCATTTTATTTAGTTTTATTTGAGTGTTTTATTTTTTCTTGTGAGTTTGTTGCTTGTGTGTTTGTAGTGTCATAGTCATGAAATTTTTTATTTGAAATGGCCAACGATGAAAAAAGTTTTTGTATTGAGAAGAAAGGTCATGCATTTCATTAATGTTCATCAATCAATTTGAAAAATTTAGAGAACAATCATGAGATTTGGTAAATTTGAGACTTATAAATTCTAAACAACTCTGCGATTTTCATTTGATATTGAAATATATTTTTGCAAGCACATATATGATTGAGGAGATTTTTGATTTTATTTGGGCCTATTTATATTGTTCATAAATATTCAATTGATGCCCTCTTGAGCCTATATGAGAAAAGAATTGTGTTCTTGAAATTTCTTGGAAGCCAAGCACTTTTCTTGTGAATATATATGTATTTGGGTGATGCATTGAGACATCACTTTTCACGATGATTAGATTCTACTTTGTGTTAGTGAATTGAAATTTTGTCTAGAACTATCCAAACAACACTCGAGGCGAAATACGGACAAACTATGATTTAGGAATGATTTAGGTGATTTTTTTGATCGATTGAGTCTTTCAAGCTACCAAATAAAAATAATTTATCATTTGTCACCTCTTTGAGCTTATATGAATTCGAATGGCACACGTTAATATGTGTAAAAGACCCCCATTCGATATCCTTTCAAATATCCCACATTTACTACCCCGTTGAATATCTTAAACATTAATTTCTTACCTTCTCAAGGGAGTAAGAATTCAAAGGATCAAAGAAATGAAAATTCTCCTACAAAAGAAAAGAAAAATGAATGATGTTATATTGAAGAAGTTGGAGAAAAATGGGAGAAAAAAGAAATGAAATGAATAAAAAAATGGAGATGAATGAAAGAAATGGAGTTTGAAAAAGAGATAAAATTCAACTTACTCCCTTATTTGAATTTCTAATCTTCATTTGTAGCCATGAGCCAATGCCTAACATTACAAGCATTGCAAATCCTATTGACCAAGTCATAGTTGTCTAATATACTAGTGGAGAGTGTTTGGGAGGATTTAGCCTATGGACAATCGATAAACACTTCCATTGAGTATGAATCTGAACAATTTTACACACACCTCATTGCATCAAATATTTATTGGGTATTCCTTTCTTGAATGAATATGACTTTGAACCCAATCTTTACCATAAATGACCTCTTGATTTGTGTTTATAAAAATTGAAATCGATTGAGAATGTTTTGAAACATGCGTTGAAGAAATTAGAAGTTAAGAAAATTAACCGATTGCATGATTTTATCCGGATGAAAAAGTGGTTGGATTGATTTGACTTGTGAATGCATGAAGAGTTGTTAATTTATCTTAGGCCAAGTTCTTTAAAATATTTCATGACTTGTTTGTTTGTGTTGTTTTGTTTTGCTCGGGACTAGCAAAATATTAAGTTTGGGGGAGTTTGATAAGTGCAATTTATTGTACTTTTATTACTTGTTTTTAACTTAGAATTTTGTGACTCTTGAGCAGGTTTTATGTGATTTGTTGTTGTTTTTGTTGTTTTAGTTTGGAAGCTTAGAATGAGAGTTTGGAGTAGTAAAGTGTTGAATTGGAAAGTGCAAAAGATAAAAATTGCCGAAGCTCCAGCGCACCCGCGCTAACAAAGAGAGTGCACCCGCGGTCAATGAAAATCGAATTTCAGAAAATCTGCCGAAGCTGTACCGCACCTGCGGTCCTTGTTCTACCGCACCCGCGGTCAATGAAGTTCGAAAATGAAAGATTTCCCCGAAACAGCAGCGCACCCGCGGTCTATATAGTACCGTACCCGCGGTCTTCGAAAAACAGAGTCCGAAAAACCTTTAACTTTGTGGGCTGCGCATGAAAGTCTATGAAAATGGTGTGCTACGATTTGA